>NW_005371193.1:760799-788783 GCF_000412655.1 Myotis brandtii
GAACACGTGGCCCCACGTGCCTGAGTGATGTGGGCTTGATAGAGTTCAGGTGCATGTAGTTGAGTAGGATTGAAACCCAGGAGAATGTTTGTAAACATCTTGGTCACGCCCTTACTTTGCCTAGTAGCATCTGCTATAAACTAAAGGCATGGCTGTGGGCGTGGTTGCTGTCTCTCAGAGAAGCAGCGTCCCACTGAGACCCGGCTTTCATTCTCTTGTCTGTCTTTTCTAAGCCTTTCAGCCGCCCCACTCAGGCACATATAGAAAGATCTGCCTCCAGGCTCCCAGGGCGGGTTCCTGCCTCAAACTCCGCCCTTACAGGAAACAGCTCCTGGAAACAGGGGGGAGGGTGCAGCCGTTGCCAAGACAACCCCTGTAGGACTGACTTTCTTCTGCTGGGTCGCTGTTAGTCTGTATGTGATGAACACCACCCATGGTTTTTATATGAGTAGATTTTTTATTTTACTCTATTGTGTGTATTTTTGTTTTTTATTATATTGATATATATTACATTAATTGCTTTTCAGATATTAACTTACATCCCTGAGATAAATTCACTTGGTGTATAATGCTTTTTATATGTTTTTGGATTCAGTTTGCTAGTATTGTGTTGAGGATTTTTGCATCTATATTCGTATCTGTGATTTTCTTGTGATGTATTTGGTTTTGGTATCCAGGTTATCTGCTTGATTTGAAATGCTGGCCTCATAAAATGAGTTCAGAATTGTTCCTTCCTCTTCTATTTTTGGGAAGAGTTTGTGAAGTGTTGGTATTAATTCTTCTTTAAATGTTAGAATTCAGTAATGTACTATAGTCTTCTGGGCCTGAGCTTTTCCTTGTGGATAGTTTTTTAATCCTCACCCAAGGATATGTTTTAGAGAGAGGAAGGGAGAGTGAGAGAGATAGAGGGAAACATCACTGTGAAAGAAACATCAATCAGTTGCCTCTGTACTCACCCTCTGTACATCAGTTGGCGATGTGCCCTGATTAGGAATCGAACCCCCAACTCTTTGTTGTACGGGATGACACTCCAATCAACTTAGCCACCCAACCAGTGCTCTTTGTGGGTAGTTTTTGATATCATATTCAATCTCTTACTTATCCTAGTTCTATTCTAATTATTTCTTGAGTCAGTTTCAATAGTCTGTGTCTTTCTAGAGATTTGTCTATTTCATGATCTAATTTGTTGGCCTATAATTGTTCATAGTATTCCTTTATAATCCTTTTTTTTATTTCTATAAGGTTGGCAGTCATGTCTCCTCTTTCATTTCTGATTCTAATAATTTGAGTCTTCTCTCTTTTTTTCTTTGTCACTCTAGCTAAAAGTGTGTCAATTTTTTTGATATTTTCGAAGAACCAGCTTTTACTGTTTTTCTGTTCTCCATTTTTTAACTTCTGCCCTAATGTTTATTATTTCATTCCATCTGGTTGCTTTAGGTTTAGTTTGTTCTTCTTTTTACAGTGTCTTAAGGTAAAAGGTTAGGTTATGATTTGAGATTTTTCTTCTTGGTAAATTTCCTTATGAGCACAGCTTTGGCTACATCTCATAAGTTTTGGTATGCTGCCTTCATTTTTACTTATCTCAAAGTATTTTTTGATTTTTCTTCTTGTTCTTTGTTATTCCATTGTAGTCATAGTAGTTTATATTATTTCTATTCTTTAAAATTTATTAACATTTGTTTCATGGCATATCATGTGGTCTGTCATGGAGAATGATACAGATCATTGTTAACTATAAGATTTTATTGTAAAAAAAATCTTCTCTGAGTGATTCTTTTTTTTATCGTGTTTCAGATTGTTGTTATAATGAGAGGATTGCCAGGCAGTGGAAAGACACATGTTGCAAAACTTATTCGAGTGAGTATGGAAAAGCCAAAGAGTCAGTTGCTTTTATTAGCTGCTTGTCTTTTTACCAGGCAGCGTTTATCAATACAGAATTTCCCATTTGATCCATTTTTGTTGGCTCATATGGTAGAGGCTGTCCCATATAAATTTTGATCTGCTTAGACAAATATTTTTGCTTCTGTTTGATTTGAAACCACCAGAAGATTGCATATTATTTAGCCACAAGAAGGAACTTTAGTGTAAACATTCATTAATTTATTTCATAAATTCTCTAACTTTCTGAACTATCTGATTCTTAGGATAAGGAGGTAGAATTTGGAGGACCTGCACCCAGAGTTCTAAGCCTGGATGATTACTTCATCACTGAAGTGGAAAAAGAAGAAAAAGATCCAGATTCTGGAAAGAAAGTGAAAAAGAAGGTATGGTTACATCCTAATTCATTAACAATGAAAGGAGAAGTATGGCTTTTTGGGAGAAAAGAAAGAGTTCTCTGTTTTTTTAACACAAACTTGAGTACTCTGGTATGAAGTAATGACTATAAATCTCTCTCTATCCAGATGCTGACCAAAGAAGAGGTGTAGGATGATTCTTTGCTTTTGCTAACTCCATATCTCTTTTGGGGGATCTTAGGTAATGGAATATGAATATGAAGCTGAGATGGAGGAGACCTATCGCACCAGCATGTTCAAAACTTTCAAAAAGACTCTTGATGATGGCTTTTTCCCTTTCATCATCCTGGATGCCATCAATGACAGAGTTAGACATTTTGACCAGTTTTGGAGTGCAGCAAAAACCAAGGGATTTGAGGTAAAGACTTAAAATAATTTTTGAGTACTTTGTGTTATCATGTGAGTGCTGTATTTGTTTGCCTAACCGTTATTCATTCTTTCTTAGGTGTATTTGGCTGAAATGAGTGCAGATAACCAGACTTGTGGCAAGAGAAATATTCATGGAAGAAAGCTTAAAGAAATAAACAAGGTGATTTTTTTAAACATAGAAGGTGTTGTATTTTAAACTTCATTTAGGCTGTCTCATCTCTGGTGTCTGGAATTTCTTGTTTATCCCCTTTACTTTCAAAATATCTTTTCTATCTGCTTTAGTAAATGTTTCTTATCCTTTTCAGCGGTTCTCAACCTGTGGGTCGCGAACAATGAAAATACATCCTGCATATCAGATATTTACATTACGATTCATAACAGTAGCAAAATTACAGTTATGAAGTAGCAACAAAAACAATTTTATGGTTGGGGGTCACCACAACATGAGGAACTGTATTAAAGGGTCACGGCATTAGGAAGGTTGAGAACCACTGAGTGAAAAAGATGGCCTAGCTCTGCCTGGAGCTAGCCTGTTAGACTTCACAACATTAGTTCATTTGTCTTGGATGCTCCTTTGGTCTTTCTTTGAATAGTTTACAGAGATAACTTGATCCTCTGAATCTCTCAATAGATGGCTGATCACTGGGAAACTGCACCTCGTCATATGATGCGTCTGGACATTCGTTCTTTATTGCAAGATGCTGCTATTGAAGAGGTGAGGGTCTTTTGCCTCAAAGGCAGTGCAAAATGACCTTTTCCTTACCCTTTTTACTTTGAAAAAGATTTAAACTACAGAAAAGTTGCACAAATAATATAAGAGCACCTGTACAACTGTGATTGAGATTCATCAGTTATTAATATTTTGCCACATTTTTCTCTATATAGATAATATTCTCCCTCTCCTCCTCATTATTATTACTAGTAGGGGGCCCAGTGCACGAATTCGTGCACCTTGAAAGGAACTGTGGGCCACGAGGCTGCGGTGGGCACCGGGGCAGGTCTTGGCCCATCCTCCGCGCCCCCGCCCGGCCCCTCCCACTGTGGCCCCTGGTCCCCTTTCTGCCAGCAACCTCGCTCCTGCTCCCACACACTGCTGGCACCAGCCCTGCTTGTACCTGCAGATGGTGCGGAGCGATTGGGGCTGGCGCCAGCAGCAGGTGTGAGTTGGGCTGGCGCCAGCAGTGGGTACGAGAGGTGGCTGCCAGCCCCGATCACCCCTCAGGAGCAGGGGAAGGTGGAGAAGCCCTGAGGGGCGATCAGGGCTGGCAGCTGCTGCTCACACCTGCTGACGGCACCGAGCTATCGGTGCTGGCGCCCGGTGATCGGTGCCGGCACCAGATGCCAGCAGTGGGTGCAAGTGGCAGCTCCGGTGCCAGTAGTGGGTGTGAGCGGGACCGGCGCTGGCAGCAGGTGCAAGTGCCAGGCAGGACCGCAGCACATGGGAGCAAAGAATTTTGAGTAACCACCAGAGGCTCGCCCCGATGACAGCCACCAGCGCCCCACCTTGGTCTGGTGCCCCCACTCACCTCCACCATCCTGCCGCGGCTTATGCCCGCCATGTTCTGCGCTCTGCCGCCTGCTGCCGATGCCTGCCGTGTTCTGCGTGTGCCCCCCGGTGGTCAGCGCACGTCATAGTGACCAATTGTTCAGTTATTCCCCCTGTCGGTCTATTTGCATATTAATCTTTTATTGTGGAACCATTTGAGAGTGAAGTTGCAGATCTCATAACCATTCACCCCTCAATATTTCAGTAGGTATCCCAAGAACAAGGGCATTCTCTTACAAAACTAGAAGTCTGAATCACCTCATATAGAGTTCATATTCAGATTTCACCCTATAAATACCTCTCTAATCCATCTCCCCTCTATTTGCATTGCTACCATTCTGGACCAAGCTACTGTCATTTTACTGTTCACTATAACCTTTCTTGCATTTTTAAATTTGGATCATATACATGTTTTACTTGATTAGAAAAATGCTTGCTAAAGGTTCTTAAAGGAAATTTTAGTAATTCATAGGCATTCAAAACAGATAATTATCAACGTAGGACAGATCATTATACTCAGCTTCTTAGGAAATTGTAAAGATAGATATCCCAGAAAAATTAAAGGCAGGAATATTATTGCCTTTTATCAGTGTATTTTGAAGTTTAGGGTGTTAAAAATTAATTAGTATGTAACAGTGAGTCTGTGCTGTCTCTCTCTGGGCAACTGTGTTCATTTCAGATCTCAATGAGGGAATCAACATTTTCTTAAATGTTAACTCAGTCTTTTTTTTATTATGATTATTGGGGTGGTGTAGGTAGAGATGGAAGATTTTGATGCAAATATTGAAGAACAGAAGGAAGAAAAGAAAGATGCAGAAGAAGAGGAAAACGAACTGGTAGGAGACAGACCAACCACTTTGAACAAAGTGTCTTTTTATTAAAATTCTTAGGTGTTTAAATTCAGATTAATGGTCAGATTATTACTGTTGATGTGCACCTTAGTGGTAGAAGTTTCCATAATCATCTTCAAGGAAACTTCTGGATATTTTTTTTTTCCTGCTCAAAAGAACCCTCTACTGTGTTATTACAAGAAAATTTTAAGAATGCTAAGAAACTTACCTTGTATTCATTCATCTATTTGTGGGTGGCTTTAGGGGAGTATACGTTTTAAGAAAATCAATTACAGATCAAAGGGTATTCTTGCACTTCAGCAGATATCTGGTACAGACTACCCCATATGCATAATTTTCTCTTCTTTGCTGTAAGATCTCAAAATTGAGTTTCTGTCAACTGAGGCAGAAAACTTATTGAAGGAGGAGGCAGAGGGTTGCCATAGACTGCTGGATTTGTTCTTCTGCATTTTATGCTGTTAAGTGATGGGGGAAATCATTTGACTATGCAGGCAATGCATTTTGCTTAGGCTGATTAGAGACTTACATAGTGTGAGTTCAAAGTTACTGTGTATCTCCTGTAAATGCTTTTGATCATACGTCTTAGAGATGTTTGCCTTACTCTGTCATCATGAATATGTGACCTATAGAGTTATGTTACTTTTCTGTGTTTGGTAAATGAGGTACAGAGATTAGTGATGCCTTGGAATAGTGTTGCTTTTTAAATTCAAAGTATTATTTGTTTACTTAATATTTCAGCCCTTGCTAAAACTGCTTCTCATATTCTTCTGAAAATATACAAAGCAAGAACCATCATTATTCCTACCTCCCAGAGAATACAGGCTCTTTAAAGAGTGGTCCTATTAAACCCATGTCTGATATAGGGGACTCTGGATAGAAACTGTGTGTTTATATAGAGATGGTGCCTCTACGTTTCTAGATTTCATATGTGGATTAAAAAATAAGCTTTAAAGTTAATGGCATTTGAGTCTCAGTTTTTCTTTTCTTTAAATAAAGTATTTTTCTTAATTAAGTTGTATTTTGGCATATATGAGCTAAAATGTAGGCAGGAAACTCACTTAAAGGTCCACGCTGTTCTGGAATATGGCTGTTGACCTCATTAGCTACTTGCAGCGTGTGTACTAGCAAGTGATTGTGTGAGAAGTCTGTAATGTTAGCTTTCTGAAGGTCCATTTTTCTTTTGTGGAGATTCACTTCAGGATTTGGTTCATAACATCTGATTAGCTTAGGTATAGGTCAAAATGTAGAACTTTTAATTTTTAAAAATAAAACATTTATTTTACTGTAACACTACATTTTTATATCAGAAAGCTGGCAAGGAAGCCTTAGGACTCTACCCTGCTGGACTATCTCTTTTATTTCCAAGTGGCTTAACATTTTAAGTGAGAAGATGTTGTTTTAAGTAAGAACAGGGTGTGGTTCCAGCAGGGAGAAATTAATATATTTGTTTTGCTTATCTTTGTTATAAAACTTCTCTTAGCCCACTCAAAAATTCAGATTTCAGATCTTCTACTATTGGGTTTTATTCCAAGAGTAAAAGATTCTAATATACTTATTTTGCTTATCTCTGTTATAAAACTTCTCTTAACCCATTCAAAAAGGCAGAGTCCAGATCTTCTACTACTGGGTTTTATTCCAAGAGTAAAAGATTCTTGGTAAATTTTAACCAAAGGGTTAAGAGCAAATCTCATGTCATTCATACCATTTTATTGAAATTCTCAATAAACTTTGCATTTTGTACTATGTACTTATTGATTACTATAGCTGGGTGAAAGCCAAACTTTTCTTGTTAAGAGAATTTGGGGGCGGGGAAGAGAGATCATTGGTTTGATATTTTGCCTTCATTAGTGCTTCAGTGAATATAGTAGATGTGACTCAGAATTTATAATTATTGTAATGATGCTTAAGGTTTTCAGATGATTTTTAAGGTATAACTTGTACAAATTTCATCAATACTTAATTAACTTCTAACACCATCACTTCAGCATAGTTTTGTCTTGGTTTGTTCTTAAAATGTATTTGAAAAAGATGATATAATTTATAAACCTGAAATACTGTCTAATGAGTTGAAATTGAATTATTCATTTGGCTTAAAGACTAGAAATGTATAAGACCTGTAGGTTTCCTGGAAGAATGATTGATGCTCTATTAAACTCTTACACAGATATTACTGTCATGAAATGTTCAACATACTTTGCAACTTATCTACCTGTGTGTTAGTCTATATTATGAAATTACCTGTGTGTCAGTCTATATTATGAAATTGAACATTCCCAATAGTCAAGAGATATATTGATTCTTAAATGATGCTGACACCTTTGTTGAATCTGTTCTATATTATTATAAGTCCTAGTACTTAAGTTCTATATGTTAGGGTCTAATAGAGAACAGAGTCCAAATGAAGGAAAAGGGGAATCATAGTAAATTACATGGGAAAAGCATACATTTACTTGCCAGGTTATAAACTGAAAGGATTACTACATAGTTATATAGGTACATTGGGAAATTTGAAAATCTTACGGGACTTTGTTTGAAATAAACCAACCCATCATTTATTAAATAAGACGTAAATTGCCTGTGGAAGTTTCTGGTTTTTCAGGTAATAGGAAAATGTAATTTTAGGAGACATGAGAAATAATCATCAGTTTCCAGATTACAAAAAAGAAATGCTCTGAAGTCGATTCAGTAAAATTAACCTTTGTAAGATCTACTGCTAAATGGATGGAGTCATTTAAAAATTAAGTTGAACTTCATAGTTGTGTTCAGTGATACCAAGTTTTCTCTTTTCTTTTGAATATTTAAAATTATGCTGGACTATAAAGTAACTATCTTGAAAAACACTCTGGACCTCATGCCTACTATCACTTTAGAATAGCAATTGAATTGAGCAAATAACCTAGCTAGTATTAGAAATCCTCTGCTACTCTGAATGATATTAATATTAGCACAGTAACTACCATACATTCTCACCATATTTACTATACAGCTGTTGTTCAGACTACAGTTGTGTGTCCTGAACTGGAGCTGCCTCTAAGCACCTTCATGATACTATTCTGAAGTGACTACTCTGAAATCTGGGCACTGCAGATTTATGAATTTGGAAATTCAGTTTCTTCAAAGATAATGAGATTGTGTTTTCCCTAAAGATATATTTATAACTAGTGAGTGGAAGCTGAATCCATTCCCAATTTTAATGCTTTTCCAGTTCAAAAGTGATATGCATGTATGTGTCTCTTTCTAACCCTTCGAGCTTCTCTCTGTGTACAATTTAGGGTTACATTCCGAAAAGCAAATGGGAGATGGACACATCTGAGGCAAAGCTAGGTGGGTATTTCCTTTTTCCTGTTTTTATATGTGATACCTGATGGTAATGGTCATAGATCTTTCTGCTTAAGAAGAACAGATTCCCCAAAAGTTCTGCTTAAACCAAGCTTTTGGCCTACCTTACATCCTCAGTCTGTTTTGCTAGCTTTCATAACTAGTTTAACTAGTTTTATCTTGTGACAGAGTGAAAGAAGAGCATTTTAAAGGAACTACCTTCAATACAACTTAAAGTTTTTAGAGTAAGTGGAGATAAGTCATAAATGTAGTAACAAAATACTGTCACTTCGGAAATTCATTCTTTAATATTAATCAGAAATGTTAGTGCCGATGAGATTTCTGCTTTTCTAAAAGAGTATTTAACTGCAGCCCAACGTTGAACCAGATTATGAACACTTTATGTAGTAATAATAGTAAGAATAAATAGCGAAACTTAAAAATTAATTAATTAAAGGGCAGTTATTTTCCTTATATAATAAATTAGAGTTTCTAGATGGGGAGCGGTAGACATATAATTTAGGTCTTTGAAGAGCCTGCTTTATAAGATTCCACTTCTATTTTCCTTCAACTTGCCTTTAGTGCTAGATTACAAGGTTAACTGGTTAAAATGTTTATCTGAATCAAAAATTGGAGTTGCTTAGTGTGAGGTTATCTGCCAACAGAAAATCATGCATATCCACTGGATTTTCCTCCACTATTTCAAAACATTTTTTTCAGGGTTCTTTGTTTTTGTTTTTACCTTACTTAAAGAGAACCATTTAACATGTGGATTAAGATATGACAATAAATAAGAAAGTGTGATAAGGACTTTTTGAGAAGATTGACCTTACCAGTGTATGAAGTATGGTTGTCGGTCTTCATGTTTCTCTTCCTGGTTATCATGCTATTATTGCAGAACTAAAGTAACTATCTAAAGATCATAAAATCATAGAATAAATTTGAGTCATTTAGCTGCTTCACTGTTTGGGGCACATTGTGTTTCTGACATAAGAGGGTGTCCATTTTACATACAATCTCATAGGCTATGCCTTTTATTTTGCCCAACTGATGACATTTGCAATTGATGTTGACCAGATCCTATGTCAAAAGATAATTCCATAAACTGTAGTATTACTGTATTATTGGGATAGTTACTTTGTGTAAAATCTAGAATTTTTTCCTAATGTATGTCATGTGAAAATTGTATGTGGTTACTGACTTATTCTTCCACTAGTCTTCCCTCTGTGGGAAATCTTAATAACCATCTATCTCCTTTTCTAAACTTTTAAAGCATTTATAAGTGTTTAGATGCTATTAAATATGTAGGAAAATAATAATAATCACAACTTACTTTTAATAATAATAATAATGCTTTAGATCTCCTTATTTTGACAGTAGATTAAGAATGTTGGAAGTTCTGTGTTTTTAGGATAACCTGTAAGACTATAAAGATCATGTCCCTCTTTTTTGGTTCTCTAAATAGTGTTTATATTTGAGGGCAAAGAGAAATCATAAAGAGACAAAGGGATTGTAAAGGCGATAAATATTTTAAATGAGCATGTAACCAGAGGCCTTAAACTTGAACCCATCTATTTTCTGTTTTCCTTCCTAATTTTTAAAGAGAAAGGAAAATGGAATTTAGTAATGATTCAAGAAAATATGCTGTTGCCCAGTCCATGTGGCTCCTGTGAACTGGGAGGTCAGGGTTCGATTCCGGTTCGTTTCCTGGTGAGGGCACATGCCCGGGTTGCAGGCTTGGTCCCCAGTGGGGGGGATGCAGGAGGCAGCTGATCAATTATTCACTCTCATCATTGATGTTTCTAATTCTCTCTCCCTCTCCCTTCCTCTCTGAAATCAATAAAAATATATTTTAAAAAATAAAAAGAAAATATGTTATTAATCTTGGTATTGATTTCTAGAAAAAATTCTGGCCTGTCTACCATTTGCTTCTCAGAAAATACATTTTATACATTTATACAAATTCAGTCCATTTTAAAGACAAAATGTTACACAGTGAATTCCAGAAATGGATTTGTTAAATAAACCATTTCAATTAAAGGCACTGAAGATCTAGTAATGAATCTAGAAAATAAATTCTAACATATTTGCAGTTGAGTTTTTATTTATTTTTAATAAGAGTGACATTGACGTTTCATGTAATGACTTGCTTCTTGCACCACCTTGTTATCTTGAGACATAATCTACCTGTGGAGGAAGACCAATTGAGTGTGAGCATTCTTGAGAGTGCTTGCTTCTTTGAGATAGGCCCATGGAACCAACTGAAAAGAAGATTCTTCTCTAAAATATGAAGATCTTTGAGAATTAGCCTATTTATGTTGCCTTCCTTAACATAACAAATTCAGTAAATTTGATTACCAGGTATAATCTTTTCTTTTGAGTACTTTACCAACATTCTTATGTTACTCTTGGTAACTTGATAAAACTGACTGGAAACATTAAACTTTAGCAGTGTCGCATTGAGCCAGAAGAGCTGAATTTGTAACTGGGAATTTTGATTCACAAATGAGTCAGCCAATGAGAAAATACTCATCTAAAATCTTTCAAGGAGTGTGTTAAATCTCATTGCAGACTCTTGATCTGTGTTCATTAAGTACAGCATACAGTTCAGCTTCTGTTTGAGTGTTGCAAATTAGAAGTGGTGTAATTTTAGAAACATTCAGAACTGGCCTGCACTACATCTGGCCTGAGTATCATAAAGTTGTTGAAAACTGTGTCTCCTCTTCAGTCACACCTGACTCCTTTGCATCTGAGACCCAGGCACCCTAATGCACATCAGATGCTGGAATTTAGCCTGGAAGCTACTTAAGTTCCAATGACATGATTTAGGTTTCTGCATATCAAGTCCTTTTGCTTTTCTCATCTCCGTCATTTGTCTCTGCTTATGAGTTATTATGTGTTAGCCTTCTATGTGTCAGGAAGTTTCATCTCTTCGCAATTGGAGTGCAATTATGATTTGAATAAGCACATAACCCTTGTATGGTTCACTATAAACAAATGTTCAGGAGCATCATTTATTTGGAAAATACATAGGTGTATCTAAATTTTTTTTTGTTGCTCTATAATAATATATACTGTCTTGAAGATGTGGTAAAATTCTGTGACCAGTCAGGTTGGATATTTAAACCTTCATCTTCATATTAAATTTCATCTTTTGAAACTCAAACCTCTGAAAATCATAAGTAATGAGTGTATTGGACACCAGTTGTCTTCTGTAACTAAAGCCCCAGATTCCTCTCCCCTCGCCTTATGCCATACATGTGTGTTTGGGTTTCCAGGAAGCCATGTGGAAGAGAGATGAACTTTCTTCACCCCAAGAAAGAAACTTTAAACATGTTGTGCACGATCAGATTTCAAATTAAACATGACAAACAAGGGTGTTCAGACTAGACTACATATTCTGAACTCCCATGTTGCAAATGGAGAAGGCCTGGTCTGTCACGCCTGTCGTGTACATAGTGTAAGAGAAAACGTTCTTGCAATTTTCACACTGTCCTGCATTGCTGCTTGGCCATGCTTATTCTTGGTATTGATACGTGAAACTTTCCTTTGAAGTACGTTAATGTCAAAGTTGATCTTATTAAGTTTGGAAATCCTTTGGAGTTCATTTAATAAAAAGTGTATGAGAGCTTCCTACTCTTCTGGTTATACTCTACACTGTTGAACTGAGAACAGTTTTATGGTTTGTGGGACTTTATTGGTTTTCTAATACTTTGTCCCTGTATAATCGAAGGGTCACTTCTTTAAGATCCTGTATAATATGGCCTGTCAGATACATGTGGATAGAGCCATTTGGTACAACATGTGATTTACAGAGGTTAAGAGACTATTTCTGTTTAACTCATCCATGTAAAAAATTTCCAAAGTAATATGATAAAAATTTCCTGAGTTTTGTAAAGTGTTGTAGTTTGCCTTGCTGGTTTTTTAAATACTATTACTTTTATGGGGGAGACGTTTAGGAAATAAAGCTTTGCCAAGTATGCAAAATCTTACTGGTTTTTGTAGCCTGTATGGTATGGTTCAGTTAGTTGTGTGTGAAACTTTTACATTTGAAGCATAAACTCACCCTCTCTCCTGCCACTGCTTCCATTGTACTTTTCATATCAAGTTCTCTCCAACTTGACGCCTAACAGCTTTCTCTTATATACACTCTGCACCCTTTATGGAGTCTAATGAAGTGTAAATATTGAGTGTTCTGAAGTATTTAGGTTTTCCTTTATTGACCTGCTTAATAATAGTGTGTTTATGTAACTACAAATGATTCAAAAGTTTAGTGCTTCAAAGTAACTAAAATATATAACTCTTAATATTTCACATGTAGAAATCAAAATCAGTATTAACCAATAAAAAAGATCACACACACAAACAAAAGACCACACATTTTCATCGTGTGTTCTTCTTGAAGACACCTAAACTTGTATCTCATAATTTCTGAATCAGCAATCCCTATCATTTAATTGATTACACTTTGGGAGCCTTGAAAAAGATTGAGGATTCAGAAAGAAAATTCAGGTCTGGTCACTTTGGCTGACTAGCCCTTTGCTTCAAAATGGTCAACAGTACTACATGGTATAACCAAAGAAAGTGGTGATTTGTGCAGTCAACTTACTGAGAAACAATAACTCATGGTGAATCTTCTCACAGAGGTCAAAATCCCAAGAAACTGTTCATCTAAAACTTTTTTTAAAACATTAGCTTGGCTCATTAAGTTTTTGGTAGTACTTTTCATATGACACAGTATCACACATGATTGCAGATCAAATGGGTGGTATTAATATTGTGTTAAAGAAAAAAGAATGGAAGAAAAAAATTTTTTTAAATCCAACTTTGTGTTTTCCTTGAACATCAGAGCTGAAGTGTTGTGTTGGGGCAGAGGGTGGGGTGGAGGACAAGGAAGCCATGAGACAAGTGCCTTTCTTGCTCTGCCCGTATTTGTTACTTAAACTAACATCATGTAATGGCTACCAGTATGAACATCAAATAAATAATGGAAATTGCACAGACCTTGATATTATCTCAGCTGAGAAGATAGTTTGGATCTTCAAGTAATGCTGCTCTCAGAAATCTGGATGTGCCCTCTGACAGTGTTCCAGCCTTCTTTTCCCTTGTTTGTGTGTCATGCGCAAACTCACACTCTTCCTTAATGCTGCGGCTCTGTGTTTGTCCCTCAGACAAGTTGGATGGCTTGAGAACTGGTACTAAAAGGAAACGTGACTGGGAGGCAATTGCCAGCAGAATGGAGGATTATCTTCAGCTCCCTGATGATTATGATACTCGTGCTTCTGAGCCTGGGAAGAAGAGGGTAAGAGACTTTGTCACTAATTGCCAACAGATAAAGGGCCCTTTTGGGCATCTGGTTTTTGAAAGTTATAAACATGAATGCTATTTTTGTTTCAATATATTTTTATTGATTTCAGAGAGGAAGGGAGAGGAAGACAGAGATAGAAACATCAGCGATGAGAGGGAACCATTGATTGGCTGCCTCTTGCACGTTGGACTGAGCCGGTAACCCAGGCATGTGCCCTTGACAGGAATCGAACCTGGGACCCTGGGGTCTGCAGGCTGATACTCTGTCCACTGAGCAAAACCGGCCAGGGCTGAATGCTATTTTTTTTATAGCAATGTAGTTTATTCTATATCATATTACACGTCAGAAAAATGAGTCAGATTTTACAAATTAGCAGCTCAAAATGTACACATAACTTAAAAATGGAGAACAGACGTGACTAGCATGTTGTCAACCTTAGAGGACTTTGGCGTGGCCCCTTGTGCCATTTTGTCGTGGGGCAAAAGAGCCAGGTGCAGAGAAATGTGTTAAAGAGAACTTATGGGACTTCTTAATGGATTAGCTGTAGAGAGTCCAGTAGTGGATAGAATCAGGGGTGGCTCTTCTGGTTCTGTCCATAAGCACTTCCATGTATGTGGTGCCATTTACTGAATTGGAGAAAAACTGGAAGAGCCATAAGTTTGAGAGTCAAAAGTGGTAAGTTCAGTGAGGGACCAATTAAGTTAGAAATGATAATAGGACTCGGGACTCCAAAATTTAGAAGTTCAGGTAGAGGTAAATGTTTCAAGAAGTAAAGAGTAGTCCATCATTAAATGATACAAAGAAGACAGGTACATTGGGAACAGAGAAATAGCCGTTGAATTTGGCACATGAAGATCACTGATGATTGATCAATAATCAATCAAATTTTCTTTGAGAGTTGAAGGACAGAAGCCAGTTTGGAGCACATTGAAGAAGGAATAGGAAATGAAGAAGTACAGACAGCAAATGTAGACAACTTTTTTTTTTATGTATATATTTTTATTGATTTCAGGGAGGAAGAGAGAAGGAGGGGGAGAGATAGAAACATCAGTGATGAGAGAGAATCATTGCTCAGCTGCCTCCTGCATGTCCCCTTCGGGGATGGAGCCCACAATCCCGGGCAGGTGCCCTGACTGGGAATGGAATCATGACCTCCTGATTCATTGGTCAACCACACCCGGCCAGGCTAGAAAACTTTTTTGAAGAAGGTTTGTTATAAAGGGGAGCAGAGAAATTAAGTTGGATAAGTCTTCCACATAGATATCAAATTCAGTAAAAGTGATATTTGTGAATATTCTTCAAAAAAAAGTAACAAAGCAAAAGGGATCATATTATATAGAGGCCTGGTGCATGAATTTGTGCACGGGTGGGGGCCGGGCCGGTGAGGAGAGGGGGGAACGCGGGAGGTTGGGGGGGCTCGATTGGGACCCCGATTGGGCCGGTTGGCCACCATAGTGCACATCATAGCGGCCAGTTCCGGTAGTTCTGTTGTTTGGCTTTTGTATATATAGATGATCTGCATAAGCCTTTTCCAGCGAATCTGTCCATCTTTCTATATAAGTACCTACTTAAATGGTTTCCTTGCATGCCATTTTTGGTTGTACAGTCAATCATTTATCCAGTCCCTTGTTGGTAGATACTTATGCTGTTTTCATTTTATTGCTAATATAAATACTATGGTGAAAGTCGTGGAGTATATGTCTTGGTATCTCTTTGAAAGTATTTCCCTAGATTTTTAGCACTAAAATTGCAAGCTCATAGAGTGAGATTTATCATTTCTGAAAGAAATTGTAAGATTGTTTTCCAGAAAGGTTACATCTATTTATACACCCTCGTGTCAGTAAATGCCTATTTTTCCATACTTGCCCCTGCAGTGCTGTTATCAAACTTTTCACAATCTGATAAGTGAAAAAAGGTACCTCATTTTACATTTCTTTACATAAGAATGAGGTTGTGTATCATTTCTTTATACATCATTGCTTTTTTATGAATTTCCTCAGTACTTTACTAGTGAAAGAACACTTATTGTAAGAGAATAAAACTTCATTATGGTAGATGCCATTACAGAGAACTCCAGGTTTCGAAGCTCTTTCACATACTTCATAGTCCCTATCCCCTGCCCCAACCCACCCCCTTTGTCTACGTAGCTTGAGGAGTTGGGGAAGGGAGATCTGATTAATGGCCTTCTTTATGTGCTCAGCTCCACCCAGGAACTACTTGTATTGACACCTCTTATTCCACTTTTAAGGTTGGGGCAACAGAATAAAAATAACTCTTCTTGGGAATGATAATTTGGTGTAGTTCTGGTAACAAATAATCTCAAATGAGAAATATTTTTTTCTATTTTTCTTTAAAGTGGCTCCACTTGAACTCCACCCCTGCCTCACACCCTCATTTCAAATAGTTTTAACTCCCAAACCACTCATCAAAATCAACATCAGAGCACCAGGAGATCTTACAGGTAGCAAGGAATACAGAATTCATTGTTCATTCCTTTCCTGGGCTCTCTTGATTTCTATAACTCAGCTTTTTACAAATACCAGGCAGGTTCCTGGGATTAACTTCCACTATAAGAAAAGATCATTTAGTAGAATTGACCACATTAGGATTTTACCAAAATGGTAAGGTTATAAAATGTAATTTATTTTTTAAAAGTTTCTCTTGCTTAATTGGGTATAAAATGGTAGCTCAAGTGGACTTTCAGTTTGTTTCTTTGATGACTGCGGAAGATGAACATATCCCTTATTTTATTTGCTGAACTCACTCATTTTAGAAATATTTTTAGTGACAGTGGATGAAATATACATACCTCCAAATTTTCAGTGTTAACGTTTTTCTGTTAATAGTTAAGATAAATGGCCAAAAAATTGAGACTGTAAATCTCAATAACAGTACCTCTAGGAGGGACACTGACATTTAAGAAGCCATTTCTAGCTGAAAGTCATTATTCTATAGGCACTGCCCAGAGATGCCACAGAAGAGTAGACAGAGCTAGCTTCAGAGGAACCTGTGTGCTTGATTTTATTCTGTAGGGGAAGGATTCAAAGCAGATGAGAGTTACAACTGTGTCTTTTAAGGAGAGCACTCTAGCAGAATGGATTGAGGGAGTGAGAATGCAGGTTAGTGCTTGCTTTAGGTTAAACAAAAAACAACAACAACAGGTCAGTAAATGAGTTACAGGAGTTGGAAGGAACAGGACTGAGCTGAAAGCTGAACTGTTTGGGAGCTGCAATGGTGAGGACTTGGTGATTAACTAGAGAGTTCTTTCTGTAACATAAGAATTTGCCTTTTTCCAATTCTTCCAGTTAATTTCTAATTTTTTAAACTGGCTTCATGTTAGTTATCCTATCTCTTAAAATACCCAGAGATGGGAAAGGCCTTTTGCATATTTATTTTTCCTAAAGCCCAGCCTAATGCTGTGTTCTTTCCAGGTGAGATGGGCAGACCTGGAGGAAAAGAAGGACGCAGATAGGAAAAGGGCCATAGGTTTTGTGGTCGGACAGACTGATTGGGAGAAGATCACAGATGAAAGTGGTCACCTGGCTGAAAAAGCCCTCAATCGAACCAAATATATATGAGACTTTGTTTCCAAACGAAGTCATTGTTCCTTAAGGTAAGGATACATAGTCATACAAGTCCTGCTGTGTGGTTGATGAAGGGTTTGAGATAAAGTAGACAGCATGCTTTGTTAAAAATGCTTCTGTATTGAGTAAGTATATTCCAGCTACCAACATTTATAAAACATTATTCTAAAAGGAAGTATGCATTCTGTAGATTTGTGAAGGAGTGGAGCACTGAAATACTAAGGTCTACTGAATTTCCCTGGCGTGACAGCCTTTTCTTTTCCTTCCAGATGGTTCGCTTTGAGGTGATCTGAAGCCAAGGCTTCCTGGAGCTTCGTTGTGTGTCACCTTGCTTCCACGGTTCAGTTTTTGTTTTGTTTCTACTGCTTTAGTTTTTTAAAGTTCTTCAGTGTCCCCAAGAGGTATTAGGATCTTGCTGTACCTAAGCAAGATATTAATTTTTTAAATAAACTATTGGGGAGGGTGGGAGTAATAGCTTAACTGCTGGAAGCAGGTGGGGATCTGCTGGAGGATTCTGACAGAAAATATTTTCTCCACTGTACAATGTCACGGACTATCTCTATCATCGTTGCTTTGTGGCTGTTTTTGTTTTTTACTGTATGTAACTGGTAGCTGATTGTACTAGGATTAAAAACAATAAACTTTCATGATAAAGCCAATGAGCTTCATGGGCTGTACAGCATGGGTCCCTTTCTCTTGTCTTCTTAATTTTATGTTTATTGCTTTTTTAAATGGTGTGTTCCAATTACATGCTAGCCAAACATCCACAAACCTCTTCCCCATTGAATATTAAATAGCTCAGTGATTCCATGGTACATGCTGTAACACAAGGCTCAATGATGTTCAAAACACTCACCTTTGTTTTATTGCTGGTTTCTTTATCTGAATATCGCAGAGACTAGTACAGACAATTTCAAATATTCACCTGTTCCCTGGAGTACATCTGTTCTGTCACATGATGTTTTATTATTTTAGTTTTTGATCATCTCTTTGTCCCTCCCTCTTTCCTGCTCTCCCTCTTTTTACTTTCTCCCTTGATGCTGTTATGTTTTTATTTTCCTTGCTCTGACTTTGACACCTGGTGGCCAGAACTAATGTACTCCATGGAACTCAGGAGCCTATTGCCTTACTGCTAAACTTGAATTGTTGATTTTTTAATCAAAGTTGCAGGGAAGGAGTATGGAGATGCAGAGCCCTCTGGCAGGCAGCCTTTAAGCCTGTCAAGTTTTCAGGTTCCTGCCAGATTGCTCGTGATTGGGAAGCGGGGCCTTCACAGATTCCTCTCTTATGGATAGTACCAGGAGGAACCTAGAACACGAAGACCTAACAAACAAATAGCTTGTATAAAAATAGGAAAGAAGATCTTTTTCCTTTTTCATTCTGCAAAGAAAAAATGTCATTTTCTAGATGAGAGGAGACACAGAAGAGCTTTCTTCCTCAAACACCATTTCTGCTTTGTAATCCAACTCAGCAAGTCATAAATCTGTTCACAAAAGGGCTTGAATATTTTTAAATGCTCACTTTTGGACTACAGGCAAAAACCTCTTAGTTTTATGACCTATATTAAATACTGTGTGTATAGAGATCATATTTATTAGTATTTGAATAGTATCACTTTCGGTTCAAGAACTTGAAATTAAAGTACTGAAGACTAATTCAGTGGGAACTCCAGACAACTTTCTGTACTTTTATCCTCCCTGAAATTCTGAATGTTTACATGTAAGAGGCGTTAAGTTCATTAACAAGTCAATATTGAATGTACAATTTGCTACATTAAATAGCGCCCCCCCCCAAAAAAAGTAACAAAAACAAAAAAAAACCTCCCACTGTTAGTAATGTTTAACAAGCTACTTAGGTTGCTTTTGGCCAACAATACATGTGTATGTACTGATCTTTCTCAGCCGCCTTTATTGTGTTATGTGAAGGTACATCACCAGGTAACCAGTAGAATTATTGTTTGTAAAAATACCACAAAATGTGTTCTCTAGTTCAGAAGAAAACAGAGGCATATATGTTCTTATAGAGAATGTTTTACTTTCAGTCGTCGGAACCTTTTAATATTTTGGCTGGCAGTGTTCAGAATGCCAATGAAATAAGAAGTGGTACTCACCCATGAATCACTTTAAATTCAACATGTTTTTGCCTTGCAGCAATGGCTTCATGTCTATGATCTTATGTCAAGAGGGGCTGGGGGAGAGTGAACGGAATCAGAAATGGTCTCTGCCAGTTTTTGGAAGATATGGATTAAAATGGTCGTAGGGCCCAACAGGCAGGGCTCAAAAATTTTACTAATTGCTTCGTCTGTATTCCAGTGGTTGAACGTCAACCTATGAACCAAGAGTCACAGTTTGATTCCTGATCAGGGCACATGCCCGGGTTGCAGGCTTTATCCCCAGTGTGGGGCATGCAAGAGGTAGCCAATCGATGAGTCTCATCATTGATGTTTCTCTCTCCCTCTCGCTTCTTCTCTGAAAGCAATAAAAATATATTAACAAACAAGTAAAATGGCCTTAGGGAATGAACATAGAATGTTGCCTACTTTAAGATACTGGTATAGCAAATAATTTCAATGAAAGGAGATTAATGAAGAAATATTAGGCACCAAAAGGAATGAAACAGAGACTGTCATTTAATACTTAACGTTGCTAGTCCTATATGAGACTGTTAAGAAATTCTTTAATTTGCATTATCACTAGAAGCAGAATAGAATAGAAAGTCCAAGAATATTTTGGAGAAATTTGGTGTAGGTAGGAAATGCCTTGGTAGCACAAGTATTTTAAATTATATTAAGAGATGTTCTTGGGATACAGAGGACCAAACTTGGGGTTTATTTGTGAGCATTTTACTGTTATTTTTATTAGCATTGTTTTTCTTATCATCTCAGAAAACTGCTTGATGCCGTGTTTAAAATTTATATTTTAATCCTTTTAAGTTTATTTAAAATTTTGTGGGGTTTGTGTCTTAATACAAAATTGGCTGATTTGGGGGCAAGTTCCTGATATCTTTAATGTTTCAGATCTTCTAAACTAAATATAAATCCTCTCACTTCAAACTCCCTGTGCAAGTAACTTGGTAGATGAGATGCGGAGACTTTTCTATTTAGGGTTAAGTTGACATGGTCAAAATATGTTGTGACTGAACACAGAGATCAAAAGCTATCAATAATATACAGTAGTCTGTTGATGCTTACTTGATTCACATAATTTTCTATAAGTTTTAAGTTGATTCAGATATCAGTAACTAAATCAGAAGTTCATTGACAAAGATAAAATCTTAAATTTTCTAGATGGATTTATTTCCCTAGTGAAAGAATTCTAAGAGTTGCTTGGGCAAACCAAGATAAATGCCATTTCATCTGGAGACCAAGCATGAACTCTGAATTGGGTTGACTAAAAAGTTCAACCTAGCTTAACTTACTTTGGAGGCTACTCAGCTTTTTGTTAAGTATTATATCTTCCTAACTATGCAGATTTGCAGGTACAGTAGGTCCTCGGGTTACGTTGGAGATTTGTTCCTACGACGCAACGTAACGCGATTTTCGCCGGAAATGGGAACCCACCTACATAAGCACCTACGTCACTCACATGGAGCACATACACAGCAATAATGAAGTGAAACAGTAAAAAAAATTTAAAAGGTAACAATTCCTGACCTTTACTTATGGTAAATAAATAATAAAAAACATAAAGCACATATGTACATATGTCAAAATGACGGAACTTTTTTTTTTTAATAAATAAATGGAAGATGGCAACGTAACCACGAAACAACCTACGTCAAGTCTGATGTAACCCAATGACTGCCTGTAGTTTGGTAATAATAGGTGTCTACTGCCTGGCATACTACTAGGATTGTAAAAAGCAACAGGTTGTCACAGTTTTTTGTTTGTATTTTGGTCTTAACGATCATTCAAATAATGTATAGAACATTACCATTCTCATTTCTTCCCTCCCCCTTCTCTTTTCCTTTCTAACCCCCTCCCCCTTTTCACTTTTCGTTCTAATTTTTCCAATGGTACCTTCCTATTATAAGGAGTTTTACTGAAAATTTTATCAATTGCTTCATCCGTATTTCTATTCTCTTACGGCATGGGATATATATTGTGAGGGTGTCTTTCACTACAGTTTCATCACGTATAGGTTTGTGTGTCCACCCCCATCTCTGACTTGGCATCTAGTAATATGTTCTCCATTTCTGTAATTTTATAATTTAAAGACTTACATAAATGAAATCATATAGTATTTAACACTTTGGTATTGGCTTTTTGGCTTTATTCACTTGGCGTAATTCCCTTGACATTCATTCAAGTTGTTATATGTATTAATTGTTCTTTTTTGTTGCTCATAGCATTCCATCCCATTCTCTTTTACTATAGCTGTAGAATATGTTACTTTATGTTCTTCCCATAATTTAATATACCTGGTCTCTACTGATGGGTATTCATGTTCTCTTTTGCTCTTATAAATTGTGAATTTCATGTATTGTCATCACTCTGCAACTTCCTATACTTGTCTAATTTCTATCAATGAAGGAACACAACTAATGGCATCCTGTACATATACTGCGCGTGTACTGTATGATGTACCGTTTCCTCAACTCTCCCTATAGCTTCCTGTTTTACTGCCTCCCTGTTATCCATCCTTTAGAAATGATAACTGTATTAAGGCCCAGCTCTCATGATACCTTCTCCCTAAAGCTGTTTCTGATTTTCCTCTCTTGCTCCCTCTTTCCAGTTCTTACAGAGCTTTGCCTGTATTTGTCCTTGATCTTAATTTGCATTCCTAGTAGAGTAACTTATATACCTGCCTAGTCTATCTTCCCCATCCCTTCCCACTCTTAAATACAAGCTCCCAGATATCTGTTATGTACATTTGATGCTCAACAAGCTTATTTAGAATTGATGATGTGGTAAATTTAAATATAGGTTAATACATGTGTAATTTACAAAACTCCAACTCTTGTGTTTGCTTTTTCACTGCCTCTATCTTTCAGTTGGTGGCATATCCACAAGTATTATATAAACTGGACATCACAAATTCAAATGCTTGCTATGGACAGGAAGATGTAATTGGGAGAATTGGCCAATAGTTTCATAACAGCATGTAATATTCCTTCATCAGAAGCATACTTTGCTTGCAAATTAGACATGTAAAATATTCTTTATTCTATGGAAAAATATCCTCTTTCCCATTTTCCTTGAAACATTTTGACAATCTGTGTATCTTTAGTTTTCCCACTTTGGGTAGAGCTAAAGTACAAGTATCAATTTTCTAATTGACACTACTACTAGTACAGTGGGGCCTTGACTTACGAGTTTAATTCGTTCCGAGACCGAGCTCATTAAGGAGCTCGTTAACTCAAATTACTCTATCAACTCAATGCAAAAAATCAGCCGAGACACATCTGGTATCTCAAAAAACTCATTAGTTGGGACACTCGTAAGTCAAGGCCCCACTGTATAAGCAAAACAACAGCAGAAGCAGAATGATAATGGCAACTGACTCTCAAGCTCAGTGTTAGGGAGCAATGGGGCATGGTAGGGTTTGAGGTGATGCAGAGTGCTTGCCCTATCTCAATGAGACAGTTCTTCTCCAGCCAGAGGTTGCCATAAGCAAAGTAGACCCAGTGTTACCAACTGAGGATAAAGTGGAAATCTGGATTTTTATGTGAAATGGTCTTTTAAAAATACTATGGGGACAATATAGTAAAGGCAAAACAAATCACATCTGGAAAAAGAAGACAGCAAGAATTCCCTCCGGTAAAGTAGAGCACCTAACAGCCACACCTGGATGTGAATTTGACCAGAATATCAGGCTCTTGACTCTCCATTGCTTCCTACTAATTTCCACCAGGGGAAAAGGGTGTGTGTCATTTTTCTGTTGGTGCCTGTGTCAAGGTGGGTATACCTTTGCTGTGTTTGGTTTCTTAAAGTACTTTTGGGGCATTACCTTTTCTCAATTCATTTCAGCCATAAAATATGAATTCATACTTATTATTTATGAAATGTAAATACTACAAATAATATTAACACACACCCCTCCATTGAGCAATAGACATCTTAAAACCTTAGAAGTAATTGCTATTACCGTTTTGGAATGTGGCTTTGCAAACCTTTTTTGTGCATTTATAAAACATATATCTATGAGGATATAGTTTTACTGTTTATCACGAGTGATAGTCTTTACATGTTCTGCAGATCCACTATGTCGTGTGTGTGTGTGTGTGTATATATATATATATATATATATATATATATACTCATATATGTGTATATATTCCATGATATGTACCTAACCTAGGTTATTTTTCCTTATTTTTGACAGTTTTCCAGTGTTATAATAATGTTCCATTGAACATCCTTGTAAATGTCCCTTTTAGGCATGTTCTCAAGTTTTCTGGGGAAAATACAGAAAAAATTAAATTACTGGGCTATAAGGGAAGCAACTCCTTTTATGTCTTAATTATCCACATGTGTGTTTTAGAGAGAGTCCTAATGTCCACGGTATGAAGAATTCTTATATTTTAAAATTCCAGTTTTATATGCTGCTCTCATTTGAATTGTGCTCTTTAAATCAACTGGAATTGATATGGGTAAGCAAACTAGGTTCTAAATAGTAGCCATAGTTCAAACCTAATAAGCTTATGGGAATAGGTGCTGTGTTTCAATGATAGGGAAATTAAATTGCCAATTGAGGAGATAATCTCCCTTAATCATGAAGTTCTTTTTCTCAAGTTTTTCTCTGATCCTTTTGGAAT
The DNA here is from genome assembly GCF_000412655.1 of Myotis brandtii. Classification (NCBI taxonomy): domain Eukaryota; kingdom Metazoa; phylum Chordata; class Mammalia; order Chiroptera; family Vespertilionidae; genus Myotis; species Myotis brandtii. The sequence goes on from NW_005371193.1 coordinate 784,826, forward strand.
TATGACAGCTGGATACACAGGTGCTATGAATATATGTTTTCACATCACACATTTTTAATACTAATTTAAGTAATTGTGAAAATAAAGGTTTTAATACTGTGAAAATAAATTTGTGAAAATAAAGGTTTAAACAAGTTTAATGTTTAAACTTGTTTGTTGAGAAAAAGTTTAATGAAGTCTGGAATACCCACTTTTCCTGAGAGGATCTAGTTCATTTAATTATTAAACCTTTTAAAGAATATTCTTTACACAGATAACTATTATCAGAAGTGAAAGATGGGACATCACTACAGATCCCGTGGATGTTAAAAGGATAACAAAGGAACAACTCTTTGCCCACAAATTTGATAACGTAGTTGAAATGGGCCAATTTCTTGAAAGACATGTCTTCCAAACACAAGAAAAAATAGACAACTTGAAGAAATTGAATTAATAATTATTAACTTTCCAAAAGAAAGCATCAGGCCCAGATGGGTTCTACCAAGCATTTAAGAAAGAAATTATACCAATTATCTGTGATCTCTTTCAGAAGATAGAAGCAGAGGGAATTCTTCCTAACTCAACTATGAAGACAGCATTATCCTAATATCAAAACCAAAGACATTACAAGAAAAGAAAACTACAGACAACAGATCTCTCATGAACCAAACGCAAAAATTCTCAACAAAATATTAGCAAATTGTATAAAAAGAATTATACACCATAACCAAGTGTATTTATCCCAGGTATGCAAGGCTGGTTCAACATTCAAAATCAGTTATTGCATGGATGGACCTGGAGAGTATTATGCTAAGCAAAATAAGCCAGAGAAAGAAAAGTAAACATGATCTCACTCATGTGGAATCTAATGAACAACATAAACTGATGAACAAAAATAGATCCAAAAACATAGAAGCACCGAACAGACTTTCAAACCTCAGAGGGAAAGCAGAGGAGGGTGAGCCGGTGGGAAGAGATCAACCAATGAACTTGTATGCATATATGCATAACCCAAGAACAAAGACAATAGGGTGGTGAAGGCCTGGGGTGGGGGGCTGGGAGAGGTCAATGGGAAAAGAGGACATATGTAATACTTTCAATACAAATGTGTGTGTGTGTTTTTAAATCAGTTAATGTAATCTACCACATCAGGCTAACAAAGAAAAAGCTCAAGTACTCTGGAGGAGATAATCACCAACCCACGTGCATGAAAGAACAGGAGGAAGATAATCAGCACTAATGATCACAAAATGAAAAGAACCAGAAAATAGACCAGGTTATTTTTAATTAAAGACTAAGCTTTGTCTTTATGGAAATGAAATCCTGAACATAATTTTTAGATGTTGGAACAAAACCAGGTTTGTATCAGCATGCTTCCCCCATATCCACCCCATCGAGAACAACCAGCCTCTTGTAACAAGTGGAACGACTACAAAGATGTTTTGACAAACGCAGCTTCATGTTTTAGCAAGCAACTAACAAATAGCAATATTAGTTGTGTTAAATAAACACGTCAACATAGGACTATGATAGAGTAAATGAAGGAATGCATACAGAGTTTATAGCACAATGCATTTTTTAAAGTTGGGTGTTACCTCTCAAAAACACTAACATCAACTTAAAGCTAGGTTTTATGCTGTCATGTCATAGCTCTTAGTGCATGCTACTTCATGTAGTATAATGAAAAGGAAATCCAGAATGTTTTATTTTTAATTGGTTTTAGAGAGGAAGGGAGAGAGAAACATCAATTGGTTGCCTCCCACACGTGCTAGGATGAGGTATCGAACCCACAACCTGGGTGTGTGCCCTGACCGGGAATCAAACCCGCCCCCTTTTGGTATATGGGACGACGCTCCAACCCACTGAGCGATACCAGCCAGGGCCAGAATAAGTTTTATATCAGTAATGTCACACATCAGTGCCATTCTTAAGGTAATAAATTACTCATTTTCACTGTAAACAGTACAAATTCGTGGCTTTGCTAACAGTTTATGACTGCTGAGTAATAATATGGCTAATATTTACTGAGCACACGCTGTGCATTAGGAATATGCTGAGAATGTCACCTATATTGTTTTCTCTAAACCTTAGAACAGTACTATGAGATAGGTGCTATTTTATCTCTATTTCACAGATGGGAAAGCTGAGGCCAAGAGAGTAAGCAACTTGCAGAGATCCAAGGTGCTTGAATTGAACTGTTATAGGTACCTCTCACCAACACCAGAGAGGTTTTACCAGACAGCCCAGAGTCAGTGGGAGAGGGCTGTCCTCAACCTCAATCCTTGTCTTCTCATACAAATGAATTTATACGAGAGAACTTAACTGCGTTGTGGAAAGCCAATTTATTAAAGCAATTAAAGCATGCACCTTTATTGAAAAAGCAAAGAAAGAAAGCAAACCTATCCATCTGGCTTAGGAAGCACAGACAAGCTCTCAGCTAATCTGAAGAGCAGGTTGGGTGGGGGTCCAAGGCGTTATATACCCTCCTGTCTGTAGGTCTCAAAATTCCTCCGCTGAATATTTGGTACAGATTAATTCTCAAGGTCCCTGTTTTCTTTGTTGTGGCCTTTCCAGAAAATCATGAGAAGTACCTGGCAACTTTATCTTGCCAAGCCTTGAGACTGCTGGCTTCTCTGCTCAGGGAGTAAAACTGCCCTTTTTTCCTTTCCCCTTTCCCCCTCCCTTTCTGTATTCTCTCATTAAGGAGGTTTTTTTTTAACCATTTGTTCTAGGGTCCTTGGCTGGGGGATTTTGGCTTTGTTTTAACTTTCCTATCTCAGTTTTCCTATTCTTGTGCCTTGGCATCCTGTAACACAGTGGTTCTCAACCTTCCTAATGCCGTGACCCTTTAATATAGTTCCTCTATGTTGTGGTGACCCCCAACCATAAAATTATTTTCGTTGCTATTTTGTATTTTCATTGTTACAAATTGAACATAATTAAAGCATAGTGATTAATCACAAAAACAATATGTAATTATATATGTGTTTTCCGATGGTCTTAGGCAACCCCTGTGAAAGGGTCGTTCAACCCCCAAAGGGGTCTCGACCCACAGGTTGAGAACCGCTGCTGTAACAGAACCAGGATGAAAACATGTTCTCCAGGGTTCATGCACCTAACCACAGTAATCCACTTAGGAAAGGTGTTGGTTGCAGAGAAAGTGAAGGGGTGAGAGTGCTGGCAGCAAATCAGATAACTGAGGCTAAAGTGGAGATGACTGAGCACAGAGACACTTTCTTGCCTAAGGCTACATTTCCAGGCCAGAAGCAGTGTTCGAGGAGATAGGACTCTGAACTGCAGAAATCAGTATATATGGGGAGAGAAAGGGTTTTCTAAGGGAAGACTAGGACATGACGTTTGTTTGAGGGTTGACTCTGGTGAATTTGGAAATGACAAAACAAAAGTTTGTGAGCCTGAAGGAGAGAGATTGTGAGAAACAACATAACCGCAGGAGACTCTTGGTGAAAGAGAAGGCAGACTCCTCAGTGAGTAGATGGACATGTGAAACTGGGGAGGTTTGGGGCAGATGTCCCTCTGCTGTTTCCATTTCGGCAGACATTTCCTTCCTCTTGAGGCTAACAACCTGGGAGTTTAAGATATGACTGAGCATTCAACTCCTGGGCACTTGGTTACATTTATTTAGGTTTATATAGTCTGAAAGAGCTTCTTGATTTATAGGAATTATCTACCCCTGGAGTACATTCTTTTCATGAGTTCTCTTTTTCCACAGTTGAGCACTTAGTACATACAGTGTAGGTACCATGATCTACCTCAGAGAGATAGATTGCACTATTAATGCTGTGAAATAGGTCATCAGAGTTCATTCTTTCCAGTGTATATTGTACATACTTAATGCTGACCAAGAATATTTTTATACTCTCATAAGAGGTATTATATTTGCCATATTGTCACAAATTTTCCCCCCAGAGCATAATTTAATCAGCCTGATAGAACCATAACTTATATTAGCCAGTGTGTT
>NW_005371193.1:788846-811683 GCF_000412655.1 Myotis brandtii
TGATTTCAAAGAGGAAGGGAAAGGGAGAGAGAGATGGTAACATCAATGATGAGAGCAAATCATTGATTGGCTGCCTCCTGCACGCCCCCTACTGGGGATCAGCCTGCAACCCAGGTATGTGCCCGTAACCGGATTCAAACCCAGGACCTTTCAGTCCACAGGCCAACGTTTATCCACTGAGTCAAACCAGCTAGGGCCCAGTGTGTTCTTTATTTCTCTATCAGCCATCATTCTGTCTCATTATCTTTTCCAATTTTCTCAGTCCTGAAAAAATGATCTTGTTCTATGTGAAATTTATGCAAATGCCTAATAGAGTTTGTGTAAAAACATCAAAGAATTTTTAAAATTTCTCTTTTCTTTTGAATGAATGATCTGCTTTATAGAGCTGAGGATCAAAACTATAGAGAAAAGCTAGAAACAAAGATTATGAAAATTTAAAACATATAGGAGCTCATCCAGGAAACTGGTTACCAAATCTTTAGCAAACTTCATAAGGATTTTTTAAAAGAAATATTTTCTAAACACATGTAAAATTATGTTATGGAGGTCTTATTTTAAATTACTTAAATTAAGTTGTTATTGAAAACAAAGAACTTTTTTAAAAAGGACCTTCATATAATGTGGGGCTGTGTTTACTGAAGAGTGCTGTGTTATCTCTGCCATTTCTGCTTTGCCTTTTCTCTGATGGAAAGGAAATGGTTTGGGCACTCCTTCTACATCCAGGAGGTACCTTTGGCCTCTTCGCTGTATGAATCCAATTTGGAGCTGTGTATACTGTATGAAACCATCTATTATATAAAAGATTAATATGCTAAGTGTCCGTCTGGGTAATGATGTCACATAGTAACGCCTGGCTTCCTGTCCTTAGCAACGACTTGCTTTATAGCCAGGTGCAAACATTTCACACTTTAACCAAATGTCTGTGAAATGTTTTCCCGGGCCTCATCTCATTTGATCCTCACAGAAGTCCTGGAGTAGGTAGATAGGAGACTTGGTGGAATCCTATCTTCTTTTCATTAGCCGGAAAACAGAGTTTCAGGAAGCTTAGAAACTTGACCCGACTGAAAAGAAGTAAGAAATGGTGGACCTTGAAAATGACTTCAGGTTTTCTCACTGCACAAAATATAGTCAAACACTGCTGCAGGTAAATATTTTACCCTTTGTTCTCCCTGCGTGATCTACAATAATAATCTGCTTTGTGTTGGTATTTACTGCTGTGTTGCTGACAATTACCTGAAAAAGAAGTTGGGGTGCTTCACTGGGCTGGAAAAAGTTTAGCTAAATCAGAAAGCAGGTCTAATTAAGCAAGTTTATTCTATATCTATAAAAGGCTAAGTTGACTTGTGCATTCACGATACATATAAAGCTCTCACTGGCACCAATCGCATGCCTGTGTTTCCATCTGTCATTGTCGATTGTGAATTTTGTTGACACTTCTATTATAGAGAAAGGGCGAATAGCGATATTAAAATATTTCTTCTAATTAATTTCTTTTCAATGTGCACAACTTCGTGCACCGGGCCACTAGTGTTTGAAATAAGGATCCTAATAAACCTTTTCCTGCATGGAATGTCACTTAACTGCCTGCTTTTAATTAATAACTGGGCATTAACTCCTAAATAGTGTCATCATCATAAAACACAGTCCAGGCCCCACTGCTCACCATTGAAGTATTAGACAATTATGCAGTATTCGACCAGACTCTGAATATGTCTAATTTGGGAGAGAATGATGCCCACATATATCTTAATGGAAAGAATGACCAGACCTTGGCAATGTAATGGCTGCTAAAAGAACAATAACCAGCTCAGCTTACACTCAGAATGCGTTCCCAGCAGAAAAAGAGATATACTTGGTAGAAACAGAAAAATATAATGAAACAGACTTCTGTTGGCAGAGCATATATATTTATACATTCTTCTGTGTTTAGCTCAGTGGTTCGAAAACAGTTCCTGGAAAGACTGCAGGACACAAATGTTTTCCATTTGAGTTTGTACATTTCACCTAATTGGTCCCTGGGACAAGGTTCACTGCTCCGGAGGTGGCTTGGCTCAGTCTTTAACAAACACAGTAATGAATTTCAGGTTTGGGACAGAAAATGGCTGCTCCATATCAGACAATCATGAGAACTTGGAATTGTTTCCCACGAAACTCTTAAATAGCCATGCAAGATCACTCTGAGTAGTGGGCTCTTCTGTCTCCACACACATAACTGAGTTACTTGCTCTGGGTACTCGGGGCTTGCCTACTTTTAAAAGCTAGATTTGGCAGATTCTTTCACTTTTGTAAAGGGAACATTGTGGGCGAAAATAGGGCAAAGGTGATCTGAGTGCAACTGGACATATTGAAGGTCACTTCAGAATAACCTTAAAGCGAGAAGATTCGTTTGGGCGGAGCATGCTTGTTTTGTTTTTCCTCTCAGCTGTTTGAAGTAAATGAAAATGCAGAAGAAAGTCATCTTTCATACATTTTCATGCTGACACATCTAGCAATAGTTAGGGATTTTATCTCATCTGATCCAGCCCACCCGAAAAGTCAAGGAAGTGGGTAATTGAATATGAAAACTTGCTTTATGTCGATGGGAAAGAAGGCAGCTAAAGTCACAGACACCCCTTAATCAGAGCCCGGGCTGTGTGCCCTCACCCCAGCCTGCACACCTCGGGCAGAGTTTCCAAACACTTGATTCTGACTCTCTTAGAAGACAGACACAGTTATTCGACCTGGCAGATGACTTGCCTATATCCTCAGAGTGAGTCACAATTTGCATTGGGCCAGCAGGAAAATAGTAAAATAAATGTTGGTTCCATGAATTCCTTTATCTGTGGAAGATGGACCATGGGCTGTAATTTCCCTATGGAGTGGGGGAATTGCCATTTCTCTGTGTGATGCTGTTTGTCCCAGTTGTGCCACTCATCGTCTGTGAGGTGTGCACAGGCTGTGCCAGTCTCCTGTCTGGGCCTCCATTTCCTCCTTCCTGATCGAAGCAGGGTGGGTGGGATGACCTCCTAGGGCCCTTCCTAGCTTTTGCATTCTGGAGTGCAGCTTCTGCACATAGGAGGTGAGGGCATCAATTGGTCAACTACAGACAACTTGGGTTGTCCAGTGGATAAACCCTTCAGCAGGCAAATGTGAACGAACAGCAACATTCAAGTCCGGCAGGAAGTTTGTGTTGGGCTTGCTGGAATGATCGGAGGACATTCTGGGTGGGGAAGCACTCCTAAGTGTGGGCAGGGCTTGTCGGGTGGCAGTGCCCCCTCCGTGCGGGTGCTCCCTGGAGGTGGCCTGCTGAAGATCATGACGGGCAGCGTGAGGTGCTCAGGAGACAATCTGGCACCCGAAGGTCTCGGGTTATTCCACACGTCTGACTATCCCTACCGACCCCAACGCCCTGGCCTTGTACGTTGGCGAGTTATGTCACTTCTAAAACGTCTGTTTGGTTACTTTTTTAAAAAAAAATGAAGATAATATCTTCTTTTTGGTGTAAAAAGCTTAAGATAATGTATTTTCAAGTGTCTAGCAACTAGGTGGAGCTTGACCAATAGGTAACTAAAACCAACAATTTGTAAAAAACAATAACAACCAAACCAACTAAGATAACCTTATGTGAAAGCCACGGGGGGAAACACTAACGTGTAGTGAGTAACAGTTCACAGAGTATTTATTTACAGATGCAGAGTTTACCTGCAAGGTCCCAGGGTCACAATACTTGGAAATAGTAGATTGGGGATTTAAGTCCTCTGATTCCAAAACACTGTTGTGTTCCTTTTACAATATGCTACCAACACACCATTACACTTGGTTGATCTATATTATAGTTAAGGTCAAACTTTGGTGATTCGGGAAAAGAAAATAAATGATCAGAAATGGTAATAGTTCCTGTTTGGGGTGGGGTGGGGGAGGTCTGTCCTTAGGCCCCTTTTATATCACCACAGCGGCCATTTAAGACAAACCCAGGAAACCCTGGCCAGCTGCTCCTCGCTCTGTGGGATCTTCGTTCCGAAGCAGCTCCTGGGGATAGCTGGGAGATTTGAATATCTCTGGGATGTCACTGTCCAGCTTGGAAATAATTTTATAAATGGGTTTCTTCCAGGAAGGATCTGAGTCTTTCCCTGCGGAGACAGCCCTGAAGAACTCCTGTAACGTCAAGCTGGCGACTTCCAAGAAGCAATCCGGGACCTGCATTCCCAACGAGACACACAAGAAAGAGAAGACATGAGGCTGGGAAGCCCTGGAGCCCTACAACTTCACTGCCTGGCGCTCCTGTTCCCGGGGCGGCTGATAAGAGCATCTCTGCTGTACTGGGCCCTGATTCTTGCAGCCGTAGGAATCCCCTGCTCCCTCATCGACTACAAACCTTAAAAGGCTGTACCAATGAGACAGCCCTGGGAGAAAGCCTATTAAGGACAGTCCCTTGGTAGCAGGAGCTGATTCCACTCATGGGAGACATTCTTAAAGTGGGAAACTCTGACTCTGATTGACCTGAAACCTGTAGTTCAAAAGAGGTGTTTAGCATTCTTTTCCTTAGTGCGCACCATGGGAAAGAGTGCCCCCAAGTTTATGACTGTTGTACCTCATCCCACCACATTTAGAGGCTGGACCCATAGGCCTTGGAATCATTTCTGCTTCCAAAATCAACCATGAGGTTGAGGGGGCTAAAGAATCTGTTCCAGGACCGCACTCCAACTGGCACCCACCGGTCCTCCCAACCCAGCCTGGCCCGGGCTTGCCACACTGCATGCCAAGCGACCACCCCACCTGGGGAGATGCAGCAGCACTGCCTGCCCCACACATCCTGACCCCACACGCCTCAGGCGGTACAGTCCGTTTTACCCACAGGTCAGCTCAGTTGCAAACATGTTCGGATGGAGCACCTGACCAGCACATGCCAGCGAGTCTTCCCTTTCCCGGAGGTATCAACACACTGCTCATTGTGATCAGTCAAGTGAGAAGTCAGAAGAGGCGAGTGGGCTGGGTGACCAGACACAGCTGGCACCTGCAGAGCAAGACGCCAGGCGCGCAGAGCTGTCGGCTGCACGCAGGGAAACGCGTGTCCGGAGGCGGAGTTCTCTTAGGCCACTTGCTCTCCCTTTACTGATGCCTTACCTCTAAGGTGCTACCACAGGACTAAGAAGCTTGAATATTGTTTGTTCATTATTTCCAGAAAGGATTTGAGATGACTTGCCATGGAAGGCCCACAGAGAAAACGGTTCAAGTGAGAATAAAGATAAGAACCAAATGATGGACAGAAACTGTTGTAAAGAAAACTTGGGCCAAGCCTAGGTGCTGCAACTGAGCCCAGCATTTAGTCCTGGGCCTCCTGTGAGTTGATAATCACGGAGGATTAAGCCTAAAGTGGCATAACACCTGGCAGACCTCTGCTTATTCAGTTTGCAGCACCCACCTGTTGCCTAAGAGGAGCTATGGAGGCTATAATCTTTGCAGATGGGACAGAGGTTAGCCCAGGCTGCCCTGGCTCTCAATGATGTAAAGACAGACACACAGAAGGGGATCTTTTCTAAAAATCCAACCTCATGGGACCCCAGGTACATGGTCTTACCTCAAAGTCATTTCCCTTGTTATAGTGCATATTAAGAGCTCGAAAAAGTTCTGAGTCGCGGAGAATCACGAGCATTTTGGGATTTGTGACGCCATCTGAAATTGCCTGCCGGGCAGATTTCTCCATTTGGATGTAATAGAACTCTCGGAAGTTGCTGAACCACTTGATCATCTGGGAGGTGATGCAGCGGTTGAACTGCACAAGCAACAAGGTCCATCAGTCAGCCATTTACCACCAGGTGCTCAGGGGTAGAACTGTCAGCATCCAGTTCAACAGCAGATTAATCAGAATGGCTTCAGCCAACATGGAAAGGGCCTCCTTTGAAAAAGAAGCCATGGCCCTAGCCCTGTGGTCGGCAAACTGTGGCTCTCGAGCCACATGCGGCTCTTTGGCCCCTTGAGTGTGGCTCCTCCACAAAATACCACATGCGGGTGCGCACGTACAGTGCGATTGAAACTTCGTGGCCCATGCGCAGAAGTCAGTATTTTGTGGAAGAGCCACACTCGAGGGGCCAAAGAGCCGCATGTGGCTCTCGAGCCGCAGTTTTCTGAGCCGCAGTGTGCCGACCACTGCCCTAGCCGGTTTGACTCAGTGGATAGAGCAAAGGGTCCCAGGTTCGATTCCAGTTAAAAGCATGTACCTTGGTTGCAGGCTCCTCGGGCCTTGGCCCTGGTTGGAGGCAACCAATCGATGTGTTTCTCTCACATCGATGTTTCTCTCTGTCCTTCCCACCCCTCTTCCACTCTCCCTAAAAAAATAATAATTAAAAAAAAAATCAATGGAAAAATTTCCTTGGGTGAGGATTAACAAAAAAAGAAGTAGCAGTAGCAGCAGCCATGGCTATTTTCTAAGCCTATTCAGTCATGTACAGAAAAAATCTGGATTAGTTGTAGTGCCCACTAGAAAAAAAATGTTTTTTGATGTCCTGGATTTATGAAGGTTTTTCACCCATGAAAAGCTTGCCATGTGACTTTGGGAATGTCCAGGGTCAAAGCCAGTTTGGTACCAGCTTCTGCTGTGCCTGGGCCAATTGTATGGCAGCCCCAGAGCCTTCTGCCAGGTAAGGGGCCAAGGGAAGAAGTGAGTGTGCAGATCAGAGAGCAGTTTATCAGCAACTTGGAGTTGCAGAATGAGTGGAAATCAGAGCTTGGTGTAGGGATCAACCAAGCAACAGAACATGAGGGAAAGACATGGGAAAGGCAAAGGAATGACATAGATACAAAGTATTAGCCCTAACCCAACACCCAAGGAAACAGAGGCCCTTAGACACTCTATGGCAGTGGTTCTCAACCTTCCTAATGCCGCGACCCTTTAATACAGTTCCTCATGTTGTGGTGACCCCCAATTTCATTGTTACAAATTGAACATAATTAAAGCATAGTGATTAATCACAAAAACAATATGTAATTGTATATGTGTTTTCCGATGGTCTTAGGCGACCCCTGTGAAAGGGTCGTTCGACCCCCAAAGGGGTCGTGACCCACAGGTTGAGAACCGCTGGATTATAAGGTGATGGGAATGGTCTATATCAGTGCCACTCGGGAGTTGTGAGTAGCTGACACTCAGTAGGATGACTTTACCTGGACGTCGGGGAAATACGCCTTCAGGAGGTTGGAGCTGGGGTAGCGTGTGAAGAAAAACATTAGTTTGGCCTTCTTCAAGTGACCAGGATTTAGACCCTCCTGGATGTATCCCCGGGTCAAGGAAAATGAACACCAGTTTATCAAATAATGTCATCAAATTATCCAAACAGTGAATTAGTTGTCCTGTTTCTTATGGTTTTTGTTTTTATTTTGGTTGAATCATGTATTTGCTCCATTTCTGTGTCTCTGGCAAGTCTGACCCAGTAAGCTTTTTCTTCCCGGGTGCTGAATACCATATATGACAGCACAGTTGCAGAATTTAAAAACCACCTTGACATGTAAAAGTTCTGTGGCATAAATAAGTTTGTTGTACTTTGCATGTGCTTTCAGAATAGGATGGGAAGAGATGGCAGCTCTTTCCCAGATAAACCATTTGAAAACCCCAAGATTTCCTTTCCCTTCTGCCTCAGTTTCCTCATCTGTAAAATGAGAAGAGTCAACTCGATGGTCCCATTCTCACTCTCATAATTGCCTTTGCAGTGTTTAAGCCAACAAGCGTCTAACCAGACAGTAGCAGGTCACTGTTGACTTTGCCTCAAGGAACTTGAGCTGCTGCTCTGCACCTGCTCTCGGTCTGCCTGGAAGAACGTCCCTCCTCCTTCCTGTCTCAGCTCAGCTGCTTCCTCCTCGGGGAAACCTCTCCTTGTCCATTTACTGTCCTTACCCTGGGCTACCCAGGCTCTTTGCACATTCCTCGGTTGTAGCAATGACCTTATTGGAATTTTCACTGCATGTTTGTCTCCCTGTTTAGACTGTGAGCTCCTCAGGGGGCAAGGACCTTATATTTTCATCTTTGTATTCCACGTGCCTAGCCCAGTGCTAGGAACATAGTAGGTGCTCAATAAATGTTTGTTAGATAAAGGAATGAGTGAATGATTAAATGGTCAACCTTAATCCATGCACAACTAGGGAAACTGTCTTCCAACCCATACCTCAGTCCTTCCCCGTTAACAAGAGCAGGGAGCTGTGATATGACTGCCTAGCACCAGAGTGGGAGGGAAACGAAGTGTTTTACACAGGAATACTAAGCATTGCCGGGGACAGTCCCAGGACTGGGTGAGAAGCTTTACACAGAGGACCTGGGAGCTCTCGGGTCCGGGAGCTAGAGCTTTAAGACTCCTCAGTAGGATATACCAGTGTAGCCAAAGGAAACCAACTGATTAGAGTTCTAGCTGGCCTGGCACTCAGGCTGCTTCCTGAAGCCCTTTGCTCCCTGCCTCATTGGCACTTCTTATTCTTCTCATAGGTTCACACATGCTGTGGAAAGAATCCTGGACTTGGGAGTCCAAAGACCCAGTTTCAGATACTGATTTTGCCACCAACTAGCTGTGTGAGTTTGGGCAAGTCACTTACCTTCTCTGGGCCATTTCTAAATGTAGAATGCAGTGGTGACAGCTTGGCAGTCAGATCCTGGGTCTGAGTCCTGGCTCTGCACGTGTCTGTCTTGTGACTTTGGGCAAGTTTACTTTTCTGCCCCACTCTCAGATACCGGGTCTAACTGTAGTGCCCACTAGAATGCTTGGGGCCCACAACCTCTCATCTGAAACACTGGCCAAATGGAGGCCAGATTTCAGAATTCTGTTCCTTCATGCAGGTCATCTGGTCTGTGTACCATATGTTAGTTAACCCCACAGCAGAGGCTGTGGCAGCCGTCTGTAATCCAATACATTAATATTTCCACAGCCAAATGGATGACTATTTACACTAAGTGGGATGATCTGTAAGTAACTTCCAATCAGTGCAGGCCAGGTTTGCCCCCAAAAACAAAGCTCCCATCAGCCTTAGAGAAAAGAAATCATAGGGATTTTCAGAGCTTTTCGAGTTTCAGAATGCAGCTCAGCAGTAGTGGACTCGTACATGGGAAATGCTAGCAGCAGTGCCTGCCACAGAGAAAGTGCACAGCAAATGCTATTAGCTGCTAATCATACCTGCTTCACCTATTTCAGGGGGATGTCGTGAATGTGAAAGTTCTTTTAAAGGTTAGAGTTATCTTGCTCTTAAGTGGCTTTTATGACCCACGGGAGTAAATCTCTAATGCTGGAATGTGGGAATATTTGGGGGTTCAGGATGCTGCCTGGGGGCTCCAAAGCATTCCAAAGGTAGCCAAGTACCTCACCTGTGCAGCCAGGCCCAGCACATGGGCCCTGAAGCTCTCTGAGCCCAATCCTCATTTCACAGGGCAGGGCAGGCACACAGTAGGTGCTGGGAAAGATCAGCATGCCCCTCCCAAGGGAAGCACAGCAGAGAATCTTTGGAGACTGAGTTCTTGAGTTTCTTCCACCGTTGCCTGACCTTCACAGGGAGTCTTAACCAGACAGGTAGCCTTTCTCGCACAGGGTGATCGCCTAACAAGAAAGTCTGTCTATGCTGATATCTCTGTAGCTCCAAGGTCCCCTGCTGCCTGCATTGGTTTTATTGTTGCTACTGCCTGCCTGGAAAGCACCCGGCAGCACCCAGCTTTGGGGTTTTCCCAATATCTGTGACCAGCAGGGGGCGCGCATAGCATTCAGGACACAAGAGCCAGCCCTGGTGTGGCAATGAGCCGGTCCCACCCCATCCTGCCGCCCTTACTACAGCTTGCCAGACTGTTCACACCACAGGCACATTGACCTCTGGACACTCGATTCAGGGCCGCCCTTGAGAAGCAGCAGCGTGAGCTCAGCTCACTTTAAAAAGGCAACACCCCAAAATGTGTTGTCAGGAACTTAAGTGCTACAAGATACTTGTTGGTCACATGAGTTTGGGACTGCATACATTCCCCTCTTAGAGCTTCACATTGGACTTCAGCATGTTAAAGGTTCTGAGAAGTCCCGCAGCAAAGACACTAACCCAGTATTTACTGAAACTACTTTTTTCCCCCTAAGTCAGCAACTGTTAATATCCGGAGAGAGCTGTACTCTGGGAAACACTATTTAAGGGAGGAGTGCTCTCTTCAGCAGCACATATACTTAAATCAGAATGATACAGAGAAGATTAGCATGGCCCCTGCGCAAGGATGACACGCAAATTTGTGAAGCGTTCCATATTTAAGGAGAGGGAGAGGGAGAGGGAGAGGGAGAGAGGGAGAGGTGGGAGAGAGGGAGAGGTGGGAGAGGGAGAAGAGGTGGGAGAGGGAGGAGAGCCTGCCTAAAGGTGGCAAAGCTGATGCAAAAGGTCCAGACCCCTGCACACCAGCCTGGCCCCTCAGCCTTCCTCAGGGGTCTCCTCTCCCTCCACATGCCCAACCCCACTTTAGTCCTCTCAGCTGCAGCTGAGAAGCTGTTCCTTACACTGAGGGCTCCTCCCCCCTCCCAGTTGCCTCAGGTCTAGTCCCTGAGGAAAATGTCTCCTTCCCCATCTGGCTCAGAAGTGTCTGGGCCCTCAGATCTTCCTCATGAATTATCTAGACCAGCAGTCGCCAACCGATGGTCCCAAAGGTTGGCGAGCACGGATCTGGACAGTGCAGGCTTTTTGCCTGGAGAGCCAGGAGGCCGGGGGAGCCAAGCCTCAGGTGAGGTCATTCCTTTGACCCTTTCTGCTGAGGTGTGTAGGCAGCTGACAACCAAAGTATGGAGTTCTTCCTTCCATAGGGCACTTACCATATTTTGGAAGCCCATTTGAGTTTAAAAACAAAATCCTTTCAGACCCAAAGCCATTAAGTGAGTAGTGGTAGAATCTGATTCACCAGGGAGAATGAAGCGTCCCTCCCAGCAGGCTTAAACCCCGGAGTGTGGGCACCACTTTCTCGGGAACCGAATAGCGGTGAGCCACAGGGGAGGAGGCCCAGAAGCAGCGTTCAGAAGACCATCAAGAAAGCAAAGCCCCCCCTATGCCATGCAGTTCTCTGCCCCCACCTCCCCGCCTTCCAGGGTTCGCTTCTCCGGGCTGTCACCGGGAGAACGTGCCCTTCTGGTAAAGGATATGTGGACTGAAGGGAACGGGAGCACCTCGGCGGCAGCCTGCAGGCCCCCCTGCTCCATCTTCACGGGGGGAAGAAAGGGCAGCTTCTCCAGACAGGTGGGAGCCAAGGGCACGGGGTGCTGCTGGCTCAACACCGACGGTCGCAGTCTGACAGCTCCCCAAGGTCGCAGGCCAGACTCCGGGGAGGAGTGACTTTGGGAAGATGCGCCCTGGGGGAGACGGCCGCTCCAGTGACCAGGGGGTCCATGGCCCAGGAGCTGACCAAGAATCTGACTTTCCTGCATGCGGGAAGGCACGGTCATGGCACAGTTTGTTGGGGGGGCCTGGCAGGGTTTGGAGGTCATTCTTGGGGAGACAGGGTATCTAGGAGAGTCTAGAGGCTTGGCCAGTGATGAGTTTCCCAGTGGGCACCCAGCCTGGGGTTGGGCCCCCCTGGGCAAGGCGGCCAGCGGGAGGGGGTTTTCACAGGCACCTCCCTCAGGTGAAGTCTCGCTTCTGCCCCCTGGCACCAGCCCCTGGAAGCTTCGGCCCAGCTGAGTCAGGTGGCCTGGCGGGTCCAGCAGTACCTTTTGCAACACTGAGTCCACGGCCTGGGACACTGCCCCCGTCAGTTCTTTCCTCAGGATCTCCAGCAAAGCTCGTGTCCCAGAAGGAAGGAACCTGGCTTCCTCTGGCTGCTGATCAACCTCAGCCACCCTGTGTTCGTCCACCCCAGGGAGGTCCCCACTGGAACCCTGGTGGCGGCCACTGTCCATAGCCCCGGGCCGCCCACAGCCATCCCTCTGCTTGGCACTCCCAGGGCCGGGCGCCGAGTCCCGGGGCTCGGCCTGCAGGATGTGCTCCTGCAGTCGTCTCAGCTGTTGCTTCAGCAGGCGAAGCTGTTCTCTCACGCGAGGGCCCCCCTTCCTGCTGCCCTGGCTCCCGGCAGGGCCTGGTTTCAGGGGGGGTTGCTGCATGGGAAGGTCCTGCTTCCTCTTCCGCTCCCGGGCCTTCTCTGGGCAGCTGGGGCCGTCCCTGGCTCGGGCACCGCCGAGCACCAGAGGGTTAGGGGAGAGGCACATGCCTCGGATGATGGTCTCCACGCGGGCCCTCTTTGCCTGGATGTGCTCATCCCAAAACCAGTCCGGGTCCGTGAGGCTGGGATTGGGGACCTGGTTCCAGGGAAAGGAGGTGCTTCTGCCCTGCTCACGGGGCGATGGACTGCTCCTCCCTTCCATACAGGGTTCTGCTGGCTGGGGACAGGCCCGGGATGGCGCAGGAAGCAAGCCAGCGTTCGGATCCATCCCCTGCTCCACACTCACTTGCTCGGAGGCTGTGGGCTTGGTTGAAGCTCCCTGAGGGAATCTCTTCTCCTAAGGTCCTCAGCTGGAGGTGCAGCCCAATGAGCCGGGTCGAGGATTCAGCCTCTGGGATACTGGGGCTTCGGAACCTCCCGGGCTGACTCTGAAATGAAAGACAGGAAGAACGCGGTACATGTGACGTTCAGCAGTGCTTTTCGAACTTGAATGTGTGCACAGGTCGCCTGGGGACCCTGTCAGAATGCGGATGCTGATTCCCAGGCCTGCGTGGGGCGGGGACCGCGTCTCTCACCAGCCCCCAGCCGCTGTGGTGCTGCCGGTTTGGGCCCACACTTTGAGGATTCCCAAGAGTGAGTGGTCCTCCAGGGAGGAAGTTGTGCCAGGGCATAGCAATAACACAAGAATGGCAATAAAAAAAACGATGACGGCTAACGGCATAACTGACATGATGCCAAAACCTTCACATCCATCACCTGATTTAATTATCATAACTCCCTGAGGATGTGGTCATTCCTACTTTACAGGTAAGGAAACCGGCTCGAGAGGTTACGAAGTTACATGGTGAAGTCATACGGCTAGTGAGTGGCAGGCTGGAGTCCAAACAAGATCTGTCCGACTCAGAGTAACTTTCTTAGTGACTACCTGCAACAGAGTCATCTGGCACTTGTTAAAAACAGCAAATTCAGGAGCCAGTTCTGCTAAATCAGAGTCCCTCAGTGTTGGGGCAGGGAACCTGCCTTTGAAACAAATCAAAAAATTGAGAGCCAGCTGCACCGCTCCTGGAAGAACCAGGTGATGCGTTCATTTGCATGCGCTCGACATTGAACAGCTATTTCGTATGAAGCACCTCCCATGCCTCAGGCCTCTGGGCACTTGGAGAGACAGTGGTGAACAAGAGCCACAGAGTTTGCTCTCACAGAGCTGGCTGTCTAGCAGGGGAGAGAGAATAAACAGTTTATTTTCAGGTCCTGAGATTTGTTGAGAAAAAGCACAATAGGGATTGGAAATGAAGGCATGGGGGAAAGGAGGGAGCTATTGTAGGAAAGGCTGCCTTAGGCTGTTTTATTCCCACAAAGTTTCAAGATACACTCGCTTTAACCTGGAGGCTGCTGATAGCAGGTCTGAGGCACTTCGAGTTTACGAAACATTTGCACATGTTACCTCATTGCACCTCACACCGAACTTGGGAGTCAGTGTAATTCTCCCAGCCGAGAGTGGCTCTCAGTTCCAAATCTTTTGATTCCAAATCTTTTGCGCAACCACACTTCAGCTACCTCCCTGCAGGTGAAAGGATTTTTCTGTCTGTTGAGCAGATTCCTCCCTTCCTAGAGGAGGTAAATGATTCTCCCCCCTCTATAAACTTCCCCTCTCCTTTGTTCCTCTTGCGCAAATGCTGTCAGGAGAGTTTGCTTTCTTCTTTCCACCTTCGTCCTAATGCTTCCTTGGAATTCTCTACCTCAGGCAAATCTCAGCTCTTCTGTGGCCAGTAAGTCTCCCTTCTGTAGCCAGTGGGTCCTCGTCAGTAGACATGGCCATGGCCTCTACCTGCAGCCTCCTGGCGCCTAGCAGAGACCCCAACACAAGCTCCCTGGGAGCAGTGTCACTCCACGCTCCGGGGCAGAGGCGGGAGGTGGTGAAGCTGCAGTGCCACCGTGGGGAACAGGCCGCTGGAAGAAGGCCAGGTTCTAGGGTCAGAATTACCAGGAGGTTGTTGCTTTGAGTAAGACATTTGTAAATTACAAACAGAAAAACAGGTGACTTGAGCCTGGCCTGTGTGGCTTTGTTGGTTGAGTATCATCTAATGAACCAGAAAGTTGTGGGTTCAATTCCTGATCAGGGCACACGCCCAGGTTGCAGTCGGGGTGCGTATGGGAGGCAATCAATAGATGTTTCTCTCTCTCCCTCTCCCTCTCTCTCTAAATCAATAAAAATGTATTTTAAAATAATTTTTAAAAATAACTTGACAAATTAATATAACTTAAAGAAATTATTATTGCCAAGTTTAATCTAACATCTTTGGAGTCACTACCCTCAACACTCACCTATGTTTTTTATAAATTTATTTTAAATTACAGTTGACGTACAATATTATTTTAGTTTCAGGTATACAACACCCTGATAAGTTTAGTGCCCTCTGACACCATACATAGTTATTACAATATTGACTATATTCCCTAAGTGGTACTTTACATTCCCATGACTGATTTTATTTTTTTTTAATATTTTATTGATTTTTTACAGAGAAGAAGGGAGAGGGATAGAGAGCCAGAAACATCGATGAGAGAGATGGATCAGCTGCCTCTTGCACGCCCCCCACTGGGGATGTGCCCACAACCAAGGTACATGCCCTTGACCGGAATCGAACCCGGGACCCTTCAGTCCGCAGGCCGACGCTCTATCCACTGAGCCAAACCGGTTCGGCCCATGACTGATTTTATAACTGGCAATTTTTACTTCTTAATTCCTTTCACCTTTTTCACTCATCCCCCCAGTCCTTCTCCCATCTGGCGACCAACAACACTCACTTACGTTGAGCTGTCCTGGGCTTTGTGCTCCCCGAGCAGAGCATCCAAACTCATTCGTGCCTCATGTCTTTGCACTTACTCTTCCCTAGGCCTGGAAGGCCTTTCTCCCACTTTCCCCCCGGATAAACCCTGACTCCTCTTCTAAAACTCAACTGCAATGTCACCACCTCTCTAACGTGATCACATGTCTTCCCCTTTAGACTGTGAGCTCCCTCTGTGTCTCCAAGTAGTGCCTGGCTGCCAATAGCCACCCAATAGATGTTTGCTGACTCCGTTGAATTAATGGTTCTGTATGCGCTTCATTTATTAGTAAACTGACTTCTCATATTAGAGGTACTTTATTTCAGATTCATGTAGCACCTACATGGAACAAAGTCAATACAGAGAGAGAGGGAGGAAGAGAGAGAGACCACACATGTGCAAGAGAGAGCATAGACCCACACACTTTGCCAGATCTCCCTTGTGGGCATTTAAGGTAGGGTTTCTGAGGTCCCATGTAGTCTGTGTGCTCCAGAAGCCAGAACTTCTAGGGACTCGTTGTGTTTCATGAAGTAACAATCAGCAGGAATGTCTCGAGGCCAGAATCTGGAAATGCAGCCAGACTCCACTGCGGTCGGGCACCCAGAGATGTCTGTGCCCATCTTAGTAGGACTATCATGGCAACTCTGCATCTGGGCTGAGAAACAGGAAACCTCTGTGCTGGGGGCAGCGTGCTGCCCAAAGCCCTTCATCTGGGTGTGGCGTGAAGCAGCACTGCTCTCTGTTTGAAAATTAACTAGCAGCGCTCTCCTATCCACTGATAAAAGGAGCAATTGCCACAGCCCTTTAAAAATAGCTTTCCTGCTCTTCTTAGATTATGAAAGTAATATGGGATCGTTTTACTTTGCAAATACAGAAATGTATGAAGAGCAAAAGAAAGACGCCTATAATGCACCTTCCAGAAAAAAACCACAGAAAACATTTTGGTGTTCATTTTCTTCCAGACTTCTTTCTCTGTGTGCAGATAAATTTACATAATTTCTCATAACTATATGAATTGTAAAAGCCAAAAAAATTGAATTATAGATACATAGTTCTATAGCTTCACTTTTTCCTCTTTCATGTCAATGAAAATCAATCTACATCATCATTGTGAAAGCTGATGAGATTGCATTGCATGGATGTACCCTAATTGATTAAATAAAGTCCCTTTGATAGATTTGTTCCTGTGTGTTCACTATTATAGCAGTAGAGGCAGCATAGCATGAAGATTGAGAGTGTGGGCCTCTGAGTCAGGTTGCCTAGACTTGATTCCTTAGGGACACTTACTAGCTTTGTGGCCTCTCTGTACCTCAGCGTTCTCATCAATAAAATGGGAATAACCATAATACCTACCATATCACAGGGTTTCTGTGAGGAGCCCATGAGTTAACATATGTTAGGTTTTTAGAATAGTTCTTGGCACCTAGTAAATGGCTGATAACTGTTAGCTGTTCTTACGAGTAAGAGTCATATTGAGAGGAACACTTCTCTATCTACCTCTGTGGGAAGGTAGATCCTATCATTTCCTTAGGATTTCTTTCTAGAAGAGGAAATTCTGAGTCAAAGACTAGGCAGGTGTTAAACATTTTGTTTGTTGCCCAAATGCCCTCCAGAAATGTACCAACTGTTTGGGAGTGAGGATGAGGGACTGATGAAGAACTTTCCATTATTACTCTGCATATTTCTGTATTAATTGCATTTTTAGAAGAATGTTTTCATGCCCTAGCTGGTTTGGCTCAGCAGATAGAGCATCAGCCCACAGACTGAAGGGTCCTGGATTGATTCTGGACAAGGGCACATATTTTGGTTGCAGGCTCAATCCCCAGCCCTGGTTGGGCTGTGTGCAGGAGGCAACCAATCGATGTGTCTTTCTCACATCGATGTTTCTCTCTCTCTGTTTCCCCTCTCCCTTCCACTCTAAAAATTCAGTGAAAAAATATCCTCAGGTGAGGATTAGCAACAACAAAAAAAGAATGTTTTCATGCATTATTTGTATATATACTTTTAAATGGCCTATTTGTTCTCTTACCAACATATCTATAAAAGAACACATATACCCTCATCTTCATCAACATTGGGCATTGTCAATCTTTTAAGTCTTTGCCATTATGAGTGTTATCTCATTACTTGTATTTCTTTGATTCTCAGTAGTCTTGCTCACTTTTCATATATTTTTGGGAAATATTTATGTGGTATACATTATAAAGCAAATATCTTTATACCATTTGAGTTAATAATTCTACATCTAAGAAATAAAGTCAAGAAAATAGGCAATAACCACAGATTTATGTCAAAAATGATTATCCCAGTATTATTTATAAGAGTAGAGATTGGTGAAATAATTATAAAGTATGTATCATGTATAAGAGACTGTATTAAGCAGCCATTATTTTTAAATCATATTTAAGAAGAGCTTATAGAATATTTTATAATAAGTGGGGTGGGAGAAATAAAAAAGATGAGAAAGAAATACATTAAAATGTAAGCAATAGTTCTTTATGGATGATGGAACCATAGGTAACTTCGTTTCTCTACTTCTTTTTCTTTTCTTTTTTTTTCCTTTTAACCCTTTATTGTTGAAAGTATTACATAGGTCCTCCTTTCCCCCTATTAACCTCTCCCAGCCCTCCCCCTTTCTCCTCCCTTCCCAGGCCCTCACCACCCCATTGTCTTCTCTACTTTTTTTCTGTATTTTCCATATTTTCTATGGGTATATTTTTACTTTTCAAATTTTAAAAAAGGCAACCTTTGCCTTTAGTAATTAGAAACTTGCACTTGAGGGAGAAGCTGTGCACGTGTGGAGGAAATCTCTGTACATTCTGCTCAATTTTGCAGGGAACCTAAAACTGCTCTAAAAAATGAAGTCTGTTAAACAAACAAAGCTTGCATTTTCTCTCACTGAGTCTTTCCCAAATATATATATACATATATATTGCTGGGCACCAGACATCAAAAGCCCCACTGGAGAAGCAAATTTTGCTACAAACATGAGCACAGAACACTGGGCTCATGAGATTTCTGTGAAGAGGTTACATAGGATTTTACAGCTACAGAGTGTGACATGAGGGAGGGTGAATGTTAAGTAACAGACGTAAGAAAGAAGCCGTGTGTCGTCTCCTTTCAGCTGATGTGTTAGAAGAAAAGACAGGCAGCGTCTGCAAGATTATCATCGCACAGATCACGGCTAACCTGGGAGCCCTCCTCCCTGGGCCTCTGCGCCCCTCTGTGGTCTCCCCGAGACCTCCCAAGCTCTGCTCAAAGGGGTAGAGGGAGGGGTTCTCGCAGGCCAGCTGAGACCACATTTAGGGGACTGCCAACGCCTCTGATACATTTCAGCAGGGCCACCAGGGAACCAATCAATAAAGCAAGGCGGGCTACGGGGGTCCTTCGGTAAGAGGCACCAAGGGAAGCCCAAGAGGTGCTAACTCTTTCTCATCACACATTGATGCTCACTCCAGATGTGTACCAGGAGGGCTATCGTGACTTCCTGATAGAGTTCCTGCCACGTTTTTGTTGGGAACATTTTGTGTTTCTCTTCATTTCCTAGACTTAGTTGGATTCCAATTGCACCAGCCTTGTGCCTAGTAGATAACCACCCACAATATTGTTAGGAAAATGCCTTCTCCTGAATCAACCTCTCCTCTGCAGAGGCAACAGCAGCTAAGGGCCCACCATGGGCCCATCATAATAGTGATCACTTAATCACACATTTATATCCAAACACACGTTTGTCTGACACACACACACACACACACACACACACACACACACACACAGTATTCCTGGGCCATCAAGTACTTCCCTCTCGTCCTTACCAGGCTCAGCAAACTTTAGCTGCCAATGTAACACTTGTTCAGTAGCACATCTCAGGGTCAGGCAGTATTTTTATGCTTGACTCAGATGTTTTCATAGACAACCTCATCTCTGTCTCATTCCTTCAGATGGGGCCACTGGGAGGGGTCCTGCATCACCCCCGCATGGACCATCCATCGCTGGCCCAGCCCTGAGAGCTCCCTGCCCCACTGACTGCTGGTGGAAATGGGGAGAGGAGGTCAGACTGACGGCTCAGGCCACACAGTCCTGACCACCGACAGACATACAATCAAGTCAGAAGCCATTATGGTCGGCGTCCCTGGAGCCTATGGATTTAGCTTTTTTTATTTTTATTTTTTAAATTTCTCTATTGATTAAGTTATTACATATGTGTTGTCCCTGGAGCCTATGAACTGCTGAACCATCTACCTACCAGGTGTCGGACCTACGTAGGATGCACTAGCTTTATGTGGCCTTATGCAAGTTAACTTCGCCTCTTTCCCGTTTCTTCCTCTGTAAAATGGGGTTGATAACAGTGCTGTCTCCTAGGGTTGTAGTGAGGATCACATGTAATAACACATGCCCAGTGCCTGCACTGTCCAGCCCTGATAATAGTAACTTCTGGAAGGCCCCACAGCCCCGAACGTTTGTGCTGGAAGGGACTTAGGGATGACCTGGTACAATGAGCAGTTTCCAAACTTTTAGATGTCAACCATTGATAAAATAAAATAATGGGACCAGCTGCAGAATAGCTAACATTTTATTTGCAGATAAGAGCACAAAAAATAAGCATACAAAAGACTACAATTTACTATCATTTCTGTTTCGTAAAAGAAAAGTATCTTAACCACCATGTTTAAAAAAGAATGAAGGGCATAAATAAATTTAGGTTTGTAAAAAAAACCCCATACCTTGTCTATTGTGAAAACCAATGAAAACATCACGAACCAGTGTTAGGGAACCTCGATCTTCATGCCTTGACCTTGCTCTATGGATGAGGCAAACCAAGCCCAGAGAGATGAAGTGACATGCCGCAGATCACACACAGTGGCTGTGATGGCTTACCGCTCTCTAGGAAAACACCCCTGGATGTCAGAGATCCTTCCATGGGGCCGTGAGGTAAGACAGGTGCCCTGGGCTGTGAGGCAAGAGGTCTGAACTCTAACCCCAGCCATTTGCCCTCAAGCCTCTGCCTTTTCCACTTTGCTAAAATAGGGATGATAATCGCTCCCTCACGCAAGGCAGGTGTGAGCACCTAATGAAAGAAGAGTTTCAAAAGTGCTCGGGGACTTCGGAGTGCGAGGTCTCTGTGGCTGTAGTTCACTTGAAAGTATATCGGCCAACAAAAACAGATGGAGCAAATACAGCAATAGATCAACCATTGTTAAACCTAGATGATGGGTACGTAGACACTGCCAGTCTCTCCGCTTTTATTTAAACATCTTAACAATAAACATTCCATCGTTTTTAAAAGTGCTCGGGCAAGGTAAAGGGAAGGGATAGTGTTACTCACGGAGAAGATGCTTTCGGGTTGGTCTGAGTCCTGGGCTCTGCGGCCAGGTGGGGCCCACCACCCCAGGAGATGGAGCGGTCCACCCTTCACCAGGCTTGGGCTCACGGAGCCATGGTCAGGAAGTGATTTTGGTTTCCCTGCTTCCTCCCCAGTCAGGCCTGGTGCCTGTGGCTGGGTGAGGGAAGTCTTCTGCCCCTTCTCAGTGCAAGGCGCGGTCTGACAGCCCCAGCCCTGCTACAGCCATGGGCACTGGGGACAGTGGGGGCTGCCTAGCACAGCCAACCGGTGTGGGGGGCTTATGAATATGCAGATAGAGGCCACAGCTGGTTGGCTGACCCCCTGCCATGTTCCACCCTCCACTTCAACTCATGCCCAGAAAAGTCAGCTAATAGAGGACCCTCCTGACATGCCATCTCTTCTGTCCTTGCCTACAGACCTGCCGAGCCCCTTGAAAATCTGGGGATTGAATTATTCAGCGTCTTCCATTGCACTGGCCTCCAACAGGGAGCTCCTGGCTGCTGCTTCCAAATCCCCCAGCGAGGCAGCTCCAAAGTGAACTTCTTCCTCCCTGTATCCTCCCGAGGATGCTGAAATCAGCCCAGCACCGAAATATGGCGTCTCAGCTCTGCAGGAAAGAGAGGCCCTGTGGCTTGTTCCTCCTGCAGAGGTTCAAACCCTGGTGGGGAGGCTGTTTGCTGGGCCCACAGCCCCCATCTGTGGCAGAGCTGGGGAGAACTCACGGGCCAGATCACCTGCACCTGAACATCATTTGAATTCTGCCATCTTCTCCTCCTTCCAGTTGGGAAGGGGAGTGAGTGTCGTGAAATACAGCAATCAAACTCAATGAACTTCAGCTCAACTTAACATGGATAAATCCTCAAAACGTAATGTTGGGTGAAGAAGAAGGTCACAGAATGATACAGGCACTGTGATTCCATTTGTTTTACATTTTAAAATAGGCCAAACAATGTCTAGGTCTTCACTGAGTATTCACCTATCATTATTTTTAATTTAAAACTGAATGGAGAGATAGATAGATGGAATCTACGTGTCATGCATCATACGAAGCGTATCGTCTCTATTTATGGAGCCCAGAAATGGAAGGATAGGTTATAGCCCCATCTGCCATTGGTCAATAATATTCACAAATATATAAGCGAGGCTGTGAGTTCAGACCACACATACGAATATTGCGGGATTTCAGGTAAGGGAAAAGAGTGCTGCCCTGACCAGTTTGGCTCAGTGGATAGAGTGTTGGCCTGCGGACTGAAGGGTCCCAGGTTCGATTCCGGTCAAGGGCAAGTATCTTGGTTGCAGGCACATCCCCAGTAGGGGGTGTGCATGAGGCAGCTGATCGATGTTTCTCTCTCATTGATGTTTCTAACTCTCTATCCCTCTCCCTTCCTCTCTGTAAAAAATCAATAAAAAAATACATATTTTTAAAAAAAGAGTGCTGTGCGTATTTTCTTTTTAAATCTTCACCTAAGGATATGTTTTCCATTGAGTCTAGAGCAGTGATGGCGAACCTTTTGAGCTCGGCGTGCCAGCATTTTGAAAAACCCTAACTCTGGTGCCGTGTCACATATAGAAACCTTTTTATATTTGCAACCATAGTAAAACAAAGACTTATAGTTTTGATATTTATTTTATTTATTTTATTTTAAATGCCATTTAACAAAGAAAAATCAACCAAAAAAATGAGTTCGCATGTCACCTCTGACACGCGTGTCATAGGTTCGCCATCACTGGTCTAGAGAAAGGAGAGGGAGAGAAACATTGATGTGAAAGACAAATGTGTGGGTTGCGTCCCATATGTGCCCTGACTGAGGATCAAACCTGCAATCTGGGTATGTGCCCTGACCAGGGATCAAGCCCCTGATCCTTCGGTGCACGGGACGGTGCTCTAACCACTGAGCCATTCCACCCAGGGTGCTGTACGTATTATTTAAGGCGAGCTGACACTCTGTGGTGTTTTTCATTAACTGAGCCATTATTAACCTTCCTAGAAACAAACATTTTTCTTATATAACTTGAAAGTACACACGTCTTTTCCTCAATTGAAAAAATCAGCAAAACTGAGTATAGTTTAGGACACGTGCATATTGAAACTACAAAGTGAGGGGGTGGTTAAAACATAATTCAGTGCAGCAGTGGTTAACTTTGGGAGGATCAGCAAGGAGGGCCACACAGGGCTTTTCCATTCCTTACGATGGGTGGTGAGTGTGGATATGAAGCATCCATCTTATATAAAAACTGCTGTTTGAAATTTTAGCCCTGCTATTTTTGCTCCTGTAAATGCTTGCTTGCTTAAATAATAAGGAAAATAAGACTACTCTCATTCCAGAGAAGCCATAAACCTTCCCCAGATGAAGTTATCAGTGCTGGCACCAGGCCAGGCCTTTGGTTGAGGTCTCAAAGCCCCAGCACATAGGGCTCCTTAAGAACTTGCAAAGGGGAACTGAAACCCCATATTTGGGAGACAAAGAAGGTAAAAAGATATAAATAGGGAAACTTCCTCCATGTTGGGGCCCAGAATTTGAAATACAGTTTTCTGGCCTGTGTGTAGT
>NW_005371193.1:811700-812474 GCF_000412655.1 Myotis brandtii
CCTGTGTGTAGTAATAATAATAATAATAATAATAATAATAATAATAATAAATGTAACTCCATCTCTCTAAGCTTTGCTTGGTTCTTCTCTGGTCTTCTGTAACAGATATTCCTTTTATTATTTTTCTTTAAACCACACACATGTATTTATACGCTCTTTTGAATGTATACGTTACATTTTATACATTCTCTTTTGAACCCTGCCACAACTTATGTTCATAAACTCCTGTCCCAGTAGATGATGCTGTGTCCAGGGAGGCCCTAAACACAGAAGAGGGTGGAAGTCTATTGAGTTGGACCTTGGACTCCATGGAAGTTCATATGCAAATCTCAAGGAAGTCAATTCAACCTTTATCCTTTGAGGGGGACTTTGCATACTACTGTGTGTGTGTGTGTGTGTGTGTGTGTGTGTGTGTGTATGTGTGTGTTGGCTATGACTGTAACATCTAAAGTTAACCTGGGTGATCACTGAAATTCCAGGATAAATGCTTTGCCACTTGATTCAGGCGTGGACTTATAAACCTTACATAAGAATCTCAAAAATTGCCCTAGGCAGTTTTGCTCAGTAGATAGAACGTTGGCCTTCGAACTGAAAGGTCCCAGGTTTGATTCTGGTCAAGGGCACATACCCGGGTTGTGGGCTCGATCCCCAGTAGGGGACTTGCAGGGGGCAGCCGATCCATGATTCTCTCTCATCATGGATGTTTCTATCTCTCTCTCCCTCTTCCTTCCTCTCTGAAATCAATAAAAATATATTTTAAAAAAGAATCTCAAA
>NW_005371193.1:813588-814894 GCF_000412655.1 Myotis brandtii
GTGTGGCTCAGTGGTTGTGTGGCTCAGTGATTGTGTGGCTCAGTGGTTGTGTTGCTCAGTGGTTGTTTGGCTCAGTGGTTGTGTGGCTCAGTGGTTGTGTGGCTCAGTGCTCAGTGGTTGAGCATCATCCTGTGCACCAAGAGGTCGCTGATTTGATTCCCAGTCAAGGCACATGCCTGGAGTTGCAGGATTGGTCTCCAGCAGGAGGCAGCCAATTGATGATTCTCTCTCATCATTGATGTTTCTCTCTCTCCCTCTCCCTTCCTCTCGCTCTCTCTAAAATTAAAAACAACAAATATATATATTTTTTAGAAAAGAGTGGAGGCCCAGGGAAA
This sequence comes from Myotis brandtii, assembly GCF_000412655.1. Taxonomy (NCBI): domain Eukaryota; kingdom Metazoa; phylum Chordata; class Mammalia; order Chiroptera; family Vespertilionidae; genus Myotis; species Myotis brandtii. The sequence continues at coordinate 813,924 of NW_005371193.1, forward strand.
ATTAGGAAACTTAAAAAATAAATCAGATGGAGTGGGGGCTGGGAGGAGGGGGGCAAAAGGGGAAATGGGGACATGTGTAATATTGTCAACAGTAAAAAAAATGTAATAAGCCAGGTGAAGGATGCTGAGGACTTGATCAGGGGCAGTGGCAGGCAAGGATGTTCTTCCTAGTTCTCTTCAGGGCTTCTGCCAGTCCCTCCAGAGCCCCAGTGGCAGTGCTTCCAGAGCTTGGATGAGTGAAGGCACCACAAAGGTCCCGAGGACCCAGCAAGATGACTCACCTCAAGGAACCAATATGAACAGGAACCACGTGGCTCCCTCATTCATTCTTCCTGAATCCAGTCAGAAGCTTACAGAAAACCTTTTCTATTAGGAAGGCGAGCTAGGAAACTACAGAAGAAAAGGGGGTGCTCTGTGCTTTCACTTTGAAGATAGGGGCAGAATGGTCTACCCAAAGCCCGGAGGCCCAAATTCAGCCCGAAGATATTTACTGCACACCCAGCCGATGCCAGTCTGTTCTAGGTGCTGGGGATGCAGCATTGAACAAAACATGGAGCTTATCTTCTGGGGGCAGAGTGACGGACGAAGAGCCTCCCACGTGCACAGGGTGTCTGAGGATCCACTGGCCTGGCTGGAGGGGCTGGAGCGGGGCGCGGGGAGACCAGGAGATGCTGTTGCGGACGGGAGGCCACTGGGTGAAGGTCCCGGCCAAGGGCGGTGGGAGCCCTCCTGAGGTTCTTCGGAGTCTGTTTCTTTGCTCCGGGCTTAGGGAGGCAGGGAGGTGACTGACTATTGCTTTTTAAATTACATTTGAGGAACCGGAGGCTCAGGCAGGCCCTGTCACCTGCCCAAGGCCAAACAAGTGTCAGATCAGGCAGGCGAGGCGCCAAGGCCCGAGTTCAAAGTCCGCGCCCGCCTTCTGCTCTCGGCCGGTGGGTCTGGCGGAGGAGGGAGGCGCGGTGCCCCCGGGA
>NW_005371193.1:815778-854525 GCF_000412655.1 Myotis brandtii
GCACCTGTCACCTGCGCCGGGAGAGCCTGGAGTCCGTTCTTAGGAGAACGAGCCGTTTCTCCCTCCTTCCATCTGGGTGACGCCGGCAATGTCTTCTTTCTCCACAGGGGAGCTGCCCTCTCGGGAGACGCTCCCTGCCCGGTAAGTCCTGCCCTTGCCGTCGCCTGAAACGTTCTCCTCCCGGGCAGAGGCGGCGGCGAGGAAACCGGGCTGCCTGTGTTTCTCCCCATAATGTGCATAGAGAGGAGGGAAGCCAGATGCCGCTTAGTAACGACAGCTGTCACTCACTCGTTTAGTCCGTGGCTACTAAGTCTCCACTGTGTCAGGCACTATCGAGGCCCCCCCTAGGGCACAGCAGTGGAACATGCCTGCCTTCCTGGAGCTTACAGTCTGGTGGGAAAGAAAGTGTAGATTGCTAAGCAAATGAAGGTGGACAGAAGAGTCCTCTTTAAATATATATTTTAAAATTGATTTCAGAGAGGAAGGGAGAAGGAGAGAGAGAGAGAGAGAGAGATTGGCTGCCTCCTGCACACCCCTCATTGGATCGAGCCTGCAACCTGGGCATGTGCCCTTGACCGGAATCGAACCCGGGACCGTTCAGCCCGCAGGCCTACGCTCTATCCACCAAGCAAAACTGGCGAGGGCAAGAGTTCTCTTTCATAGGTGGTATTAAGGCTGTTACCCAGAGGCTGTGACCGAAACCAGCCCAGTGCAGAGTAGGAGAAGGGAAGGGAAACGCATGTACAAAGTCCCTGAGGAAGGAAAGAGCTTAGCCGTGTTTGGGAACTGGAAAAAAAATAAAGGTGATTTGGCCAGAGCATTCTGGTTAAGGGAGAGAGTGGCATGAGATAGAAGATGGTATGGTGTGGAGACTACTGGAAGGAACTTAGATTTTATCCCAATAATTGTTTATAATCCTGGAATAAGTATTTGTTGAATGAGTCGAGCTTGTTGTGGGCTTTCTGTGTGCCAAGCAGTGTTCTGAGTGCTTTCTGTGCATCGTTCAGTTAATCATTAAGAAACAGTACGAGGAGTATTCTCTCTATTTTACACACATAGAACCCAAGGCTAAGAGGTTAAATGCTTTGACCAAGGTCACTCAGTCTACTATTGGTCAAGCCTGACGCCTCATGTACTCAACAGGTTATTTGAGTTCTTACTACTGTTCTAGGTGATGAAATACAGATGGTCTCTCCCTTCGAGGATCTTCTGTGCTAGCTGGAGAAACAGCATGTATACATTTATGCACACATAAGGATGTACTTACATTGTGATTACTGTGAAAGGGAAGCGAAGGGTGTAAGGAGAGGGTGGGATGAGGTAGCCCAGCTTGGGAAGGTGGAGAGTGCTGTGGGAATGTTAGTTAAGGCTTCCCCAAAGAAGTAACATTTAAGCCAAGCCTTGAAGAGTACATAGTTATCCAAGAGAACTATATTCCAAGTAAAATGAATTGCTTGTGTACAGGTTTTCAGGCAGGAAGAGACGTGACTAGTCACAGAAATGGAAAGGAAGCATGTCTGGCTGGAAAGAGCCTTGGCCTTGGGGTTTGCATTGTGGCTTAGGGCTTTACCTTGGGGCTAGCAGCTTCACCTCCGGAAGCCCCACTTATAAAATGGGAATAGTGGCAGATGGTGCTTCTACTTCAGGGAATGGTGAGACAGGAAAATCAAAATGAGGTCATTATGTGAAAGCTTTTTATAAACCCTACAAGTGAAACTTGCTGTAGGCTGAACTCTAAATTGGATTCAGGGTTCTAAAAATCAGCATGGACTGCTGGCTGTTCTAGCTCAAAACATGCTAGCATACTTGGGGTTTGTGCTGTAGAGTCATTGGCTGTGGACATAGGTGACTTACTTGACTCTGAAACCCAGGGGGTGTCTGTGCAGAGGTGAGCACAAGAGAGAGATTTCTCATTTGGGGTCTCCCGAACCCTGGTTCAGAAAGGATTCTTAATAGATTGGAAAAATGAAAGCACATATTCAGGTGAGGCAGCTATAGTACTTAGTTCAGCTGGGGAAATGCAGTGATCTGTGAGAAGGACGGTGGGCAGAAAGGACTCCCCCCTGTTGCGTGTTACCAGACTAGAAGACCTCAGGAAGAGACAGTAAACTGAAAGGAGGGATAATTATTTGCTGAGTACTAGGACCAGCTGCAGACCCTGGGCCTAAAGTAACCCTGTCTTTGCTACTAGGGTTTACCAGTGGTTGGCAAACTGCGGCTCTCGAGCCACATGCGGCTCTTTGGCCCCTTGAGTGTGGCTCTTCACAAAATACCGACTTCTGTGCATGGGCCACGAAGTTTCAATCGCACTGTACGTGTGCGCCCGCATGTGGTATTTTGTGGAAGAGCCACACTCAAGGGGCCAAAGAGCCGCATGTGGCTCGCGAGCCACAGTTTGCCGACCACTGGTAGGCAATAGGACTTCCAGCTCAGTGCATTTTTAAGTAACCAGGGAAACAAACCCAGACCAAACATCCCCACTGCTTCTCAGATTAGGCTGTGTGTGGTTACAGGATAAACCATTGTGTGTCTTTTCTCAAGCTTCAGTTGTATTTGAAGACTTGGGGAGTAGAGACAGTTTATTTGGAAAACATAATAGGGATAATAAAAATTTATGGATTTTAAGGTAAATAAGATAAAACTACTTCAGGCTATGCCCTTAGAATTCTCCCCTTTCCTGCTCAGCCACATACCCACTGTCAACCCCATACACCTGCTGCTCTCTGCTATTATGGTTATTTTGGTGGAAAGTTCGAGAATCAGGACTCTGTGTGATAAAGATTATATTGTTGCCTGTAGTTGATACTACTCTTTCTCAGAGTTAGAGGGTGAACGGACTTCTTTTTCATTCCCAACAGGTATCCTGTATAAGATAAGAGTTGTTGGTTAAGAGTTGTTTTGTTTCTTGCAGGGGTCTCCTTATGTCAGGGACCAGGTTACCCTGACAGGAGGGCGATCGCGTAAGTATCACTGGGGAGTACAGTTATGTGGCCATAGGGCACTTAAGATATCACTTACAAATTCGACCATTTGCTTTCTTCAGTGGTTTCCAGGGCTCGAATTCTAGAATTAGGTTGAGTCCCTAGACCTAACCTGGATGTTAATTTATGACGTGTGATGTACCTTGAGCTTCAGCCCCACGTCCAGTGCTGGACCAGGAGTGTGCCTGTCCTAAGGTGCTTAGATTATAATGAAACTGGAGTTGGAATCCTCTTTTTATGGCTAATAGATACAGAAGGGTGCTCCTAAATAGTATTCTGGTTGGATACAAGTGCAGCTCAAGGGCTGGAGGTTACATTTATTGTGGAGGTTGAGAGGATCCTCTTGATGTAGCATAGCTATTTATTTTAGAAACAGTAAAAGCAAAAGACTAGTCTGTTGAGTCCTGGGACTTTGACTAGTTTGGAGGGAATGTTATTGCATAATGCAAAGTTTGGACAAAGGCCACCCATGTGTGTTTCAGGTTAACTTCTGCTTATGAATGTTGCTTAATGTTACTTTCCCTTCCAAGTATTTTCAAGGTGGTGGTAAGAGGATGCTCTCTAGTTACGTAGTAAACAGCTATCAAGCTACTTTTACTGCAGGGAAATCTTCAAAATGAAGAGTCAGCAGATTAGTTCCTTCTTCACTGTGCATCTCAATGGGATTTTTAAAAATAAAATGATGTGTTATTTTTAGAGGGCAATTGGCATTCATAAGTCTGAACCGTGTCTACCTTTTGATCTAGCAATTCCATTTCTAGGAATCTATACTAAAGAAATCCTGGTGTCCCCAGATTTCTCTCAAATGGCCAAACAACAGAGATTGGTTAAGCATGTTCACACTATGATAAGTGGGAGGAGAAAAAGCAGTTTATAAAATGATTCCATTTTCTACTGTCTTGTATAATCCCATTGTAAATGTTCTTTTTGCTATTTCCAAATATTCTACAGTGAACGTCTAATACTTTTTTTTTTAATATTTTTTATTGATTTTTTACAGAGAGGAAGGGAGAGAGATAGATAGTTAGAAACATCGATGGGAGAGAAACATCGATCAGCTGCCTCCTGCACATCTCCCACTGGGGATGTGCCCGCAACCCAGGTACATGCCCTTGACCGGAATCGAACCTGGGACCTTTCAGTCCGCAGGCCGACGCTCTATCCACTGAGCCAAACCGGTTTCGGCTGTCTAATACTTTTATAATTGAAAAAGTTAGATTCAAAATGTGCTACTCACCTGGAATTTCTATGAAAATTGGAGCAACCACAAACCTACATGCAATAAATATAACAAATAACTATTTGAAAGTAAATTATTTTTTAGAACCTTAAACTTTGAGGGGTTAGATTACACATTAGATTAGGCTATCACCCGAATCTAGTAACTTTTGTGTTGTGTATTTAAAAATATATATATATTTTTTATTTCAGAGAGGAAGGGAGGGAGGGGAGAGAGATAGAAACATCGATAATGAGCGAGAATCATTGATTGGCTGCCTCCTGCTGGCCCCACACTGGGGATCGAGCCCACAACCCAGGCATATGCCCCAACTGGGAATCTAATCATGACCTTCTGATTCATAGGTTTACCCTCAACCACTGAGCCATGCTGGCCGGGCTGTGTTGTGTATTTTTTCTGTGAATAACTTTATTTTTTAAAAATATTTTTATTGATTTCAGAGGGGAAGGGAGAGAGAGGGAGAGATAGATACATCAATGTTGAGAGAGAATCTCCAATGGGCTGCCTCCTGCACGCCCCACACCTGGGGACTGAGCCCACAACCCAGGCATGTGCCCTGACCGGGAATCGAACCATGACCTCCTGGTTCATAGGCCAATGCTCAAACCATGGTCACGCCGACTGGGCTACCCACTTTATTTTTAAAATCTTTTATTGTAAAACTATTTTTGGCTTTATATTTTTATTTAATAGGTTATACATGTACATGGTTCAAAAGTAAAGTGTCTATGAGAAGACTTTATTCTTGTCCTCCAGTGCCACCAAGTTCCTCTTCCCAGAGACAGCCAGAGCTCCAGGTTCTTGCATGTCCTCACAGAGCAGTCTCTGCATTACCCGTTGGTTCTTGCCCATGATCATGTACTTATACATGGTTATAAACTGTATACAGAACGCTTTGTGGTCTGTATTTTGTTATAACTTACATTTTCCCCCTTGGTTTAACGTAGATTTTATTTTGACTTTATAAAGGTTAAAAATATCAAAATGCAACTTAAATCTGTTTTACTTTCCTATTACAAAGGTGTTTGGTATAGAATAGTCAAACAGTCCTGAAATGCACAAAGTGAAAGTCCCCATCAGTCTGAAGCAGTCTCCCAAAATGCGTATGTTTGTAACAGATAACCATAGATACCATATACATATATCTATGCCTCTCACTCTCCAGAGGTAACCACTGTTAACACTTTCTGGCATACAAGGTGGTAGCATTCTCTGGTTTACATTATTTAAAGTTAGTGTCATATCAAGAAATTCCTTGGTCTTTTGAGGTTCCACTTTAATGAGTCCATATGAGGAGACACCATATGAGGTTTTTGGGGTTTTTTTTGGTGCATGGGGGAATAACCTTATTTTACTTCCAAGTTAACTGTCTCAACTAGCTGCTTTATCTAATCTAAATCTGCAATCCTATGGACAGAAATTCATTATATTTGGCACAATGGCAGTATCACAAGGGCATGAAATTGATCTTACTTGGATTTGGTTAAGGAAAAAAAACCTGATCAGAAAGATAAGTCCTTTTGGTGAGTGTCAAAGGACCAAGATGCTTATCTTTTTCTTCAAAGAACCAAATGTAAGTCTGTTTTGTAAGAGAATTTCACTGCAGCATAGGGTCCTGGACTCACACAATGAGCTCACTACTTAGGGCACTCAAGCCATCCCATCCAGGCTCGGCTCTAGACCTGCCAAGTAAGAATCTCGGGATGGGGCCTAGGCAAGTTCCCCCAGGTGACAATGAGGCACCCTGGGTCAAGAATCATTGATTTAAAGGGAAGGTGATCCATGGTGCCTAAAATGTGAGTGGTTCACTTGCCAAAGGAGTTTACTTTTGTTTCTTTTCTAGCATTAACAATAGTAGTGTCTTCAGTGTTCGCTTCTTCAGAACTACGGCTGTGTGCAGTAAGTACCTGCCTTCAGCTCCCTACTTTGGGAATGGAGTTTTAATGGGAAGAGAACAATTGTCTGAGTTTAATTGAAGGAAAAAAACATATGGATTATGTGTGATTTTCTTTCTTTTTTTTTTGCTCTTTTCCTAGAGGATGATGTGATTACAGTAAAAACTCCAGCATTTGCAGAATCTGTCACAGAAGGGGATGTCAGGTGGGAGAAAGGTAAGATTAGTGCCCTCTCACTTAAATTGAAATACTTCCTAAAAGTCTTTTCTTATCTCCCCCACCCCCAATGATAATCAGTAGAACCTATGGCCCCACCCTTTTCTTTACATGTTGCCTACTTTATCCTGGCCCTGTAGGAAAGGGGTCTTATATCTGCAAAAGGGTATTTTGTGGCTACTGGAGGCCTTCCTGACAGGTAGCCTTTGACTATTTTTTTCAGCTGTTGGAGACACAGTTGCAGAAGATGAAGTGGTTTGTGAGATTGAAACTGACAAGGTAGGCTTGTCCTATATTAGTGCCAATTTTTTTAAGGTCTCTCCTTGGTTTCTTAACTTAATGAAAGAAACAGGGCTTTAACTGTTGTTTAAAGATCATCTTTAACTGGTTCTAAGCACAGTTGTACAAATGTTGAAATAGCTCATTAAAAAAAGGAAAAAAAGGTTTAATTTTTGATTGTTCTAGGTCAGTGATTTTCAACCTTTTCCATCTCATAACACACATAAACTAATTACTAAAATTCTGTGGCACACCAAAAAATGTATTATATTTTTGCCACTCTGACAAAAAGATAGGTATAGTTTTATTCATTCACACTGGATGACTGCTATTGTGTTGTCTGCTGTCATTTTTTAAAATTTGAAAAATTAAGGGAAAAGAGGTCAGTGCCCCTGACTAAATAGTCAGGTATTGCATATTTTAAAAATTCTTGGGGCACACCAGTGCGCTTCAGCATAGGGGTTGAAAATCACTGTTCTGGGTGCATGTACTATTTACTTTAGTAATAGTTTTGTAGCTCTTTGTGCCTGTGTGTAAGACCCTGCACAATTTGTTGCCACTTCTTTTTCAAGTATCACCTGGAAACTTATGAACTGAATGCTGCTTTAATGTTTCTGAGAAAGGATATAAAGAGTGAAGAGTGAATCTTCACAATAGCATTGACTTGTCATACTCTCATCCCGAAAGTGTTGCGTTGGCTTTTTTTTTTTATAGCAAAGATGGAGATTTATTGAAGAACAAGTACAGACTCCTACGTGGGGAGAGGGACAGAGTCCCACAGAATGGACTCCCATGTGGGGAGGGGGAAAGGGCCCCCCTCGCGTTGGCATTTTTTTATGCATGGTCTTGTATATCTGTGTTGCAACTCTTTCTTGTAACTCATATTTGAGATTCTGTACAATTAATTTTCTAATGCTGAGTAAAAATTTGTCCATCTGTCTTCCTTTTCCAGACATCCGTGCAGGTTCCATCACCAGCAAATGGCGTCATTGAAGCTCTTTTGGTACCTGATGGGGGAAAAGTAGAAGGAGGCACTCCTCTTTTCACACTCAGGAAAACTGGCGGTAAAGAAGTTCCCCTAGTTGTCCAGGCCTTCAGTGTTGCCCTGGGAATTGGGGCTGAGCATAATGTACTAATTCCTTGGTACTCAGGCAATTTGGCATTCCAGCTGCCCTTAGTTGAAGGAATAGAGGGGGGTGATATTTATATAATGTGAACTTTAAATGTCAAGTTTTAGAAGAAAATGGTATTAAAATAAACCTCATAGCCCCTAGCTGGTTTGGCTCAGTGGGTAGAGCATCGGCCTGCGGACTGAAGGGTCCCAGGTTCGATTCTGGACAAGGGCACATGCCTGGGTCGCAGGCCCGATCCCCAGTAGGGGGCGTGCAAGAGGCAGCTGATCAGTGATTCTCTCTCATCATTGATGTTTCTATCTCTCTATCCCTCTCCCTTCCTCTCTGAAATCAATAAAAATATTTTTTAAATAAATAACAAAACCTCATAGTATTCTGTTCTTTCCATGTATGTTTCTTATGCTGGACCTTTTCTTAAAAATATGATAGAAATCAGGAAAGTTCTGAAGACAGGGATTTTTTTTTCCTCTTTCCAACCCTGCCATCAGAATCACATGGAGGCTTTAAAAATAATACAAATGCCTAGACTCCATGGTCCAGGGATTCTGATATATTAAATCTGGGGTTACAAGATCTTGGTCGTCTGTCATAGTTTTTCTTGTGTGTGTGTGTGGTTTTTAATGCTCTCCAAGTGATTCTGATACACAGCCAGAGCTGAGAGCTACTGTTCTAAAGTGAGAAGTGAGAAAAAGCAATGTTTCATGGTGTCTGTTATGGAGAATTCAGTGCAATATTTTTACATCTGTTCCCATAACATTCGTAGGGAGGGTTGGTATTTCTCTTGAGAATAAATGAGAAGTAAGCAAATGTATTTGTACTGGACCTTACAGTCAGTATTAGAGAACAGAACAGAAAATAACTTTTTAAAAATATATATATTTTGTTGATTTTTTACAGAGAGGAAGGGAGAGGGATAGAGAGTTAGAAACATTGATGAGAGAGAAACATCGATCAGCTGCTCCTGCACACCCCCCACTGGGGACTGAGCCCACAACCCGGGCATGTGCCCTTGACCAGAGTTGAACCCGGAACCCTTCAGTCCGTAGGCTGACGCTCTATCCACTGAGCCAAACCGGTCAGGGCGAAAATAACTTTTTTCTTAATTATCAGTTAAATGCTATATACTAAAGTTTCTTTCTCATTGTTAAAATATATAGCAGAGAGATGGTAGATTGCATCATTGAGATTGGTGAGGGCAGTATAGAAGCCCAGAATGGAAAGAAAGTTCAGTAGAAGGCTAGTGAAGAAGATTGATTTTTCAGTTGAAGAATTCCCTCTTTTGATCATTTATTCCTTTAAAAAAATAGTTCTAATTTAAATATAAAACCAAATATAATGTCCAGATGGGTAAGATCAAAATAAACATCTAATTTAACCTTGTGAGTTTATTACTTGACCATCTCATTGTCTTATAAGCATCATCCAAATGAAATGCTTTGAACTCTTAAGTCTAAATGAACACTTTATTTAAACTTTTGTTTTTTAATAGTTAACTGTATTCTTCCACATGTGATGATCAGTAGATATTTGTGAAATTAGGGAGGCAACTGAATTCAGTAGGTCTTATGTAGGATCTAGGAGCCCTGGAGAATAGAAGAATGGTGCCTATATCATTATGTGTAACTTATAGTGCCTTGCATATATAGCGAATATCTAGTAAGCATTTGTTAATTGATTGGAGATAGAAATTTTGCTGCTAAATTCTACTTATATCGGTGATTTGGTTGCTTTCCATTCCAGACAGTGGCATCTATTTTTCTTGTTTTCCAGCTGCTCCTGCTAAGGCCAAGCCAGCTGAAGCCCCTGCTGCCGAAGCCCCAAAGGCAGAACCGATAGCATCGGCAGTTCCTCCTTCCCCTGCAGCATCCATACCCACTCAGATGCCACCGGTGCCCTCACCCTCACAACCCTCTGCTAGCAAACCAGGTAAGCCTTCACTCCCGTGTGTGTGTGTGTGTGTGTGTTTAAATATATATTGTTATTGATTTCAGGGAGGAAGGAAAAGGGGAGAGAAATAGAAACATCAATGTTGAAAGAGAATCATTGATTGGCTGCTTCCTGCATGCCCCCTACCAGGGATAGAGTCCGAAACCTGGGCATGTGCCTTGACTGGGAATTGAACCACAACCTCTTGATTCATAGGTCGAAGCTCATCCATTGAGCCACACTGGCAGGGCTCCCATGTGTCTTTTTTCTCACAGGGCAAAGTCTGAGACTAATCATGCCTCTGAACAGGCTCTGTTGGCTACTCTGTAGAAAGAACTGTAGACTTTGTATCAGAACACCTGGGTTTGCATTCCAGCTTTCTGTTTACAGCTGTGTGGCTTTTGGCTACTTAACTACTCTGAGCAGATTGTTCATTTGTGAAATGGGAATGGTACCAGTATACCTCAGAATATCTTTTGTTTTGTTAATCTTCACCCCAGGATATTTTTTTTCATTGATTTTTTTTTTCTTTTTTAAGAGAGTGGAAGGGAGAGAGAAATAGCAATGAGAGAGAGACACAGCAATTGGTTGCCTCCCGCACGCACCCCAATCAGGGCAGGGGATCGAACCTGTAACCCAGGTAGGAGCCCTTGGTTGGGAGTCAAACCTGCGACCCTTTGGTGCATAGGCTGATGCTCTAACCAATTAGCAACACTGGCCAGGGCTACCCCAGAATATCTTTTTTTTTAAGTATATTTTTATTGATTTCAGAGAGGAAGGGAGAAAGAGAGAGAGAAACATCAGTGATAGACTCATCAATTGGCTGCCTCCTGCACACCCTCCACTGGGGACTGAGCCCACAACCCAGGCATGTGCCCTTGACCAGAGTTGAACCCGGGACCCTTCAGTCCACAGGCTGACGCTCTATCCACTGAGTCAAATGGGCTAGGGCTACCCCAGAATATCTTGACGATTAGGTGACTATACAGTATGAAAGCACTGGCACATACTCAGTAAATGTTTCATTTTCTGATGCAGCTGTCCCCCCCCCCCCCCCCCCCCCTCCTTCAGTGTCTACGGTAAAACCCACTGCTGCTCCAGTAGCTGAGCCAGGAGCTGGTAAAGGTCTGCGTACAGAACATCGGGTAAGCCCGAGGCAGAGGGCATGTTGAGATTAGTGGAGTGTGGGCACGGTAGTGCCTGCATTTGATTGGCTGGCTGCTTATTCTCTTGACCTTGACAGGGAAACTGAGTTTGGGAAGTGACTTGTTCATAGTCATGGACTGTCAAATGATAGGACTAGGACCTGAGTGAACATTTGTCCAGTGGTTTTTCCTAGTATGTTGTGCTACCACTGAATTGTCTTGGGTGAGTAAATTATTTGCAGGGATGGTAGCTTAGTATCGTGGGAGGGAAGAGTGCATTAACACACTTCAGAGAGGTGGTTTAGTGAGCTCTATCCCTATACTTCCGGGATACCTAGCTGAGGCCTCACAGTAGCAGTAGCTATCAGGGGCAGACATAAAACCTCAAGGAAGTATGGTCAAGAGTGTGGGTTTCTCTGCCTGAGAGAATGCCTCCTAAAATACTATAGCCTCAAAAGTTTATTGCTTCAGAGTTTCCATTCCACAAGTAGCTATTCTCATGCAAGTCTTTAACACTAGAAATTGCCCTATCTGTAGTGATCCCTTGGCTGACTAGCCCTACACCACACCACACTCTTCCTTTCTATAAATTGGTTTTGTTTTTTAAATCAAACCATTTCCTGGGCCTCCATTTCTGGTCAAACTTTAAGTGAGTCTGAATAAGTAGTTTTTGTCTGTTTCCTTGTTCTTGCTCAGAGGAGCAAGGCCACAGGAAAGAGGAAGGCTGGCGCTCTCGTTGTACTTAGATATTAATAGGCCTGGCCATCTACTCCCACAGGCCAAATGGGGAGTGCTTGATCCAAAGAGACCCAGGTTGTCAATACTTGGTCCCACTTTCACTTTCAGGAGAAAATGAACAGGATGCGGCTACGCATTGCTCAGCGTCTGAAGGAGGCCCAGAATACATGTGCAATGCTGACGACTTTCAATGAGATTGACATGAGGTGAGAGCTCTGTTCCTCTTATTTCCATACCCTTGTTCTTGGAGGACACTTGAACTTGCCCCAGTCCCCATTAGTGCTAATTCCAAAACTGACTGAGCAGGGAAGAGGTTCTTCCTGTTTTGTATCGCTTGTTGACTTAAACAGAGTGACCCACTGGTGTCATTCTCTCATCAACTGCTAATACTGCGCCTGCCTCCTCTTGACTTAAAAAACATAGCTTTTCAGCCCTAACTGGTTTGACTCAGTGGTTAGAGCATCGGCCTGTGGACTGAAGGGTTTGGTCAAGGGCACATGCCTGGGTTGTGGGTTTGGTCCCCAGTAGAGGGCATGCAGGAGGTAGCCAATCAGTGATTCTCTCTCATCATTGATGTTTCTATTTCTCTCTCCCTCTCCCTTCCTCTCTGACATCAATAAAAATATATTTAAAAAACTTAGCTTTTCAGACTTTTATACTTAAATTTTGTGATTTCTGATAAATGAGACTGAAAATAGTCTTAAACTTTGATGACTAGTGTTGAGTTGCCAAGTAAAGATAGGGCCTACCCATTGGGATGGAGAACCACTTGACAGTGCCCGGAGCCAGGGTATCCCACCCTCCCAGAGACTGCGCCTCACACATGTTCCTGAGAGACTCAGAACTGTGCGGGTGAAAAGGCACAGGCTTGTATTACCTTTCCTCTTTCCCACCTTTGATAGTGAAATGGAAAGCAAGTTGTGTTTTGCCCTAGCCGGTTTGGCTCAGTGGATAGAGCGTCAGCCTGTGGACTGAAGGGTCCCGGGTTCGATTCTGGTCAAGGGCATATACCCGGGTTGTGGGCTCGATCCCCAGTGGGGGGTGTGCAGGAGGCAGCTGATCAATGATTCTCATCATTGGTGCTTCTATCTCCCTCTCTTTTCCTCTGAAATCAATAAAAATATATTTGAAAAAAATAAATAAAGCAAGTGGTGTTTTCAAAGGAAAACCTCACAATATTAACTAAATTAAGGGACTAACTCAAATTAGCACACTAGGTCCTCAAATAAAGTTGTTTCATTCAACATAGTTTCATTATAATGTTAAAGAGGCTGTAGGAACTTAACTTTTGTTTATATTAATTAGCTTGTGGTAAAAATGGTTTCTTTATATATCATTTTGTTTAAAGTCATAGAACCTACCAGTGATAATACCATTGAGGACTTACTGTACACACATTTCTGTAGTAAGCTAATTGTTAACTTGCCTATTTTCTGAAAAGACTTTGGTGTTTACAAGTACCAGCACTCTAGGGAAGAGAATGTAGTTAAATCTAACATTTTTTGAGCACTTAACTGTGTATAAGATTATATGTATTTGAGGAGGATACAAAGATGAGTGAAAAGAGCCCCTACCCTTCTAGAGCCTACTGTGTAGTGTGGGTAAACATAAAATAAGTATCCGAAGGGTACAAAGAGTGTGAAGTGGAAAAGAGTAAGATATCATTTGTTTTTGAGGTGGCGGAAGAGGTAGGGAGGGTAGGTCAGGAAAGGCTTCCTGGAGAAAAGAGAACAACCAGCATTTTTAAAATATATATGTTTTTATTGATATCAGAGAGGAAGGGAGAGGGAGGGAGGGAGGGAGGGAGGGAGAGAGAGAGAGAGAGAGAGAGAGAGAAACATCAATGATGAGAGAGAATCACTGACCAGCTGCCTCCTGCACGCCCCCCACTGGGGATTGAGCCCTCAACCCAGGCATGCGCCCTTGACTGGAATCGAACCTGCAACCCTTCAGTCCACAGGCCGACACTCTATCCCACTAAGCCATGCTGGCTGGGGCCATTTTTTTATTTTTTTATTTTTGTTAGTCTTCACCTGAGCATATTTTCCCATTTATTTTTAGAGAGAGTGGATGGGAGGGAGGGAGGGAGGGGGGGGGAGAGAGAGATAAAGATGTGAGAGAGACACTTCGATTAGTTGTCTCCTGCACATGCAACCCAGGTACATGCCCTTGACTGGGAATCAAACCCGAGACCTTCGGTGCACTGAGCCACACTGGCCAGGACACAACTAGCATTTTGACACAGGTAACATTGTGGAGAAAGATTGTTCCAGACGATGTTAACAATGTGGACTTGACAGACAGGATAGCACAAAACACATTTGAGAAATTTGCTCTGAGGAATGTGTATGAGAAGGAATGGAATAACAGGGATACGAGTTTATATTTAATTCAGGGGTAAGTCATTGAGTCTTCAAGGCATTTCTTTGTTTCTTTTGGTCCTAAGTGTTTAGTCTACTTTTCATTAGGGAAAGTTGTTTTCCTTTGGAAGGGATCTGAAAAGTGTAGAGGAGGGGATGGTTTTTGACAGTGTGCATTGTTTGCAGAGGAGGGCTCTGTGGCCTATTTCACTAGATATCATCCATTCTGTTGTGAAGCTTCTTGAAAAGATTGGATGTCATTCAAGCTAGAGATTTCTCTCCTGTCTATCGGATGTGGGGAAGAACCTTGACTAATAAATCACAAAGTCTGCAGCTTAGGTTTCAATGCATTAGGGCCAAATTGTGCACAAATTGAATTGGACTTTGAAATTCTACCCAATTTCTTAAGACAAAACATGTAAATATTTGTGGCCTTGAAAGATTCAGTTGGCTCAACAGCTTTGATTGGAAGGTAGGAATAATAGTTGGGTCTCCTTTTAGCAGCTAATCGAGGTGTCACTTAACAATGGCCTGGGGTCTCGCTGCAGTCAGTAATTTGGTTTAGATCGAGTGCCCTTTGGGTCTTGTGCTGATCAGCTAACCCATAAGGGGCCTTTCTGAGAAACCTTCTCCTCTCCCTGTTGTCCCAGCCTCTGCCTCCAAGGACAGAGCTCTGAAATAGAAACTACTTAATGACCAGACAATAGCATTGGGGCAGGTTTGAGAGCAGAGATGTTGATCACTTCTCTTTCCCTCTTCTGCAGCTCTTGTGTCTTGGGAACCAGTAATGTCTTTAGGGTGGTAATCCTAGCACTAAATAAGGTTAGACTCAGGAAAACAAACATTTAAACTCAATCAATCCTCCTAGGAAAACTTCCTTTTTGAAAAACAAAAGGTCTGAAAGGGTGAGTTAAAGTTATATCATCTTATCTTTCATGCTAATGTTGAATTAGGCCATTATAGGGAGAACTGAGCATTTGGGCCTGAAATAAAGTTAAATTCGATTTCCATCACAGAACTGTATTTCGATAAATACTGGGGTTTCTTCAGCAAAATGATGGGAAAGCCATTTTCCACTCATGGCAGTATGCACATGGTGTATATGTAGAAAACCCGGTCCCGAAGGAGCAAAGGCTGTTCTCGTTGTAGAGACTTCTCAGAAGGCACTGCTGCTCACACTTGGGAAGCTTAGGTTCACACATGGGCACGTTCCTAAATACCAAGGAATCCACACCCATTAAACAGACCCTAAGGGCAAGAGCTGTGTCTTGATTATCGTTGTGTCCAGCATTGACCCTCGCATGTAGTGGCGCACCTGT
Source organism: Myotis brandtii (assembly GCF_000412655.1). Classification (NCBI taxonomy): domain Eukaryota; kingdom Metazoa; phylum Chordata; class Mammalia; order Chiroptera; family Vespertilionidae; genus Myotis; species Myotis brandtii. The sequence continues at coordinate 831,011 of NW_005371193.1, forward strand.
TGGAAGGAACAAGTGATGGAGCTGATAACTCTGGGAGATGAAGAATGAATCTACTGACTTTGCCATCAGCTTAAAAGAACACTGGGTTATACCCTTCTGTATGACTGCTTTTGCTCACAGGGAGCCCATTTACCTGTGCAATTTTTGTTTGTTGGTTTGTTTTTGTCTTAATTAGGAGATAGGAGGCATGTCACAAGGAAGTTGTAATCAGGTTTGGTGGTTTTTTAAAAATAATTTTAATAAGAAAAAGAATACTGTTTATTTTGTGGATTTTATGTTTAAAAACATTTCCCTCCCAGGGTAGGTAGCTCATGATTTTAGTGTAGCTAGAAATCACTTTCTCATCCAGGGCAAGGATATTGGTGTGCTGTGTGAGTTCTTGTCCATATTATCTTGTCACTGAAATCTCTGACTTATGGAGTATGAAGGAGCCTGTCCAGGGCTCAGCCCACCTTAAAGAAAGCTTGGACCTGATTCCTTTGTATCCAGGTTTTTTTGGTAAAGGAACAAGGAAGGTTATTGTGTTGACCTTTAGTGGACTATTTCAAAACTTGAACTTTACGGTACAGAGTGAAGGGGAAAAGCTTACTCAATCATGTACATGGAGTTGGAACCCAGTATGAAAGTCAGAATCAAGGCTTCACTTATAGTCAGTTTGCTTTGTAATGTGTTTTTTGCAGTAACATCCAGGATATGAGGGCCCGGCACAAAGATGCTTTTCTGAAGAAACATAACCTCAAACTGGGCTTCATGTCGGCATTTGTGAAGGCCTCAGCCTTTGCCTTGCAGGAACAGCCTGTTGTAAATGCAGGTGAGTTTGTGGTGGCCAGCATTGCAGAGGTCCTGGGAGGTATGTGTATGAACACCGAACTGCTCCAACAAACACAGACACAGGGTGGGGGTCATCAGACCAAACTTTAAAAAATACATTTTTATTGATTTTAGAGAGGAAGGGGGAGGGAGAGAGAGATAGAAACATCAGTGATGAGAGAATCATTGATTGGCTGCCTCCTGCACGCCCCCTACTGGGGATCAAGGCTGCAACCTACACATGTGCCCTGACCTGGAATCGAACCATGACCTCCTTGATTCATAGGTCAATGCTCAACCATGGAGCCACACTGGCCAGGCAGACCAAACTTTTAATTTCATACCTGTGAAAGCATGAGTGTGTTTCTTAGGGATTTCTTGGCTCACCTTCCTGTAATAGTATCATCATTACTTTGTCCCCATTAAATGGACAGAGTGATTTTCTCTTCCCAGTGCATAGCTCGAAAGTTCTCAGCCAGCTCAGCTCTCCAGGCCCCTCATGTCAGGGTGGAAGCTCATGTCCTGTCTGGCACTCCTCACCTTCCCCAGGGCTCTGTTATCTTGGGGCCTGACTTCCACACTTGGCATAGGCTCCAGGGTGACCTTTGATTTCTGGTTGATGGGCCTCATTGGAAGATTGTGCTCGTTTTCTTTGTGTTATTCACCTACATCATTGAAATGTTGACCTATCAAGCAGTTCTTTCCCGTTGAGACACTTCTCTGTTCCCTGAAAGATTGGAGAAGTGACATTGACACTTTTGCAACCCTCAGCAAGGCCAGGGTCCCTAAAGATCTAGAAATAGAAGCCCTAGTCCCTTCCATCAAGTGATATGCCCTAGGTAGATAGGAGGGCTGTCTTTGTTTTACCCATATATTACCTCTTTGTTTCTTCAATTCTTCTTATGCTTCCTGATTGGTGCTCTCTGGTCGTCTGCCTGCCCATACACCTAGGCATTTCTGAGTTCTTGTGGCCTCTTTGGCCTGCTTTTCCTGGTGTCTTTGTCTAACAATACAACATACACTTTTCTGCGGAAAAGATTCCCAAGCCTATTTTTTCATGAGCACTAGACCTAAATGTGCAGCTGCTGTTTGCTATCACTATTAAAGCCAGACCACCCTGCTTCCTCCTGAACCTCCTAGAAGAGCCTTCCGTCCTGCCTTGTCCCCTTTGCGAGTTGACAGCAGACGGGCAAAACCTAGCGGTTCTCAGCTAAGGGAAGGCTTGTTCACAGGAACTAAATGCATACTTACCGTACGTGAGCCAGTGGACTGAGCCCATGCGAGGGCTGCCAAAGAAATGGTGCCCTATGCTCAGGCTGTTGGGCTCAGTGAGGGCATTGGGAGATGTTATGATTGGTTAGTATGGGAGTGAGAGGAGTTTGCCACTGGTAATGCAGTGCTTTTTTTCATACTGATTGGTCAGCTCACACTGTACCAGGCACTGTGGATTGTTACTCTATTAATGCAAATATTACCTCATCAGCCTAGGCCTCAGGAGTTGTATGTAACACGTGTTTTCTCTCTTGCAGTGATTGACGATACAACCAAAGAGGTGGTATATAGGGATTATATTGACATCAGTGTTGCGGTGGCCACCCCACGGGTATGTTGGGACAGGAGATGGGGGTTCTCGTCTTAGATTCTCACCTTTATTTGTGTGAAGAAGCCGACAGCTAGGCACAGATCATGTCTGTAATTCTGTCTTTTTAGAAGGGAATTAATAAAAGAGTAACCTATTTTTGAACATACCACATTCTTTTAATGTTAAGCCTAAATATTTTAGACTGTGTTAATCAAATTGAGTAATTAGATATTCTGGGAAGGGGAGACCATTGACTTGAATCAGGGAGTTATAACTGTACAGGGTGCTATTAATTTGCAACTGAAAACGCTTTTCACTTTCATCAGGGCCTGGTGGTTCCCGTCATCAGGAACGTGGAAACAATGAATTATGCAGATATTGAGCGAACCATCTTTGAACTGGGAGAGAAGGTAAAGTAGAATGCAGCATGTGTTTTAGCTGCAGGGCAGGGCAGGGAAGCAGCCCGGGGAAGGCAGGGCTTGCCAGTGAGCAATGCTCGGAGAGCTGGAGCCTCACGTTGTTCCGTAAGAGTGCATAGCCTCTCACCCACTAGAGCTGAAGTGCAGACATTGGGCAGAGCTTAGCATGCTCTCGTGACTGAAGATCTCATCAGGTGAATCTGCTGGAACAGAAAAGGACCTGAAGGCCTTGTGTCTGTCCTTTGGTGGAGCATCTCAGCTGAAAAACTTCCTTTGTAAAAAAATATATATTTTTATTGATTTCAGAGGAAGGAAGGGGGGGGGGGAGGAGAGAGAGAGAGAGAGAGAGAGAGAGAGAAACATCAATGATGAGAGAGACTCATTCTGCCTCCTGTATGCCCCACACTGGGGATAGAGCCTGCAACTGGGTATATGCCCGGACCAGGAATCGAACCATGACTTCCCGGTTCATAGGTCTACGCTCAACCGCTGAGCCACACTGGCTGGACTCAGTTGAACAACTTTCATGTTACAGCTGGGTCTTGCCATGTTGACCTCAGATATGAGCCTTCTGGACTTCCTTTAGGTGAAGAAAGCTCATCTGACCTTAAATTGCAATGATGTAATCTCTGTTTTTAGGCCCGGAAGAATGAACTCGCCATTGAAGATATGGATGGTGGTACTTTCACCATTAGCAATGGAGGTGTTTTCGGCTCCCTCTTTGGAACACCCATTATCAACCCCCCTCAGTCTGCCATCCTAGGCATGCACGCCATCTTTGATAGGCCAGTGGCTGTGGGAGGCAAGGTAAGAACCATCACTGTTCATGTCCTAGGAGCTAGGTGATGAGAGGGAAATCTTACTAAGTGCTAATTGTGAGATTCACTGTAATTTTAGGCTTAAGTTTCATCTCTTAGTTTCTAATTAAAGCTAAGGCACTGATTCCCATTGTGGTGTGTGGATCAGCATCATCTGGGAACTTACCAGAAATGCACAATCTTGGACCCCCTTTTGGACCTGTTGAAGCAGAACCTGCAGATGATTCTGGTGCAGTAAAGTTTGAGGACAGTTGAGCTAGGAAAGCTTGCTCCTTCATCTAGGACAGTCAGCCGGCTTCATTCTCTAGGTGCTGTAGATAGTGGGGATACAGTTGGGGACCTGGTCCTTGCCCAGGAAAAGGATAATGCAGAGCAGTCTGCGAGCTTCTAAGTGTAGGGTAAGGCTTAGAGGTTCTCTGGGAGTTCAGGGAAGGAAGTCCCAGGGTCTGGAGCTGGCCCCAAAAGACATGTCAGGAGGAAAACATTTTCTGGGACTGCGTTTCAAACTTTCTTGGGTCACTAACTCCTTTGTGAGTCTGAAATCATAGATCTCCCCCCCCCCACTCCCCCCGAAAATGCTCACACACCCTACTTTACATACAATTTCAGAGAATTTGTGGACCCCAGGTTTAAATTTATAACCCTAAAGTCAGACTGAAAGGGAAACTTTTCCTTTAGGAAACGAATGAAGGGTAAAGTCTGTTTAAAAAGGCAGTGTGCGGAGACTCCTGTTCTCTGTTTCAGAGTGGGGCCAGCAGGGGAGCTGTGCACTAAGGATAAGGCTTGGTCTTCGGAAATATTGTATCTAGAGCAACACCAATAGGAAAGGCACAGAACTTCCCTCATTTCCCCACTTCCACTGGGCTTTTCTGCTACTGCAGACGAGTCTATAACCCTCCTCTCTCTGTAGGTGGAGGTGCGGCCCATGATGTTCGTGGCACTGACCTATGATCACCGGCTAATTGACGGCAGAGAGGCTGTGACTTTCCTCCGAAAAATCAAGGCAGCGGTAGAGGATCCCAGAATCCTCCTAATGGACCTTTAGGAAGAAGTCACACACCCAACACATTGACCACGCAGGAACTGAAAACCAGTCTTCTCTCTGCCCCACGTGGGTCCCGGGTTCGCCTGGCGACAGACAGGCACATGCTGTTGGCCTCAAGCAAGGAAGCCAGGGCACTATATAACCAGCAGTCGCAGGTCTTTCTTGGTGTTCCTACCAGCTCTCTCTCTCTCTCTCTCTCTCTCTGTACCCCTCTCTTAACACTCGAATATCTTATTTCCTTAGGCTTGAGGGAGAGAGAGAGAGCCTTCACAGATGCTCATTAATATCCCTGCCTTTCTTCATTAACCCTCTGCCGAGATAATTTTGCTTCTCCCCCGTGCCAGTACACGATAGGGAAACCACTGGGGACCATGGGATTAAGTTTCAGTCTTTTGAAAGTGTGTTCTCCAGAGCTGCCTGGGAGGATTGTGCCTCCCACGCTCGGAGCAGCCTCTGCCCTGGCTGTGCACATTCTCACTTGATTCCACCTGTGTGGAGCTATTGACCACAGGCCAAGGTGCTGCTTTGCTGCTGAAATGCACCTTCCTTCTCAGCTGTCATTGACTTCAGGATGCTTCTACTACCTCTTCCAGGAAGCACAGGCCGGGGGACCTGGGTAGGAGAGGTGTTGGCAGTGTGGAGGGGGAGAGGGCAGATTCCCCCTGAGGTCATAGCTATAAACAAGAGAACAGAAGCCAGGCCTGCCCTCACATTCTGTCATAGCCTCACACCAGGAAAACCCATTTTGGCACAGCTATGGTTGTGCCAACCTTTCTAGGTTGCTAGGAACCGTTCTAGCACATTGTTCTCATCTGGAGCCGATTCTAGTACATCAAGGCAGTGGAGGATGGACTGGAGCCTGGTAGAGATTGGGGGAGGGAGGCTTCCTGTGGACAGGCTCGGATTGACTTGAGCTTTTAAATTCCATTGGTATGAGCATGTGACTGAAGAGGCAGTTCTGTTCTTTCCTGATCATGGCCCTTGGGAAGTGGGGCCTTGGCTCTTCTGCAGAGCACGGATCTGGGGCAGGGTGGACTGGTGGGAACCAGCCCCAAGGTGCCAGTACACGGGGGAAGTGACCGATGTTTCCTCTGAGGTACTGCCTGATGGGTCTGGACACAGTCATTGGAATTCCTTGGAACGTGGTTAAATGTACACGTCTTGTCATGAAAGCTACCAGGCTTCATTGCTTTAAATCCAACTGCATTCAGGCCTGAGGCTGCTGACACTGGACATGGGAGCCACTTACTTAGTGCAGAGTGCCCACTTGTATCTCAAAGAAGTAAGGCCTGGGGGACGGGTGGGGGGAAGGGATGGGAGCCAATACTGAGTGCCTGCAGCATCTGCTATGTCTTCACTATTCAGAACTCGTAACTGAAATATTTAAAGAAACTGATTTTAAATGCAAATTAAAGGGCAAAAGTTCTCAAGCAGAGTTCCTGTTTCTTCTGTGTTCATTTTGGTTACGGAGGTTGTGTAAGTCTCCAACACTGGTTATTGGCATTGAAAGCCACCTAAGGTCCCTTTGGTTACCCTGTGATATCTGAGTGTTAAAGTAAGTTAACACTGCACTGATTTGACAAACAATGGAACTGGCTGTCTGCAGGCAGGGAAGCGCCCTGGCCTCCTTCCAGTTGACACCTCAAAGCCTGGCGAGCCGGGCTCTTGGGCAGAGACTGGTTCCCACCTTTGAGGCTCCTGCAAGCACCAACACACTTGCATTATTTCTGGGATGGATACCAAGGTCAGTAAGAACCATGAGGGTCGATTACCTCCTGGGAGCGGTGGTCTGTGAGGGAGAGGGATAGTTAACCGAGACTGACTCCAGGTGACTGGCATGATGGTCTCCAGGCTTAAATATACCCGGTCTTTCCACACAGTCCGTGCCTGCTGATCTTGCTTGCAGTGGTGCCATCTCTGTATGAAGGTCTGCCCCAGGAACAGAGTGGCTCCCCGAGGGTAGAATTTGGGTTCAATGAAAGGAATTTTAGAATTTTCTATTAGGCCCAGGACCTGGTGCTAGCTTTCATTTCTCTAGTAAACCTACAAGGAGGTAGACTCTAATCCCCATAAGGTCTGGGACTACAGGATTCTGGCTTAGAGCCTGGCACAGTGCCACATGTGCATTGTTTATTGCACAGATGGGGCCCAGAGGTTCCAGAAGCAAATTGGACTTGGAGCAGTGGTTGGAGGTGGTCTGGCCTGACTTAGGGAGTGTAGCAAAGGAAGACTGGACAAGCTCCACTAGGCTCCCATCAGACCTTGTCATTAACCTCGTGTGTGTGTGTGTGTGTGTGTGTGTGTGTGTGTGTGTGTGTGTGTCAGAGAGAAAGGGAGAGAGAAACATCAGTGATGATGAGAATCATGGGCTGCCTCCTGCACACCCCCTACTGGGGATCAAGCCTGCAACCCAGGCATGTGCCCTTGACGAATCGAACCCAGGAACCTTCAGTCTGCAGGCTGACGCTCTATCCATTGCGCCAAACCAGGCGTCATTAACCTCTGAGTAGGAGCCACCATCTGTCTCAAGGGGTCACTGAAGATTAAATTATTCCCCCCCAGGCATCATGACCCTCTTCTAAGTCTTGTCTTTTATTTCCCATGAAGCCCAGTGCCCCTCTATGCCAGCACTTCCCCTTGGGCTCAATGCTGCTCTGCAGGGCACAGGCTGGCATGCGGGTGGGTCTACCACCAGCCCTGCTTCCTACTTCCTAGTGGACTCCAAGTTCACTGTTGAGTATCATGGAGCTTCTTTGGGGGAGCCTTCCAGTCTTCCTGTCCCAACAGGGTAGCTCTCGTTGCATTAATGAGGCAAGACCACCACAGGCAACATCAGGCTTTATTGGGGGCAAGATGGTATGGACACGCCCCAGAGAAACCAGGACCATACCAGGCTGTGCTTCCCTATGTCCTCTGCCCGAGTCACTCCAGCCTCCCTCACAACCCAGTTCCCCGCCCCTTCACAATCAGAATGGAGATGAGTGTCAAGGCCGCCACCTGGTGGTATAGCAGACACAAGGCAAGGGGTTGGGGGCAGAGGTCTGGTGAAAGTTTTAGTTGCCACACCCCAGTGACAGGGTGAGTCCTGAGAGGAAAAAGCCCCCAAACCTGAGGAGGGGGTTGTATTTGGGGTAACTACTTATCCCAGTTCTTCAGAGACCAAACATCTTGCTTCTGGCTAAAAGCCTGGGCAATCATTCTGTGTGTTGTGATTCATTTCAAAAGGGGATGAAGTCACAGTAGGCAATGAATTGAGTGGACCCTCAAGACTCAAATGCAAATTGGTGAACAGGACCAATGCCTGAGAAGGGAATCCTAATGGGCCCAGCTTGTCTTAGCAGCTTCTGCCTGGAGGCTGAACTGAGGTCTCTCAGACCTGTGGGGCAGGCTCCCCTTTCTCTCCACCCCAGTGGGCTAGCTAGGGAGGGGAGGTCTTATTCTGCTTCTAAAATTGCTCTAATTGGCAAAGGTGCCCTCTCCCCTCCTCCTAATCCCTGTTTCCTCCCCCACGCCCCTCTTCCTTTTGCTCTTCAGAGTCTGAAATTGCAAGACAGGGGCATGGTCAGGAGGGGGAGTGGATCACCCTGTTCCCCACCTCACTGCATGCTCACTACAGACGTCTTCCCTGCGTCCCCGGCCTCCCCGCCCCATGCAGGAGGAGTCTGATAGAAGAGGCCACTATTTACACGGCTAAGGTATCAGCCAGGGCAGCCCTAATTGGAGTCCACTAAGCCAGTGGACCAGTATCCTGAGATAAGTCTCCAGAGATGTCCCGAGTAGGGCACAACATGGCAGGTAGCGAATCACAAAACCTCAAGGTTGGCTCAGCAGGTGGTCAGTACTTCGGAGCGAATGTGACAGAAGGCACCCTTTAACGGGGTAGGTCTGTGTTCAAGGCTCAGGGTGTGCGCTCAACAGGTCTCTGTTGACTGATGGGTGGACGGAGGGGCCCAAGCCACCTAGCAGGGTGAGCTCTGTCCTGTCCCTTCCCATCAGCAGTGACTAGAAAGGGTTCCTCCAAGAGCTGGCGGGGAGACTCCCTAGGGACAGCGGCGATGATGGCTTCTGAGCCCACAGGAGGGAGCAGAGCCGAGCAGGAAAGGCGGCTGACCCGCATTCTTTGCAGAGGCCGCTGGTTAGAGTGACAGGATGAGGGTCAGCTCAGAGTGACAGGATGACAGGCGAAGAGAAGAGAGGAGACTCAGACCAGTCCGGCTGCTCCCATCACCCACTCCACCCTCTCTTACCCCACCAGCTTGCTCCACTGGATGGTACTGAAAAAGGGGTGGGACTTGAGTCTGTTGACACCGCCCCCTCCAGTTCCCAGGCGTCTGCTGGCATCGAACTGCAGGAGCTGTGGAGAAAGGCCTGGTCAGGTCCTAGCAGGCCTTCCCAGCCCCATTGCTGAGGTGTGGGCTGACTTCCAGGGACTTGTCACCCTGGCCCCGGGGGCTCACTCCCTGCCAGCCCAGCCCATAGAACCCCCAGTTTTACCCTGGGGAACACTGGTGGTGTTTGGCCACCAACATATAGAGAACTTTGTAAGCTCCTGCACCCACATCAGCCATCCGGGAGCAGCATGCTTGTTCACACTCAGGGTTCTGCCCTCCCCGCGCCCACCCTCAGGCCAAGGAGCCGCCTCTGCTGGGCTGGCTGACCTCACCTCCGTCAGCAGGGAGGCTGCTGGGCGACTGAGCCACTCGGGCAGCTGGAGCTGGGTGTGGGGCTGGATTCCTGAGGGGTGGCTCTGGGATAGGGCCTGGGAAGACACAGGGAGGGGCCTCAGGAGGCAACCCCTGGAGAGTCTGCACACCCCAGCGGCAGCCAGGGTTTTATTTTTCCCTGGGTCACATTCCATGGGATGATGACAACGCAGACCATTGGATCTGCTTTGGATCCATTGTATGCCAGGCGGCGCTAGATGCCTGACAGCCATTGTCCACACTCCCACAACCCCTCTCAGAGGAAATACAAGTATCGCATTGGAGAGACAAAAGCAGGCTGAGAGGTGAAGGGACTGATGCTGAGGGTAGGGTTTGAACCCAGGTCCCTCTGGCTCTAAGCTCGCTCGATGCATTGCTCTTGGGCTGCAATCAGGACAGGCACTTCAGGATGAGTATTGGAACTTGTCTTCATACAGAAAAACAACAACACAACCCTCCACGGGCCACTCATTTGGCAGCAGGCCACGGCATGCTCCCGCCGCGCCAAGGCAGGGCTGTGGTGAGGGAAGGCAGGGCCTCCCTGTGCTCCAGCAGGGTGCAGCTGTGGAGAGCAAGGAGGTCTGTCTGGAGGTCAGGATGAGCTGCAAGAAGCGACCAGGAGGAAGGCCAGAAGCTCAGGCTAGAGAGGTGGTGGGAGGCTGAGAGGGGAGAGCAGCTCTGTTTGCAGCCTGGCCTCTCAGAGGCCCTGGGCTACGGGACAAAAGCAGGAGGCAGCCACGGTGAACTGGTCCGATCTGGGCTTCAGGTCACACTGCATCCTCTCTGGCTATTTCCTGCTTAAAGGCAGCTCGGCCTTTCCCTTGCTGTCTGACCTCACCAGCCCCAGGTGCAGAGCTGAGCTCATCGGGTGGACAGAGGGCAGAAGCCGCCATCCTGAGCAAGGGCGTTTGCCGGGGAAACTTTGAGCTCTTGGCTGACCCAGGCTGGACGGACAGCGGCTGGCCTGCATCCAGGAGGCCCTCTCTCCTGTTCGTCAGCCAAAGTCTGGGGGTTACAGCCCAGGAGGCCGTCGGGGTGGGAAGTGAGCAGGGGGAAGCGGCTGAGGGGGTGAGCCAGGCGCCTTTCGGGGAAGAAGCGCTGTCCCATCCCACCCTTCCTCCAAAACCCGCCCTGACCACCCAACTCAGCTCTCACCCACTGACATTGGCAGTCTCACCAGCTACAGCCACTAGCATGGGGGCGGGGGGGTACCAAGTGGGCCCATGGCCTGGGTGGCAGTGGCTCCCTGCGTCTCTCATGGCCTGTGGGGGTGAGCTGGGGAGGGGCACCAGGCAGCCTGAGCCCGACATGGGCCGGTTGTATTAAGCCCAGGCCACCCTGTCCTCAGTGACCCCCACAAGAGCCCCACACCCTGCCCTGCCACTCACCGTTCCAGTCAGCAGTTCATACAGTAGAGACCCAAAGCTCCACCAGTCACAGGCTTCCGTCAGCTCAGAAATCCCACCCACCTCTGCGGGAGCAAGAACACAGATGTCCCCACCTTCCCCGAAAAGGTGGGTCTCCCCTCTATTCATCCTACCCAGACACGGCCCATCCCCTCTGTCCCCCTCACCCCCCCCCCAGGTTCACCCACACAAAGGCACGGGGTCCAGGGCCCTGCCCCCCCTCCTTGCCTGGGGCACTGTAGAGGTTGTCCACAGCCTCCCGGCAGCACTGGGGCTCCACCTCTGACCACTGGCCAAAGTACGTGAGCCGAACATGACCTTCCCGTCAGTGTGCACAGGGGATGGAAGGGGGACAAAAAATACGATCAGTCATTGCTGAGCAGCTGGCCTGGGGGAGGGGCCTCCAGGACGTTCCCCAACACAAGGCAGGAGCCACTGGCCTCACTAAGCATGGCCTCCCTAGGGGCATGCAGCCCTGAGGCCCGGAGACAACCGGGTATTCATAGGTGCTGCTGCCCTGGACTCCTGGGCCCGAAGGGGCTTGTTTCCAGACTCATCCTTGGAGACTTGGCCCAGTCTTGTGTGAAAAGGCTGGGGGCACCTTTGAACCAGGAGGTCACGGTTTAATTCCCGGTCAGGGCACATGCCTGGGTTGTGGGCTCGATCCCCTGCATGTGGCATGCAGGAGGCAGCCGATCAATGATTCCCTCTCACCATTGATGTTTTTCTCTCTCTCTCTCCCCCTCTCTGAAATCAAGACAAATATATTTAAAAAAAAAAAAAAAAAGGCTGGAGGAAGCAGGGGGAGAAGCAAACCTCCGCCATTCCCTTGAATTCGTGGCACTCTCCTCCGTCTTGAGGCTTTGCCCCCCGCCCCCCGTACTCCCCTCCCCCCAGGCCTGGGCACCTACCTGCTTGGTCCAGGAGCAGGTTCCGGGGATTGAGGTCCCGGCACAGCACGCCCTGCTCGTGCAGCGCCTCCAGGGCCACCAGCGTCTCAGCCGCCCACTGCTTGACCTGCTCTTCCCTCACGCTCCAGGCGCCCCCGCCAGACCCCCGGCTGGCCTTGTCCACTGAGGGGCAGCTCTGACCTCTGCTGCGGCCACAGCCCCCCAGCACCCGGCCTGCCCCCTCGCGAACCCAAGAGAGCCCCCAAGGGGACCCAGTGTCTGAGTTCTGGCCAGGTTCTCTCCGGGCCTGGAGGTGCAGGCGGCCACCGGGAGCCCTCGGAGGGTCCGAGGAGCGGGAAGTGCTGGTCCTGGCTGAGGGTGCACCTTCAGCCTCTCTCTGGGGTCTGACGGGTGGGACCCCCCTGGCTGGGGCGAGGCTCCGGCAAGTCCAAGGAGACTCCAGCGGCACTCTGTCCTGCAGGCGGGTGTGGCCAGGGGGCAGCAGCGTGGGGGTCCGGATGCTGAGGCGGGAGTTGAGCTGAGCCTTCATCTTCTCCAGGCTGGAGCCAGACCTGAGCCCAGACTGTTGGGGGCGTGCCTGGGAGAGCAGGTGGGACCAGAGCGTGCCTCCTGGGCCAGGCGGAGGGAGCGGCGAGCATGGGGATGGGAGAAGAAGAGCATGGACACCGGGTCCCGGCCCCACCCTGCGGATCCTCTGCCCTCCGGGTCCTCGCCTCTGCTCCTCCCTCCCGGAGCCTGAACCTATCACCTCTCCTTCCTGTCACTCACCTAGAGAGGACCCAGCCTCCCCATCTGGCACGAAATAGGTGCTTAACCCCTAAGGAAATGTAAATTATTGTTAATGTCCTTGGTTTTGGTGTTGGTTTACCAGTGTTCAATATATTTTATACATATATATATTTAAAGATTTCTAGGGACAATAGTACAATGAAATGTAAGTTAGTAAAATAAAAGAAGGCCAGGCATGGACCTGTGATGACTCTATGTTATGAACTAGAACGTGCACCTCATTAAAAAAAATCTCATCACCTGCCCTAGCCGGTTTGGCTCAGTGGATAGAAGGTCAACCTGTGGACTGAAGGGTCCAGGTTTGATTCTGGTCAAAGGCACATGCCCGGGTTGTGGGCTCGATCCCCAGTAGGGGGCGTGCAGGAGGCAGCCGATCAATGATTGTCTCTCATCATCGATGTTTCTATCTCTCTCTCCCTTCCTCTCTGAAATCAATAAATATATATTTAAAATCTCATCACCCTAACAGGAAATCAATAAATATCTGCTACATGACCAGCTCCTGTCCTTACAGCTTCAGAACCACCAGCCCACAGGGCACTCTGAGGGATGGGCGCAGACTAGAAAAATGAAAAGAGCCAGGACCGGAGGACATGGTGACAAAGGAGACATCTGCATACATGTCCTCTCTCTCGCCAGCCCTACGTGAACATCTTCCCCAGGATGTCCCTGCCCCTTAGCACCCCTGGGGCCCACACAGCCTGACCCGGCCCTCACCCTCCAGCAAGACCGGGTCCTGGTCTGTGCTGCACACCTGGTGCGAGTTACCCCCTCCCTCGGTTTTGGCATTTTAAGGGCATGAAAGGGGACACCTCCCCAAGGCCCCTCACCTTGCACATGCTCCAGGTGCAGGAAGATGGAGTCCTCGCTGACAAAGTACCGCAGCAGCTTGGTCATGTAGGGGACACCGTGCGGGATGATGGTCAGCCGCTCCCGGCTCGCCGTGTGACACCTGGACAGGCTCTGGGGAGGGGGCAGGCCAGAGGCTGCTCTGTTAGGGGACGTCAGAGCCCCAGCTTCAGTGGCCACCGGATGAGGGAGGGGAGCCACCCTGAGGAGCAACTGCCTCCCTCACTTCCTGCCCTGGCCCTCACCCCTGTCTTCCCTATGCCATCCAGGTCCCCCACCTTCTGGGCCAGGGAGGAGATAGTGAAGTATGTGTGTCTGGAGGGCCCGGGCACGCTCAGGGCAGGACAAGTGGCTTTCGGATTTGGAGGGAGCAAGGACTTCATATAGAGGTTCTGGGTAGGGGGTGCCCTAGAGGGTAGCGGGGTCTAAGAGCTCTGAGAAAGTCCCAAGGGGAATGTAGAATGGAGGGGGCTGGGTGGCACCTGCCTTCACCACGAAGGTCCCTCCAGTCGCTGGGTCCTGGACCAGCTGCACCTGCCAAGGTCCAGGAGGCATTGGTCAAGGCACATGCTAGTTCCTGGGGCTCCACGACCCTAATCCCAGCCCCCAGGTTCCTCCACTGAGGCGGACTCACTCCAGAGGCAGGGCAGAGAAGGCAGGCCCCAAAACGGACATCAATCCCGTCCTGCTCACCCACCCTTCTTAGACCTGCAGGTCTTAGCTCATGTGCCGCCGCCTTCAGGAAGCCTTCCCAGCCCTCAGGTGCTCTCCAAGCTCACCCGTAGGGGAACCTTATCACACAGTGTCTAATTTCCTGTCTCCCCACTGCACTGTGAGCCCCAGGAGGACAGGAACCCACTGTCCAGCTGTTTCCAGAGCACACATCCATGGTGAGTGGCCCAGTCTGCAGGGTCTGAGGGTGTCACGGATGGAAACGACCTCAGAGCCAGTTACGTCCTCTGATCTTTCATTTTACAGGTGAAAGGCTGAGGCTCTGAGAGTGTGGCCCAGGCCACCAATGGGCCAAGCCGTGCCCACGTGCCTGGGCTGGGAGTGCTCTCTCAGGCCTCTCCCCCTGACGCCCACCCTTCTTTTAAATAATTCTCTCTGGAGGCTGTCTTCGGAGAGCAGCCCACTCCTTCGCCCATTGGTTTTGTTCAGAGGCAGGGCCTTGTATCAAGTTGGGAACTTGCCTCTTCTCGTGGTGGGCAGGGTGGACCCCAGGCACAGGAGAGGGCATGCCGGGCATGTCGGGGGCAGAAAATGGCCCAGATTAGGGGCCTGCGGGGGCAAGACCACTGGGTGAGGTTGTGACTCCTTGCAGACACTCCCCGTGGTGGTGGGTGGAGCCCGGCCCTCTGGCCAGACCACTGGGCAGTGGAGCCTGCAGCCTCGGGTTGGAACTAGGCTTAGATCTTGGGCAAGTGAATCGGTTTCCTCATCTACCAAAGAGTGATCGCAAATGCCCCCTTCCCTCATCACTGGTTTGGTTGATGCCATCTTGGATGTAAAGGCCATGAGCACGCCAGTTGTCACACTTGCCAAGACACATCACCTCTCTGAACCTTGTTTTCTTAACTGCAAGTTGGGGTCATAGCAGTACCCCATCTGGAGGTCATTAGGATTCTATAAAGCAGACAACTCAAGCAGAGCAGCAACCTGTGCCTGCCACAAACACGCCCTCGATAATCTTTAGTGATTATTATTATTATTATTAAGAAACCCCACTGGGTAGGAAGCACATACTCTGTGCTAAATGCTTTATATGATTTAGTCCCACAGCCCTACTCGGTGTTAATGGTGATCCATTTTATTGATGAAGAAATTGAGGTTCAGCCAGGCCTGTGTTGCTTAGTGACTGAGCATTGACCTATGAACCAGGAGGTCATGGTTCGATTCCCAATCAGGGCACATGCCTGGGTTGTGGGCTCCATCCCCAATAGGGTCGTGCAGGAGGCAGCCGATCAATGATTCTCTCTCATCATTGATGTTTCTATCGTTCCCTTTTCCTTCCTCTCTGAAATCAATAAAAAGATTTTTTTTAAAAAGAAATTAAGGTTCAGAGAGGTTATGTTGCCCACGATCCCGCTCCTGAAAAGTGGTAGAGCCAGGCCTCGAATCCAGGCAGGCTGATCCTGGGCCCTGGAGAATAACTGCAATTAGGGCACAACCAGCTCACTCTGGCACGTGCCTTCCCCCCTGGGCCCGTGTCCCCATCACCAGTGAAGTGAAGGCGGTGGACTTGGTGCAGCAGGAGTGAGGGGGTTCCTCCTCCAAGAGCCACAGACTGAACCCAGCCTGGCCCCAGCTCCTTTGCCAAATCTGTACAATGTTTGAAAAAGAAATCTGGGGTCATTTAGGAGAACAGAGTTTCCCACAAGTACCGACACCCAGATAATTCCCCACTGCCCCTTGCCAAGTGGGGCTTCCTACTACCTCGTCCGGGACACGGCCCTATCATTCACAGAGCCCAGAAACCAGCGGGGAAGGCTGGGGCAGTGAGAAATAAAACCGCAATCAGGACATCGAAACAAGTGGGTTAAACTCTGTATGTACATGAAAACCTACCGATCTGGAAAGAATTCAACCAAAACATTAGCAGTAATTATCTTGGAGTGAGGTAGGGTGGTGGGGAATTGTTTGTTTCGGTTTTAAATGTCTTCCTCTTTCATGTTATCTCAAAAGGGTAGCAGACAGGGCATTTTCCCATTAAACCCAGCAAACAAAAACACCGCCTTCCTCTTTTGCTCCTTGCTACGGGAGACACAACACCTGCTAGTCACGTGGCCTCTGTGGCCTGTTTCACGCTCTGTAAGACAGTTACTAACAGTCAGCACTACCCAGAGGAGCTGGTGGCCGTGAAGGAAAACCCCACGGCACCGTCCCATGTGGGAGCCATTAGCCACGTGTGGCTATCAAGCCCTTGAAATATGGCTGGTGCAGCTGCTGCAGCTTCTTTGGTGAAACACATGAACACTTTCTGTAAAAATGCCCAACGTATCAAAATCCCAGAAGGAATCTCTCATGGAGCTAACAAGCCCAAAAGCTGCCAACAGGTTTGCAAAATCCAAGGTCCACGGGGGCTGGGCATGTGAGCCCAGTGAGCAGGGCGGGGGCAGGAGCAAAGCAGAGGGCCGGTGTCCCCTCAAGCAGGCAGCCCTTCCTCCACTCCCTGCTGCTTCAGGGACCCTGAGCCAGCCTTTCCAGATCTCTGGATTTTGAGGAGAAGCAGGATATCTGGATGTTTATATGAAACCTGCCAACTTTTAAATGTTGGTAACTAATACATTTTTTAAAAAACACCCTGGTGTTTGAGCCAAAAAAACAAGAAGTGACTCGAACGACCTTTTTCTTCCCCATCCTTGACTCAGAGCGTGGATCCTGGACGCGGCTCGCAGGCCTCCAGGCTCCCCGAGGGCAGACGCCTGGGTATTCTGGCCAACTGCCTACCTAGTCCTTGACCAACCCACCTCTGTTCCCTCTTCAGCCCTAGAGACCCCCTCCCCTAACAACCGGGCATCTCAGGGGACCCGCAGGCTTCCCGAGCCAGCCCTTTGCCCTCCCTGGCTCTGTGCTGGGGGCCAGCGCTGCTCTCCTGCCCGGATCTGCCTGGGCAGAGCTGTGGAATGGGACCCTGTGAGGCACATCAAACCTGGCCCGAGGCTCCCGAACACCTCTCCTAATTTGGGGAAATTGGTGCTCCTGGCTTGGGAACGGCGAAGAAACAGGAAGCAGGATCTCTGGAGGGAGGTGGAGCAGGTGAGGTGAATGCCCAAGAAAGGGTGAAAAAGGAAAACAGGGTGATCTCAAGACAGAACGGCTGCTGTCCACGTGCAGGACTCAGAACACTGGGTTCCGAAAACGCTTTGCCCAGGGGTGACTGGGGCTTAAGCAAATGAGGGGGATCCTGTCACAGACCTCGCTCTTGGCAACTCAAGGTGCCCATTTGCATCCTAAAACTCCTGTAATTTAAAAAACAGCCCTGGCCGGTTCGGCTCAGTGGATAGAGCGTCGGCCTGCGGAATGAAGGGTCCCGGGTTCGATTCCGGGCAGGGGCATGTACCTTGGTTGTGGGCACATCCCCAGTAGGAGGTGTGCAGGAGGCAGCTGATCGATGTTTCTCTCTCATCCATGTTTCTAAATCTCTATCCCTCTCCCTTCCTCTCTGTAAAAAATCATAAAAAAAAAGCAGATGCTAAAAGCTAACACTACTTTTCTCAGGTCTTTAAAAAATAAATAAATGAATGAATAAATAAATAAATAATAAAAAACAAAGTAGTGTAACGTCAACTCGCTATTTGCCAAACTTCTTTCACCCGGAACTCCACTCTCCCCAGCACCCCTGGCTCAGTGGGATCCCATGTGGGGCAACGGGGTGGCAGTCACCTCCCAGCCTGTCCAAGCCACATGGACTAGTTGGCGGGAGGGCAGGACTGCACAGATGGAGCCTGGCTGGGCCTTGCTGACATACTGGGGTCCATTCCAGGGACCTGGGAGTAGCAGCTGGAGCAAGGCTGGGGGACGGGAAGCCGCCTGCCTCCGGACTGGCGTCGGTCACCCGCATCTAGAGCCATCAAACACGCATCACGTGTTTTAGCATGTGCCAGGCCTTTCCCCTAAATGAACTCATTTTAGTTCCCACATCACCCCGTGGGGGGAGGGTCCTCACCCACAGACCGGCGAGCGCTGAGAGGTGAAGGACCTGCCCTTGGCCGCCTGCGTGCTGCCCACACAGACTTCACCCTCTGGCGTGTGCGGAAGCACACACTGGCCTCCTCCGCTCCGTGGCCCCAGACCCCTCAAATCCCCCGTGAGTGTTGGAATTACAGATACCCGGCTCGACCCCAGAGATTGACTCAAAGTGCCTGCGGTGGGGCCCAGGCGTCTGTATTTCGGGGGAGCTCCCCAGGTGATTCTGACAAACAGCCAGAATGAGAAAGAACTTCTTCAGTGACTCCTCAGGCAGCCCTTGGTGGGGGCAGAGGGCAATCGAACGCTGGCTCTGTGGATGAAAAGGGGGCCACAGACGAAACCTGACAAGCTCAGGGGAGGCCTGCCTGAGGGGCCTTACAAACTCAGGGACCGGAAGTAACCACACAGGGTGGTCTGAGCTTAAAGCTTCCTAACCAAAGGAGAGTCGTAGAGGGTCGTCACGTCCTAGGCCTATAGGTTCCTTGACAAACCTCAATCTGTACCTTAGGTGAGCCTGTCATTTTGCATCTAAGATAACATACCTTTGAAATGTCAGCATTATCTCCTTTACAGACACCCCACCAGGGAACAACCTCCCACCGGATCAGGAGACCACAGAACCCCTCATGGTATCTTGTTCCCAGAATCCCCTCTCCATGTGCTGTAAATGTTACTCTGTACCTGCCCGGTGCCCTCCCATGCAAAAGAAGTATGGGTCTACCCATTTTACTTTCTACCCAACCCCAGAGATTTCCCCGAGTTGCTCTCCCGCCTCCCTCATCTATCACCAATGAATTTTAAGTAACCGCCCTCCTTGGTCTCCCCTTTAATTCTGATGTATAAAATAAGTGGTAAAACTGACATTTTTTTCTGGAACATTTTCTCAATCCATTGAGATTTTGCTTCCCCGCAATTGTCATCAGTTGGGCTCAAATAAACTCATAAAAATTCGTACAGGTTTGGACGTTTCTTACGCCGACAGCTCCAATCTCATTTGACCCAACTGTCCTGACCTCCACTCTGAGTGTCCCAGGTACGGGTTGGGATGTCAGTTCCTATCTTCCTGTCTGCTTGCGTTAAGGGGAAGGGTCCCAGATGGGGTGAGGAGGAGGGTGGGGCCCGGAGAGAGGGCAGAGCTGCCAGGCCCCGGATGATGCACGGGCCAGTTGGGACACTCGGTGGGCAGGTTTCTGGGGATGAGCACCTTCCTGCCATGGGACCTTCTTGGCTGTGCTTGGTGGGAGACTCGGCTGCAGCCCTGGGGTGCAGAGGGAACGCGGGGTGGGGGCCGGTGGGAAGTGGGAGGGAGCCAGTGTGGGTGGCAGGATGCCCTGGGCACAGCTTCTCCTGAGGCTTGTCTTGACTCCCGGAGGGAGCAGTTTTCTGCGTGTGAGCTGGAGGGCTGTGGAAAGGCGCTGCCTGCCTCTTGGGTTCCCAGCTTCCTTTCCAGGACCTGACTGGTGTGTGCTGGGGCAGGGAGGGATGGGGGGCCGCTGCCCCCTCTCCAGTCTCCTCTGAAGGACTGGGCGTGGCTGCTCTCTCTGCCCACCCGTCACCCCAATCGCACTCACCACCTCCTCCCACACGAAGGGCCCTGCTTACTCACCTTCTCGATGACCCCGACCACCCTGCAGCCTCTCAGCTGCTCCAGGGCAGAGCTCAGTGTGCGGATGGGCCGGAGCCTCAGGCTGCTGAAACCCTGCGGAGGGGAGTCAGCTCAGGCCCCAGCCCTCCTCAGCCAGGCAGTGGGCAGGGCCTCCAGCTGCCGGGGGAGCACAGGGAGTGGGCAAGAATGGGGTACGGTCCAACCTCACCTCACAGGGACAGGCTAGCAGAGAAGCTGGTCCTGACTTTGGGGGGGGGGCCCACAGGGACAGGCTAGCAGAGAAGCTGGTCCTGATTTGGGGGGGAGCCCACACTGCCCTCTTCACTCAGCCCCCCCCCCCCCCCCCCCCCCCCCCCCCCCCGCAGCCCTTCTCCAAGGCTCAGGGAGTCCTTAAGGCTTCAGAAGCCACCCTAGGAAGCCCCATCTCCAGGAGGCAGATGCTCCCGGGGGTGGGGAAATAACCTGGGAACGTGTGGATCCCAGGGAACATGCCTCGAAGACCAAGGCATGTGGCCCAGGCACGTGATTTGGGGAAAAGTGAGCCTAGGAGGGGTGCGTGTGCATGTCTGTGCACACCTGTGGGCATGAGAGGTGTGCATGCATTTTCAACCCCCTCTGCGTGTGCACTGGGTTAGGAAAAGCCATATGGGGAGAGCATCCGTGCACATCTATGTATGCATGTATGTGTATGTGCACACGGCGGTATTCGTGTCTGCTCCAAATACTGAGGCCCATTCAAACACAAACAGACCTGGAAGCCTTGAAGTGTGTGCACATGCGAGCATGTGTATGAGCCGTGGGCGAGGGTGGGGAGATGTGTGTGTGTGTGTGCTCTGTGAGGGCGCGAGACTGGACTGGGGATGATTCACTAAAGAGACTGGACTGGGGATGATTCACTAAGTGTTGGAAAATGAATGAACTACAGAGGGTGTGGGAGAGAGAGGAAGCCAAAGGATGGGGGGAGGAGGGCCGGTCCCGGCATACCACTGCCAGCCCAGCCCTGCAGCCCGCTGGCCCACGGGCGGGGAGCGGCTCCTCACCGTGCCAGGGCTGGCTCCGCTGCCCAGGGTCCTCTGCAGGTGGCAGTTGAAGATCTCCTCTGCCCGCCGCAGGTACTTGGCGATTTTCAGCTTTACAGCCTCACATCGCTCCTTGTTGGGGTCCACTGTGGGGGGAGGGGGTTACCAGGACCCGCCCTGCTCCCCTCCCTGGCCCTGGAGGGCTGTGGTTCTAACTCCCATTGCCTGCCCTCTGCCCTCCATAGGACAGGGTGCCTAACTCTGAGGCTGGTCAGCAGATCCTGCCCCACATCTGTTCCTGAGCCCCTCCTCTGGGAGGGAGACTGGCGGGGGAGGAGGAAGGAAGATGGCAGGAGGGGTTGGGAGCTGCGGTCACCCTCTGCCTACAGCACTTTGCAGCTGGCACCCAGAACCTCGCTGGACGCCGTCACACCCTGGGCAGGGACCGAGTGGGATTTCCATGTCCATTTTCACCGGAGACAGAAGCTCCCAGAGAACATGGCTTCCTTCCTCTCTGGTGGCCAGTGTGAAAAAGGCCAGAGAGGGATCAGGATTGGAAGACAAAGGAATTTGCTGGACAGGCCTGCAGCCCAGGCACCGAGGGGTCTGGTCAGCAGGAGGGTAGGAAGCACAAATCAGGGCCTGACTCTACCCGAGCCTGGCCACCAAAGCCCCGGGTCCCACACTGGCCTCAGGGCCAGCCTCTCCCCCAGCTTGGAAATGCCTTACTTTGCCCTGAACAGGCTCCTCCCCTTCCCTCCCTTCCAGGCTTTGCTGTTCTCTCTCAGGAGCTCTGCCCGACCTTTCAGCTGGACAATGCACCTGCGGTTCTTCAGTGCTCCGACTAGAGTTTGGACTTCTAGAAAAATCCCCTAGGCCGGCCGCACCTGGACTCAGTTTCCCTCCCTTCACTTCCTCCTCATTGCCCTCCACACGAGACTCTAATTGTCCATCGTCAACTCATCAGCCTACCCCCATTACACACGAGCTATGTCACTGCCCTGTGCCTCCGTTTCCTATAAAAATAGTTCCTATGTACTTGGAGCTCCACGCAACAACATACATAGTATCTTCTATGACCGTGAGGTTCAGGTGAGTTAATACAGGCAAAGCCCTTGGACCGGCGCCTGGCATGTAGGAACTGCTCGATAAACGCTCGCTGTTATTAGTGTCTTTCGGAGAGGCCCGCGGGCCCTGTTCACCCAGCACGGATGGACAGATGAAGGACGAGCTCCACCAGCCCCTCCCTCCCCAGCCCCTGTCCCTGCGCAGCCCAGCCCAGCCCTCACCGTGCACGCCGCGCAGCAGGACGTCCACGCTGTTCTGGTAGTGGTTGAAGGCTGCCTCGTAGTCCTCGCTGACATCGCGCTCCAGGGCCAGCCGGATCTGCGTGGCTGCGTCCACCAGGTAGTCGCGCTTGGCCACGTCAGGTGCCCCCGGAGCCACCCGGTTGCGAATCTGCTCCAGGTACATGCGGGCCTGGGACGGTGCTCGGGAGCAGGGCTCAGGCTCCTGCCCAGGGCCAGGGGGGCACTCGCAGGCCACCAGGCTCATGGCTGCTGCCCTGCAGGTGCGACCTGGGAGTGAGCAGATGCATGAGGGAGGACCCAGCTGGGAACAACACCCAGCTTTCCTCCCCGGAATATTCAGAGACTAACACCTGGGATGGGTTGGGGGGCGGGACCCTGCAGGGTCAGAGCTAATGTGGGTAAAGTCCTTTCACGGAGCCAGGTCTTTCCTAAGTGGTGGTAACAGAATAAGAACACGCTTGGGGCTCCTCCCTTCAATTCAAATTCAGTTCAACAAGTATTTCTTGAGCACTTACGAGGTGCTGAGCACTGGCGAGAGCTGAAGGTATCTGTGACCCCGAGCTGCCTTCATGTGGCACAGAGCACCCCCATGTCTGTCACACAGTAAACACAACGGAGGCCGAACTCTGAGGCCGAGGCAGGGCCGTTCCTCACACTGTTCCCTCCACCCTGCCTGTTCCCCCTTCCTGCTCCTCCCACGGGAATCTCACTTTCCCTCCCCATTCAGCTCCAGACAGAAGGGCCGGCCCCTGCTTTGTTTCCCTTAGTGCCGAGGTCAGTGTGGTCAGGGGTGAGGACCTCCCACACCGCCCAGCACAGAGCTGGGCACAAAGCCAGGCCTTCAAGCCTGTGGGCAAGTGCAATGACCCAGTGGCAGATGGATGGAGCTGGAGGGAGGAGGGCAGGGCCTACCCAGCCCTGGGGAGGGGATGGCTCTGTTCTCCTGGCTCCTCTCTGAAGCCAGGAGCCCACGTGGCCAGAGACCGGACAGCTCCTTTCTGAGCGTGTGGGACACACGTGGCCAAAGGGACAGAGAAGTGGCTGCGGCCAAGGAAAGGGCTCGGAGAGAGGCCAGCAGGGCTGCCCCTGCCCCTCTCTGCAGGGCGCCCCTGCTCTCAGGCCCCAGTGGGAAGGGGCCGGGCCTGAACTCCCAATCTCAGGCATGCCCGCCTCTGTAGAGAAAGGGAGGAGAGAACAGGATGGGGAGGGGGGCGGGAAGGGAAACCCACACCCCGGGGCCAGCGGGGAGCTGCACCCTGGCCAGCCTGAGGCCAGGAGGTGGAGGGAGGGATTCGGTCCAGCCACCCCACCCGGGACAGGACATGGAACTCTGAGGCCTGTGTTGAGGCCTGAGGCCGGTCCTGCGGGCAGAGCCTGGTGGGTAGAGCCGCAGGACGAGGCCTGGACACAGAACGCGGCGCGTCCAGCCCGTGAGTTCCAGGCACGCGGGGGCACCACCCCGCTGGGGTCAGGCCGAGGAAGGTGAGCTGGGGAGTGAGAAGAGGGGGCATCCTCGCCTGGGAGGAGGGATGGTGAGGAGCCGGGCAAACACGTAC
>NW_005371193.1:854667-863104 GCF_000412655.1 Myotis brandtii
CCCTGCACCGGGACCCCGGCTTTGCGCCCTCCAGCCGGGTGCAGGCTTCTTGCCGGGTGCGGGCAGCCATTGGCTGCAGATGAGCTCAGCCTCTAGCTGTTAGAATAAACCACCAATCAGCGCCCAGCTCGGCTTCTGCCGGCCCCTAAAGTCGCAGCGTAGGCGGGGCGGAGCGCTAGCGGGTGGGGGCAGGATTGGGGAGAGGGTGGGTACAAGGACCTCTCCCGGCTTTGTTCGCTGGTGTCCCCCAAGTGCCTAGAACAGCATCTGGCACACAGTATTGCTAAATAAGTATTTGCTGAATGAATGAATGAATGAATGAATGAGCTTTGAAGTGTTTGAAGAGGGCGGTGGAGGAGAAAGTTCTGGGCGAAAAATATGTATAAATGCCTCAAGAAATCAAGGGAGAAAAATAACATCTGCACATCAAACAGAGGATGTAAAATCTTTTGATAAAATTTAACACTCATGCATGATAGAGACAATCTCTTTACTGAACAAAATCTAAACAAACTCATGGACTTAATCCTTAACTTGATAAAGGATTATCTACTAGAAACTGAGAGCATATGTGATGTAACTTACATCATATGCGGTGGTGGGGCATGAGACCCATTCCCACGGTCCTTCTGGCATATGGTAGGGTCACACTTCCCTCCCCCAGTGGAAGTTAGGCTTGGCCATGGAACTTGCTTTGAAATGCCAGTGGGCAGACATGGTTTACTTTACAGTAGAAGCTCCAAGAGCCAGCCCATAATTCACTTGCCCCTTCCACCATGGTTATCGTAGAAGCACATGTCCATGGAGGCATGGAACGTCCATCCGCCTGAATCTCTGAGAAACAACACTAAGGAACTCCTCCCTGCTCCATGGCTTGTATTGGACATGGGGTGTAAGCGAGAAATGCATTTTTTAAAAAATATGTTTTTATTGCCGAAACTGGTTTGGCTCAGTGGATAGAGCGTCAGCCTGCGGACTGAAAGGTCCCAGGTTCGATTCCGGTCAAGGGCATGTACCTGGGTTGCGGGCATATCCCCAGTAGGAGATGTGCAGGAGGCAGTTGATCGATGTTTCTCTCTCATCGATGTTTCTAACTCTCTATCTCTCTCCCTTCCTCTCTGTAAAAAATCAATAAAATATATTTTTAAAAAATGTTTTTATTGATTTCAGAGAGGAATGGAGAGGGAGAGAGAGATAGGAACATCAATGATGAGAGAATCATCGATTGGCTGCCTCCTGCACGCTTCCCCAAACCCCCCGGTTGGGGATCAAGCTGCAACCCAGGCATGTGCCCCTGACCAGTATTGAACCCAGGACTCTTCAGTCTGCAAGCCAGCACTCTATCCACTGAGCCAAACAAGCCAGGACCTGAGAAATGCATTTTTTTAAAAAAATATATCCCATTGATTTTTTACAGAGAGGAAGGGAGAGGGACAGAGAGTCAGAAACATCGATGAGAGAGAAACATTGACCAGCTGCCTCCTGCACACCTCCCACTGGGGATGTGCCCGCAACCAAGGTACATGCCCCTGACCGGAATCGAACCTGGGACCTCTCAGTCCGCAGGCCGACGCTCTATCCACTGAGCCAAACCGGTTTGGCTGAGAAATGCATTTTTATTGTGTTAAACCACTAGATTTTGGGATTGTTTGTTACTGCAGCATACCTTGACCTATCTTGAATGATATACCAATGCAGTCAGAAATGAATCAAAATACTCTTCAACAATACACTGGAAGTTACAGTTAATGCAATAAGAAATTAAAGCAAATATGAGGTTTAAAAATTGAAGGGAAGAGACCAAATTGCCATTATTTGTGATGATGTGATTGTTCACCTGGAAAACCCAAAGCAATAATTGGTGAGTGCAGCAAAATGTCTGGATACTAGGCCAATATTTTTAAAAATATGTTTTTATGTATTTTAGAGAGGAGAGAGAGAGAGAGAAACATTGATGTGAGAAACGTAATGTGCTATCTCCTGCCCACCCCTTACTGGGAATCGAGCCTACAACACCAGGTGACCCTTTGGTGCAGGGCACTAGATCACTATTTACACATCAAGAACTTTCCTATATATCAGCAATAATAATTTGAAAATTCCTATATAATAAAAGCCTAATATGCTAAGTGTCCGGTCATCTGTTCAACCAATCAAAGTGTAATATGCTAATGATATGCTAAGGCTGCTTGCTATGACGTGCACTGATCACCAGGGGGCAGATAGGTAATGGGTCGACCAGTTGCTTTGACGTGCCCTGGGGACAGATGCTCCACAAATTTCAGGAACCGAGAAAAGACAAGTGTGTCAGACCTTAGGGAAATAGGCATGAGATGAGGTTGGAGAGATGACTGGACATGCCCTGGAGCCCTCCCACTGTCCCTCCCCAACTGGCCAACCTCCTGCATCTCTCCCCTGCCCCGATCATGCACCAGTGGGGTCCCTCAGCCTGACCTATGCCCTCTCGCAATCTGGAGCCCCTAGGGAGATGTCAGAGAGCCAGTTTCTGCCTGATCCCACAGGCCAAGCTGAGGGACCCCACTTGTGCACAAATTCATGCACCGGGCCTCTAGCCTTATATAATAAAGTGGTAATATGCAAATTGACCATCACGCCCTCACACAAGATGGCTGCCCCCATATGGTCACAAGATGGCTGGCAGGGGAGGGAAGTTGTGGGTGATCAGGCTGGCGGGGAGGGCAGTTGGGGGCAATCAGGCTGGCAGGGGAGTGGTTAGGGGGCAATCAGGCAGGCAGGCAGACAAGCGGTTGGGAGCCAGCAGTCCCGGATTGTGAGAGGGATGTCCAACAGTCGGGCTGGCAGTCGGACATCCCCTGAGGGGTCCAAGATTGGAAAGGGTGCAGGCTGGGCTGAGGGACCCGCCCCCCCCCAGTGCACAAATTTTGTGCACCTGGCCTCTAGTGTAATAATAATTTAAAATTCCCATTCACATAGTAACAAAAACTATAACATATTTAGGAATAAATTAATTAGAAATAGCCCTGGCCAGTGTGGCTCAGTTGGTTGGAGCATTGTTCCATACACCAAAAAGTGGCAGGGTTTATTCCCAGTCAGGGCACATACCAAGGTTGCAGGTTTGATTCCCCAGGCAGGGTGCATGCAGGAGGTGGCTGATCAGTGTTTCTCTCTCACATCCATCTCTCTCTCTCTCATTCCCTCTGTCCTTTCCTCACTCTAAGATCAATTTAAAAAAATTTACAAACTTAAAAAAACAAACAAAACACCATTTAAAATAATAATAATTAGAAATATATGACCTTTATGGAGAAAACAATAAAATTCTACTGAAAGGCACAAAAAAGACTCAAATAAATGGGGAGTTGTACCAGGGTATTGTGTTCAACAATGGGATGACTACCACTGTAAAGATGTCAATTCTCTTCAAATTAATTAAAAAATTCCCTGCAATTCCAATAAAAATACCAAAGGAACTCTTCATAGAACTTAGAATAGGATGATTCTAAACTTCATGTTTATTCATTCACTTAACAAAACTTTTGGAGGGCCTACTATGGGCCTGACCCTTTTCTAGGTATCCTCGTGGTTAACACAAACAAAAAAGCTTTCATGGAGCTGTCATTCTAATGGAAAAAACAGTAATAAATACATAGGCATATCCAATATAATAAAAGCATAGTATGGAAATTGTCCCCTCGACCAGGAGTTGTCCAGGAGTTCGACCAGGGGGCGGGGCCAGCTGGGGGAAGGGAGGGAGCCCAGCCAGCAGCTGCTAGGGACCCTATCAGTGCACGAATTTTGTGCACTAGGCCTCTACAAAATACAGAATATCTGATGTGATTTTTTAATAGTATATGTAAATGTGCAGCAATAGCTGTTTGAAAAAGAACAAGTAGTGGTGGTTAGAAGCTTGCCTTACCAAATCAAAAGACATAGTCTAAAGCTGCAGTTTTTAAAACAGGTGGCATTGATGCACATAAATAGATGATATGAATAGACTAGAGTCCAGAAACTAAGTAGTGCATGTAGGGGGATTTGACTTAGGATAAAGAAGACATTTCAAGCCAGTGGATGAATTCTTCATGAGAGGTGTTGGGAAACTTGACTTAATTTATGGGAAAAAAATAATCCCTACTTCACACCATATACAAAAATAAATCCAAGTTTAAAATTAAAAATTAAAAAGAGAACAACCACAAATGTTTAGAAGAAAGTGTCCAAGAATATCATCATGATGTTCAGATAGAAACTAAAGTGCTTTTAAATATTCCTGGTGGGGAACCATTTAAAGTGAAAATACACATAATCTATGATCTAGCAATTATAATTCTAGATATTTAATCTAGAAAAACTTTTTTGTTTATTACTGCAGCATACCTTGCTGCAATTCATCGCAATTTTACCTGAAATATCAAAAAATTGGAAAAAGATTCCAAATTCAATCTTATGGAATAGAAATACAAAAATGAATTAATAAAATGTGGTATAATCATACAGTGAATTACTATTATCCAGCATTTTAAAGGAATAAATCAGAACTAAACCTACGTATATAAACATGCAAGCTCTCAGAAACATATTATTGAGTGAAAATAGTCAGTTCCCAAATGCTACTTATATATACGATTTATGTTGCTTAAATACACAAAACAATACTATATATTATCTATATGTTATAGTGTATTAGTCAGGATTCTCCAGAGAAACAGAACCAATAGTATGGATGGCTAGACAGACAGACAGATTTCTTACGACAAGACATAGGCTCATGAAATTATGGAGGCTCAGAAGACCCATGACCTGCCCTCTGCGAGCTGAAAAAGCTTTTCCGCTGCCTGGGAAAGCCTCAGCATAACGCCTATGGAGCATCTTATGTAAATCTTAAAACTGTTAGTTACTATTACCAATCCTTACTCACACCTGCTAACACCAAGGCAGAGAGAGGTTAAGAGGTTAAGCTTATACAGTTAGGAAGTAGGAGCGCTAGGAATCAAACCTTGACAGTTCGGCTCCAAAGACCCAGCTCTGGAGCACTATGCTGGTCACACACAGCTCCTAACAGCGGTCTATCCAGGGAGTGGAGGCTAGACCTGGACCTGGGGAGGGAGCAGGCAGTGGTCAAATGAAGCTCCACAGTTCCCTTTAATGTTCGATGTTTTTAAAGAACAGAGTAAACTGGTATGTATCTGTGCTGTTAAAATTAACTTTTAAAAATGATATGTTAAATTCTATACATGTGCTGAGAAAGTCATTTTTTCAGAAGAGAGTGAATAGTGCCCTAAGGAAGTAGACCGTGTTTCCTCAGCTTCTCATGGTGCACGAGACCCGAGACCCCGTGTGATGGGGAGGGGTGTTGGGGATTCTTTCCTGAGGAAGTGCCTTTGAGCTGAGTTATGGGTGATGCAAGTTTGTTAGTCAGCAAGGTTGAGAGGTTGGGTGTGGGAGGTGGGGAGAGGTTTCCTGGCAGAGGAAACAGCGTGAGCAAAGGGCCTGAGGGGGACACCACAAATTTCAGGAACCGAGAAAAGACAAGTGGGTCAGACCTTAGGGAAATAGGCATGAGATGAGGTTGGAGAGGTGGGAAGAGGTCAGACCTCATGGAGGCCTCCAGGTTGAAGAAAGGACTGGGAGTTTAAGAACAACAAAATGCTGACTGGTACCATGGAAATCTCTGGAATCCCTTTGGCACGGCTGTAGTGAATGGAAATGCCAAGAAAGAGACAAAAAGTGTAGACAACTCTCAAACGCCCAAGAGCCGCACAGGGAGGCATTGGAGGGAGCATGTGCAATCGAGGGATTGGTTTGATTTTTGCTGCTGTTGTTATTTTTATGATGGGAGAGACTTCTATACACAAAGACATATCCACAAGGATGTTCCTCATATAGCATTGTTTATTATAACAGCAACAAAAAAGAGAACCTAAATATTCAACAATAGATCAATTAACCAAATGATGGAATAGCCAAATGATGCAATGCAATTCAGGACTTTAAAAAATCATATTGCAGAAGGAGATCTAGTGTCATGGGGCGGGGGGAGGGGGAATGTCTACAATATATTAAGTTTAAAAGGCAAGTTATAAAATAACGAGTATATTACAATCTCGTTTTGGTGTCAGAAGGGAAGTGTAGTGGTAGCTGTCTGCTTCAGCTCTGCCATGCTCCCTGTCTTTGTGCCTGGGGGTGGGAGGAGGGAGTCTTTTGACATAATGTAACATCATAAAAACTATGCCCAGGGAAGCTTTACCAAAGAGGTTTATTTGTCTCGTGGATGCTTTCCTGGGGTCCAGGATGGAGCTGATATGTTGGGGTAGGACAGAGGAATAGCAAGGAAGGGCTTCTGGCTTCTGTCTCCAGTGTAGGTCAACTTTATACCAACACTGAAAAAAAGGATATTGCTCCTTCTCTGGATTTTGGAAGAATTTGTGACAGATTATAAGAAAGATTGGTGGGGGGGGGAGTAATAAAGGAAGATGTAACCACTCCATATCTGAAACAAGAGGCTGAGTTTACTGCTTGCTTAAGCAAGGGGGAGCTGAACTTGCAGGGCACAGTCTCCCAGCAAGGCAGGAAGCGGGCAGTTCAGGATGAGCCACCTGCAGAGCATGTGGGAGTCGGTTGACCTGGAAGCATGGTCAGCTGAGTGAGGCTGTCGCTGACTGTTTATTTTCAGGAGGCAAATGGTTCCTGATGGAGCACATGGTTTCAGGAGCCGGGTCCCTGAAACACGTGGTCCTGTACACCAGGGTTATAGCTGGTTCCAAGAGTCATTGGTGTTATGGCCACATGACAATGAGTCTGTTCCCGAGAGGATGGGAGCGCTTTATTCTCAGGGAAAGGGGAGGGGATGGTGGGAAGTTCATGCCCAACAAGGTTCTCGGTGTAGCAGCCCGAGTGGAGCCTCGCTGCTGGGCCAGGGCTGATTTCTAAAGGAGGATCCGAGGACACCCAGCGGCTCCTGGATCTGGACTCAGGACTCGGTTGTGAGAAGAGTCCTACTCCCTTCAGCCTCCCTATGTCTGGTGAGAAGTTGTATTTCCAGTTGATTGGGGGGACATCTCCAGGATGGCCCCCAGGTTCCTCCTGGGCCTTCCCTCTGGCACGATGACCTCTGTGACCCCACACGGCTGGCCCAGGGTCTGCAAGTGAATCAGAGCCTTGGGAGCCTCCGCTTCTGCCTGGCTGTGCAGCAGCCGGGCCCAGCTGTCAGCCCCGGACCCAGAGGGGCTGAAATTCCTCGGGGAGGTTTCTCGCCCTCTTAGTGCTTTCTTCCAGCTTGTCTGGCAAGAGAGAAGGCTTCGGGAGCTTCAAAAGGGGACCGTGGCACAGACCGCTCTGAAGGGGATAAAGAGCTCAAGGAGAAAGATATCACCATTACAGTGTAAACAGTCAGCACTGGGGGCCGGGGCCGGGTGAACAAGAGGCTCCCGTTACGTGCTGCCCGCACCGCAGTTCACGGGTGGTCCCGCCGACTGCTGGTGCCTGTGGGGGCAGGGGCCTTCGAGGAGAGACAAGGAACAGGGGGAGATTGGAGCATGGAAGAGGGGTCCCTCCTACTCTGAGTCCAACCAGGACAGGGGCCAAGTCTCCAGAGCGTGTCCGTGGGAGGTCAGTCTGGCAGCAGGGCCTCCCCGCTGTCACCCAGGTGACGCCCCCTCAGTGTGAGAGGAACAGGGAGCGGGCCCAGCTCCGTGAGGAAGCCCGCAGCCTCCTCCGACGGTCCTGCCTGGTGTTCATGGCGCTGAAGTCATCTCGGGGACTGGAAACACACCATGTTTTTGGCTTGGAGTCCCGTGGCCTCTGAGGTGGGGCCCACAGACAGCTAGTGGGAGCCAGGCCTTCCTGGGCCTCCATCACAGCCAATGTCAGGGGCAGGGGAGCTCTCCAGGCTTCCCTCAGGACAGGGAAGGGTCCGCTTTCTCTAGGAAAATAGCTTCTGGGCTCCGGTGCTGACAGACAGCCACCTTTTCACACCAAGGCTCTGTCACCGCCCTGTCTGGAGCCTTGAGTTCCCACCAGAGTTTGTGGAGGGGCCGCTTCTGTCCACCCACCTCGCAGACGTCTGGCCTGCTTCTCGGGCTTGGAGCCGACACGGTCCTCCCTCCTCCTCTGCTCTGCTCTGCTCTTCATCTGGGGGCGGGATGGGGAGGATGTGGTGAGGGGCAGATTTGGAGGCAAATCTGGGTTCAATTCCATTTCAGCCACTTACTGGTAAATTTTAAAATTCTGCCTCACTTAACGTTCATGGTTTTGGGTGATCCGGGGCCTCAACTTCTTCACTTGTAAAATAAGGAGGTAGAAATAGCTTATTTGTAAATCTGCTTTCAGCCTTAAATTCCAAGATCATGTCACTCTCCTGCTTAAAACATTTTCCTGCTTAAAAAAACGTCAGTGCCTCCCACTGTTTAGCAAAGCCCTGACAACCTAGGGTGGCACCCAGGGCCCAGCCTCCCCGCCT
>NW_005371193.1:863158-881379 GCF_000412655.1 Myotis brandtii
CTTACCTTAAGCATCAAAACAGAACCATTTGAAAATCTCTGTACAGCTATGGGTTTTCCACCTCTGGGTCTTTGTTCATGTGGTGCCTGCACCTAGAGCGCCTTCTCCATCTATCTCCCCACACTCGATCTTGCCTAATTCCTGGAGTCACAGTTCAAATGCTACAGACTTTGTGAAGCCAGTCTTGATTTCCCCCATGTGTAAGTCACCTCAGGTATCTCAGATTTCTTTAGTGGCACTTCATCTGCTTAAGCCATGTGGCCTTCTTTCCTTCTTTTATAATCATCTGTGCATATCAGACTCCTTCGACCAGCTTTGGAAGATCAGAGACAATGTCTTCTTCTTATGTCTCCCTGGCTCATCCAGGTGTTCCACTGGGCTGGGTCTCTGCCTTATTGAGTGAGCATCTCTCAAAGAACGTTAGGAATGTCAACATGAGGGAAGTGTAGCAGCACTTTCACAAACCCTTCCCTCTCTCCCCAAATTGTCTTAAATCACCAGAAGCTTTTAAATCAACAAAACCCAAGCTCTTTCTCTAGACCGAGCCATGAGGTCTTTTCTTTCCCTTTTCCATCTTGCCTTGTCTCTGTGTGTTCTTAGGTAGATCAACGTAAGATGATCTACCTTCAGCTAAGCCTTCTCTCCTGTTCTCCTTATTTCTTGCAGAATGAGATTTTCCCTACTAAGTGAGCAATTGGGAAGACTTTCATATGCTGATATATTTTGCCCCCTCACTCATGCATCTACTACAATTTGTTTGCTTCTAGTAGACTCAAAAAATGCTCAAGAATGAATGAATGATCAGGGTAACCAGTCCACATGGCACATTAAGAACAAACTCTCTCTCTCTCTCTCTCCATCTCCATTACTTCTTCCTAAACCAAGCCATTCTCATTGGTTGCCTGGATTTGCTACAGCCTTGTAAGTGGTATTTATTCCTCTAGTCTTGTGCCCTAAGATCCATTCTCCACACAGAAGGCAGAGTGATCTTCCAAAAATATGTGTGCTGTCACTTCACTCCCCTGCTTGAAACCCTCCAATGGTTTCCCTCCACATGATAACCAAGTTCAAACTCCTAACCTGGCAAACCCCTGCATGATCTGGCCCTTACCCACCTCAAACATCAGCCACATCTCGTGTCCCTTCCTTCCTTGCCCAGCCGTATTGGGATCCCTGCTAAGGCTTTTGCATCAGTGGTGTCTTCTGTTTGGAGTGAACTCCTTCCTATCTTTCAAATTTCACCATAAACATCACCTCCACAGAGAGCCCTTCCCTGACCTCCTGGTCTAGCGTACCTCCCCCCAAACACTATCTGGTCACCTTCCCTTATTTTCCACTCAGGCCCTATTGCTGCATAACAATTTGTTATTATATCTCGTGATTCTACAGGTTAGGAAATCAAACAGGGCACAGCCTGTCCTGTTCCATGAGACCTGGGACTTCTGCTGAGATGACTGTAAAGGCTGGGAGCCTGGGACAACTGGAGGCCGGCTGAGCATCTCGCTCTCTCTCGCTCTCCCCACACCGCTCTACAACTAGCTTGGGCTTCCTTCCAACATGGTGACTTCATGATAGTTGAACTTCTTACATGGCAGCTCAGGGTTCCAAGAGACCAAGGCAGAAGCTTCCAGTTCTCTTGAAAGGGTTTGGAGCTCTCCTAGGGTCTCTTCTGCCATACTCTACGACCAAAGCAGACCCAGGTCAACTCAGATTCAAAGAGAGGGAACAGACCTTCCCTCTCAGGGGAGAAATGTCAAAGAAGTCAAGGTCATATCTAATGTGCCAGAACCATTTTGGCAATGACGTATTAGTTTCTTTGTTTACATGTGTAACTTGCTTATTGAGCAAACAGTGAAAGCACAAACAACCCAGTTGTGTTTTCTCTCTCTCTCATCATTGCTTCTAGATGAATTATGTTGATTCTCTTTTTCTTGTCTCTTAATAGCATTTTGGGCAGGTCTTCTAATGTTCTTGTCACTTTAATTTATTAAAGGCCCAGCCCTATCTAGGCTTGTCTACCCAAAGTAAGTATAACACCTTTCTTTCCCTAAAACAGGGCCTGGATTTGGCTCAAGGGAGCTGGGCAGGGCATGGTCTGTCCCTGTACTCCTCCCTATGCCCCTCTCTTTCTTTCACATGGGCCAGGAAGGAGAAATTGGGGTAAAGTCCCCCTTAGCTGGGGCCATTTCTTCTCTGGCTATGACTATGGCTCCCATGATAGGTGCCAACTGTCTTGTTGGTGCAGCACAGGGATACCCTAGAGCACTGTTCCCTGAGGTGTTTCTTTTCCAGCTCTCTATCTGATACGTCCCACTCAGCAATTGCCCCAACCCTATACACACAGCCTGCAGGGTCTCCTCACCTGCAGGTCTCCCTCTTGGGAGAACATGGGCAAGGATGCTCCTGGCCATTCACTTTCACCATGTCCCCCTGACCCGTGGGAAATTCCTGCTGGATGCCCCAAGGTGTCCCCTCTCTCTGTCCCCTGTCACTCTTCAGTTCTCCACTCCCCCCAGTTCCTATTCAGATAGCACCTGGGCAAATCCAGCTCCACGGAAAGGAGGAGGAGGGACCAGCAACCCAGGTCTCCAGCGACCTCACTGCCCTCTCCTTTCCTTCTCATTTCCTGGTCTTCTGCTTATGGAGAAGGGGATGCTCAAGATGGTGCTGGGTGATGTTTGGGCCTAGCACAGTGATCGGCAAACTGGCCCCTTGAGTGGGCTCTTCCACAAAATACCACGTGCGGGCACCCACGTACAGTGCGATTGAAACTTCGTGGCCCAGGCCACGGGGCCAAAGAGCCCAATGTGGCTCGCGAGCCGTGGTTTGCCGACCACTGGCCTAGCAGAACTACTTCAGCCACCTCTTAATAAATCCTGTAGGCAGGTGTGTCCAGCCCCAAATTGTTTCTTCTTTGTTTTAGAGTGTGGGGGATCAAGGCTCCTTTTTCCTTAGTTCTAGGGCCAGCCACCAGTTTGAGCAACAATAAAGTCCACCCAATATCCCGTAACACAGGATTATGGTTGGTCTCTCCACTCAACTACAGGAGAGCAGATCCTTGTGCGCCTTATTCCCCACTGGGCCCGTGGTGCCTGGGCCAGTGTCAGGTGCACAGGTGGTGCTCCACAAATATATAATGAGCAAGTGAAAAGGGCCCTTCAGGACCTAACTGATCGGAAAGGACTGCCCAGATGGCCAAATGGACCAGTCAGTTCCTTTCCTACTCATCCCCACTGCTCTTGGCCGTGGGGGCGGATTTTTGCTTCTGGCCTCCAAGAGCTCCCCCTGTCTCTGTCTAGTTCTCTACAGGGATCTATGGCCTGTGTCGGAAGACTGACCTCCATGTGGGTGATTTGGGAAGCTGAGAGCCTTGGAGATGCTACTGGGACTGAGCTGGGGTCCCCGGGGCCAATCCAGGGCCTGGCCGAGGGGAAGGGGTGCTATTCTCAGCTCTTAGTCCACCAAAGGCAATCAAAGGCAATGGCCTCAGCCCAAGGGGAGAGAAGCAGGAGAGAAAGTGCAGTTCTTTTGCAAAGCATTTGCCCTGGGGCTGGCCCACACCCCTTCTGTGATCACCAGCCAGAGCACATTCTGACCAGAGTGTCCTCCAGGGGGCCCAGGCCTCGGCGAACAGACTGCCAAGGCCAGCTGCCTCAGCAGGGCCAACCCACCCCACCCACTGGACTGTCCAGGGCTTCCCTCCAAAGCCCCAGGCAAGCCTGCCCCTGGGCCCCTGCGGGTTTGTCCTGAGCAGCCTGCAGTGAGTGGGGAACTCCCCTGCCCACAGTACAGGCAACAATAAAACGACATCCCTTTCGGACCAGAGGTAGATGGGGGTCTGACAGTATGTGGTTTGGACTGAAAAAAATTTAAAAAGCGCTTTTTCTCCTTTCATGCCAAGGCCTTCAGGAGGAAGGCAGAGGAAGATGGAAGGTAAAGGGAGTGGAAATCGGGCAGCATCTGCAGACCCCTGCACTCGGTAGCCTGAGCAGGCTGGAGATGGGGGGCCAGGACCTGAGGAACCCCCATTCGCTCAGGGTTTGGAGGGCCAGGCACTGGGCCAGGTATGGGGTGGCCCTGGGGGAGGGAGAGGAGGAGGGGACTGTGCTCTTGCATTAGAGGGTGTTCATGGGATACTGGGGCCACGTTCCCCCAACTTTGGGGCCAGGACTAAATATTGGGAATCCCTCTTTATAGGAAGAGTGGACCTCAGGGTTCCTGCTGCAAGCAATTGGGGAGATGGCACCCCAGGAAGCTGCAGGAGGCTGACGCCAACCAGGGGCGGCTGCGGGCCCACGATCCTTTTTCTGTCCTGCTTCCACTTTCTGCTGCTTGCTGCTCCGGCAGACACTCCCTGGAGCAGAGGTTTCCAGACTAGAATAACTTTATTCAAGAGAATCTGGCTTGGCAGCCAGACAGCCATGCAGGCAGCGTGCTCCATGCCCAGCCTGGGCCCCCTCGTTGCCTGTGTCCCTGAGAGGGGCAGGCTTCCTTGGCCACAAAGAACCATGTCCCAGCACAAGCTTGGTGAGATGTGAGGAGAAACCGTAGGGGACGAGGAGTGGCCATGGTGAAGTCTTCCTTGGCCACAAAGAACCATGTCCCAGTACAAGCTGTGGCGAGATGTGAGGAGAAACCGTAGGGGACGAGGAGTGGCCAAGGCCCCGGGCGACCGCTGTTCTCCAGAGCTGAGTGTTCCGCTCTCCAGGGTCAGAGCCGCTGCCAGGAGGAGGAGGAAGCCACAGGGCCCCTCACCCCCTGCCTGCCTTCCCACGCAGGCTGGGCCATGGCCTGCTTATCCCTGCAGAGCCCAAGGCCCAGGGACAGGCGGTGGGTTCTTCCTCTTCTCTTCTTCCTTCTCCAGCCCCTTGGGGGCCCCTCAGGCCTCTGGAGCCCGGCTTGCCCCTCGCAAAGTCACATCTTGCTTCTTCCCAAGCTGAAGCACACACGGGCCATGGCTGTCTTCTTTCTCTCACGTTCTGCTTAAGGCACTGAATTCCTGAGGGTCCTGTCCCTCCAGGCCCCTCATCTTGGAGGGAGGAGTCATTCAGCAGGGATGCAATTGGCTAATAAATAGAGGGCAGGTGCCAGCAAGGAGGTAACTGAGAGTGTGACGATAATAAATACAGGAGCCGGGTGTGGGGTCTCTCTCCTCCGAGGGGCTGGTTATCTTGGGGGAGAAGGATCAGCTCACCTGTCAGAGACCAAACACAGAAAGCAGGTGTCAGCAGGCTGTGGAGGGTGCGGTCCCTGCTACGGGAGCGGGGACAAACCCAGAGGGGAAGCCAGGGCAGGGAGCACAGGGAGATTGCAGCATGCCTGGATCTCTGCTTGCACCAAAGAGAAGCCGGGAGCTACCCTTCACCAAGCACGTCCCCAGGTGCCCAGCCAGCCCTGCGCTAAGCACCTTCTCATCTACCCCTCACGATATCTCATGGGGAA
The DNA here is from genome assembly GCF_000412655.1 of Myotis brandtii. NCBI lineage: Eukaryota > Metazoa > Chordata > Mammalia > Chiroptera > Vespertilionidae > Myotis > Myotis brandtii. The sequence continues at coordinate 868,601 of NW_005371193.1, forward strand.
GGCACTGTTATTATCATGAGAAAACAGAGGCTCAGAGAGGTTAGGAAACTTGCCCAAGGTCACACAGCTAGTCAGTGACATGAACCCAGTCTGGCTCCATACACTAATACCTCTGATTACTCTAGGGCAGCAGTCTTCAGACGAGGGTGCAGGTGTCCCGAGAGGTACATGAAAATTGTCCAAGACCTATATGGGTGCTGATGGCTTTAAAAGAATCTATTTTCAGTTCTCCACCTGAAAACTGCCCGCCTGAGAGGTCTGCTTCCCCATCATCCTGAGAGTTCGCCACAATTACCTTCCTACCTGGCAGCATCCTGCCCATTCCAAAGCCCTGACAATACTGTGGCCCAAGGCAACAGTATCCAGGGAACACTGAACAAAGAACTTAAGGTGTAGGTGCTGAGAAAGGAAATATGGCAAACAACTGGGGAACCCAGCCTTTTGCAAGTCAGGTGGTTTCCAAGTCTTTGCTTTCAACAAATTAAAGAACAACTCACCCGAATGGTCAGCGTATATGTCATGAGAAGTAATTTTTGTTCGCAGATCACCTTGATGTTTTGGGGAAGGAATTTGTGGATGAAAAGGGGGTCACATACTAAGTCTGACAAGCTCAGGGGAGGTCAGCTCGGGGGCCCTACAAACTCAGAGACTAAAAGTAACCACACAGGGTAGTCTGAACATAGAACTTCCTAATTGAAAGTTATGGCAGGAAGTCATGTCCTAGGCCTGTAGCTTCTTTGGCAAAGTTCAATCATTTCCTCAATGAGCCTAAAGTCTTTCTGCTTCTAAGATAACATACCTTTGAAATGTCAGAGTAATTTCTTTTTCCAGGCCCCTCGGGGAGCAACTTCCCACCGGATCAGGAGACCACAGAAGCCCTCATGGTATCTTGTTCCCAGAATACCCTCTCCATGTGCTGTAAATGTTACTCATTTCCTACCCGGTGCCCTCCCACGCAAAAGAAGTGCCTATCCATTTCACTTTCTACCCAACCCCAGAGATTTTCCCGCTTTGCTTTCGCCTGCCTCCCTCATCTACGGAGCACCAGCGAATTTCATGCAACCCTTCTTTTGTCTCCTTTGATTCTGACGCATAAAAATACGCTGCAGAGCATTTTCTCGATCCATTAAAATTTTGCTTCCTGGCAATTGTCAGTTTGATTCAATTAAACTTTTAAAATTTCTCTACAGGTTTGGATGGTTCTTATGGCGACAAGTTCAAGTAATTAAGTGACATTGAGTCCCATCTACTTATTTATGTGAGCATGGTTTCTCACCCTTTTCATCTGTAAAACTGGTGATCAAGAATGGAATTAATGCCGAATCCTGTCTCAGTCTGGCAGGAGGTAACATTCATTAACAAGTTAATTAATTGAAAGAGGAAGTCACATCCATCTCATTGAGATGCATCCTTAATGAGATTGATGTTTGGTTTTTTTTAAATATTTTTTAAAATTGATTTTGAGAGTAAGAGGAAGAGAGAGGGAGAAAGCGAGAAACATTGATGTGAGAGTGAAACATCCATCGGTTACCTCCTGCTCGCCCCTTAGGGGGATCGAGCCTGCAACCTCGGCATGTGTCCTGACCAGGAATGGAACCAGCAACCTTTCGGTGCACAGGACGATGCCCAACCAAGCCATACGGGCCTGATTGTACTTTTATATTGAACACTTATTAAAATATAATGTATTTGTGCTGTTTTGATCAATTGGTACTACAGATAATTATTGTGATAATCCATTCCAGGAGAAAATTTAATTTAGAGTTTATGTTTACAGGAAAATAAAATAATTCAAACTTATATGCCACTGTTGTAGCAGATACACATGGCAAGGTGATATATAAAAGACTTCAGCATTAAAACAATTACATTAGGCTGAAATTTTGTGGGGGAAATGAAATGGAAACAGAAGTTCAAGGAAAAAAGAAGCAATGCAAATATGCAACCACTGTTAGAGGAGAATGTTCACATTTATATTTTTTGTTGCTATTATTCATTTCTTTTTAAAGTGGATGATGGTGTTAAATTAAAATGCCCTGCCGGGCCAGCGTGCTCAGTGATTGAGCTTCGACCTATGAACCAGGAGGTCGCAGTTCGATTCCAGGTCAAGGCACAAGCCTGGGTTGCAGGCTCCATCCCCAGTGTAGGGTGTGCAGGAGGCAGCCAATCAATGATTCTCTCTCATCATTGATGTTTCTATCTCTCCCTCTCCCTCTCCCTTCCTCTCTGAAATCAATAAAAATATATTTTTTTAAAAATTAAAATGCCCTATCCCATAGGCATTCCATCTGAAGAGTTATCTAGTGGCTTTATATTAAAACATTAATATTTATAACATGCTGGAAATGATATCTTTGCAACTATTTACAACGTTGATGGAAAAGTTCAGTGTTAACTTAAACGTGAGCAAGAGAGCACGTGGTTTTGAACTTCCGTCAGGAGATTCCCTGGGAGACGTCTGAAGACCGCTGCCCTGGTCGGGGGAGCCACAGGGCCTGCTGGGCCTGCCTGGCTGTGGGGAGCCCTGCATTGCCTGCACTGCCAACTCCTTCCCCGAGCGGCTGCCTGGGCCCAGGGAGAAAGGAGGGCCCCACGCCTTGGGAGACCGGCTTCCTTAGAACCCCTGCCTTCACGGAGTGGGGTGGAAGCCTCCGGGGTCAGCTCCAGGCCCACCGCCCAAAATGATTTCCTGGAGTCTTGGAGCCGAAAGGACCTGTCATGTGACTAAGTTACTGTAGAGGTGAAATATTTTGTTTTTACTATTTACTCACATATTTGGGTTTTCCCTTCTCTGATCCTTCTCTGGCCTGGACTACACTCAGGCCTGGACTCCACCCTGGGCCTCCAGGTGTGAAGCCAAGAGGGACAGGTAACATTGAGAGGGAAATAGAAGCGAGTGGCCCCCGGAGCCCCCTGGAGGGGGGATAGAAATACAAGGTGTGAGAGCCAGTGGGCGGTTGCTCCTCCCCAAGGCCTCTAGGAAATAGCCCTGACTGCTTTCAGCTATTGGACTTCTCATCACTAGAAGGTAAGCACTGAAGAGCAAGAATCTTGTTGGCTTGTTTGCTGGTATACCGGCAGACAGTCAAGTATTTGAAAACTATTTCTAGAATGACTAAATGTTAGGTGGGCCCTGACCCCTCATTTTACACAGAAAGAAACACTAGGCCAGTGGTCGGCAAACCACGGCTCGCGAGCCACATGCGGCTCTTTGGCCCCTTGAGTGTGGCTCTTCCACAAAATACCACGTGCGGGCGTGCATGTACAGTGCGATTGAAACTTTGTGGCCCATGCGCAGAAGTCGGTATTTTGTGGAAGAGCCACACTCAAGGGGCCAAAGAGCCGCATGTGGCTCGCGAGCCGCAGTTTGCCGACCACTGCACTAGGCTCAGAGAGCTGACATGACTTGCTCAAGCCATACAGAGACTCGTGCGAAGCCAGGACAAGATCCAAGGCCCCCTGAGGCTTCCTGGGCCCTAGAATCTCTAAAAACGCATCTCCCTGGTCTGGCCCCTAAGACCGCTCTGGGCCTTGCTTTCCCCTTTCCCCAGCATTAACCCTGCTGGTGGGGGCTCCCCTCTGGCTCAGCCTCCTTGTCATCCCTGGGCCCCCAGCACACTCACAGGTGTCAGTCTGTGGGTCTCTGCTTCTCTTTCTTCCTCTTCCCACTGCCCTTGGGTCTCCTCCTGCAATAAGCCAAAAGCATCAGGACAGAGTGGCTGGGAGCTTATCATGCTGGGACAGGGGCTGGCAGGCCCAAGAACAGCCTGGAGCCCCAGCCAGGCCACTTACCTTTCTGGCTTCGTTATCTGCAACACAGGCCTGGGAAAACAGAGGCCGGGGGAGAATCAGGAGAGTGGTAAGTGTGGGCTGCCTGCCACCCACACACCTCCCCTGGACATTTGGATCCTGGTCCTGCAGTTGGCACTGGAGCCACTAGGGGGTAGCATGGAGCTAGTGAGGAAGAGATGGCCAGAGGCCTCTGGGCTTCAGCTCCCACTCTAGACTCCGGTGACCCCTCCAAGAGAGAGACGAATTTCCCCTCGGGGGCCGTTCCATAACCTGCACTTCTCAGCCTCTGGGCATCAAATCTGGGGATTTGTGAGCCTGTCCTTTCCTGCTTTCTCTGTTTATTTTTCCTCTTGTTCCTGCTCTTCATTCCAGGGTGCACCCAGTTTCCTCAAGGAGAGTGAGTGAGGCCAGGGAGAGGGGTGGTTGCTGCCAGCTAAGGCTGCCTGTCAGGGCACAACTGCCACCTCTGCTCCAGGGATGTGATGCTGCGGGCAGCGGCAGGAGGAGCGGGTGAGGGGCGGAGGCAGGGCAGGTGAGCACAGCCCCGCGGTCACCAGGCAGGTCCGGGCTCTGCCTGCGGGGCTGTGGCTGTTGGCCCAGAAGTGAGAAGAAAGGTGTCCCTGTTGGTCAGCCTGTTGGAAGGCGACAGGGCCTCCCTCGGTCTTCCCTGGGAACAGGGGTGGGGGTGTAGGGCAGCGTGGCCAGGGATTGTTGCCCTCGGCTGGCTGTCTCCCTAGGGAGCCAGGGCAGGGGACCATGGCCTCTTGGGCTGCCTGGTCATGTCTGTGCCATCCTGGGCACGTCAGAGACGCTCGTGGAGCCTCCGTTCCTCGCCTGCCTGCCCCAACAGAGTGGCTGTGATGGCAAAGGTGGTGTGGAGCGTGAAAGATCACTGGTCAGCACTGTGCCTGGGAGGGGTCATTGCTGAACTATCGTTGTCTGGCTAAGCCTGGCTGGGAGGAATGGGCTGAGGCAGGGCCCCCGACGGCAGTATAGTGACGGGGGCCTAGAGCCTGGGCTCGGGTCCAAGAGTGGCGGCCAGAGCCCTGGACACTGAGCAGAGCCAAGGCCAGGGCAGTGCGGGGTCTCCTGGAGAATGGCCAGGAGAGGTAGCATGAAAAAGGGAGGCTTAGGTGTTGGACAGGCTGGGGTTCACTCATACGCTGTGGCAAATCATGGAACCACCAAGCCTCAGTTTCCTCATCCGTAAAATGGAGCCGATGATAGTACCGACCTCCCAGGGTTGTTATGAGAGCAGGGACCTTGTCTGTTTTGCTCACCACTCCATCTCCAGCCTGCAGGACAGAGCCTGGCATACGGTAGGTGCTCAATTGATTCTCATTTGAACGAGAATGAGAACATTTGAACACTGAATGAGAAAACACATTCAAGTGCCTAGTGTGGGGCTAGGCGCACAGAAGGGCATTCCCACCCCAGAATAAGGCTCAGGACCTGTTGTCTGGAGCCTCCACCCATAGCCCAGGGCCACCAGGACCGCACCTCAGCGGCTTCTCTCTTCCCTAGGCCGGTCGGCAGTGCTGGGCCTGCTTCTCCTGGAAACGAATGCTCAGATGCCCTGGGAACGGGCTGGGCAGAGGCTCTGCTGGGTGGGGGTGCAATTGTACAGAAACCCCAACGCCTTCTTCCTTCTGCCCCTTTCCTCCTGCCATAGCCTGTCCTTCCCTGTGCTCCTCTGCCCAACTGTCCCCTTCCACAGGCACCAGCCTCACCCCAATGCCTTCTTCCTTCTGCCCCTTTCCTCCTGCCATAGCTTGTCCTTCCTCTGCCCAACTGTCCCCTTCCACAGGCACCAGCCTGGCCCAGAACTAAGCCCAGGCTTGAAATGTCCTTGCCTCAGTGTCTCTTCCAGGGCTGTGGCAACTGCCGCCCAACTCAGGGAGGGGATGGTGGGCCCTGAGCCCCTGAAAGTTGTGGGGGGGGGGACTCAGGCTTCCTTCACCCTTGTGCCTTCTTGGAGGCTGTGCTCCAACTCCAGGGACCAACTCCTCGGGCAAACACTGGCTGATGCGGACACAAAACACAGCGGCCTCTGGTCCCTGCTTTCCCTGGCCGGCCTCCCTCGGCCAGGAAGGAAGAGTGGCCTGCAGCCGGGATGGCGGCCATGTGGCTAAGGCTGCCACGTGCACGAGGCCTGTCCCTGCCACTCCCTGGGCACCTACCTGCACGCGCAGTGTGTGTGCTGGGAGAATGTCATCTCCACGTAGGAGGACCGATGCTCAGAGCTGATCCTCAGGATCTGCGGGAGAGAAAGGTTGGTGCCTGGGTTGGGGGGTGGCCGTGGGTTTCCAACATTTTCCACACCCTCCTTGGGGGGAGGACCAGACTCCATGTTTCCCCCCACCCTTTGGACGACATGCCCTCATTCTGCTTTGAGGAGTGGGCACAGCCCTCCCATCAGCATGTGGATCTGAGGGAAGCCCTTCCACGGCCACCAGCATAGCAACAGCGTAGCAAGAGGGCCCGTGCTCTGGAGTCAGAGACACAGGTTGAAAGCGTGGCTCTTCTCCCTGCTGAGCAAGGGAAGTAACATCCCCAAACCTCACGTTTCTCATCTGTGAAATGGGAGTAAGACTTGCCTTGAAGGCTGAATGTTGAGGTAGTGAAGTGCCTAGCACAGGGCTTGGCATTACTCAGTAAGTGTTCCATGAACCATTGTGTTGTGTGTGCGTGCACGTGTGTGTGTGTGTGTGTGTGTGTGTGTGTAAGGTTCAGGGCACCAAGTACTCCTGGTATAAACAGGGATTTCTTGAGTCTGAGCAGATTCAAATCTTTTCCATCCCCTACCAGATATCATCGGACCTGGAGTGGGGCTAAGCTAGAGCCTGAGAGAACTGATAAGGGAGGGAAAAGTGGGCCCAAAGTTGGGATGCAGGCTCCAAAAGGCGGGGCACTGTGCTGGGTGGAAAGGGCCTGAGAGTCAGTTGCAGTCCTGTGACCTCGGGCTGCCCTCCTTCCCTCTCCAGGTCCCTCCTGGTAGTCGGTGCTGAGAACCTCTGAGTAGGGTGTGGACAAGGGGGCAGGCCGGACGTGAGGAGACCCTCCCTACCTGCATGGTGACGTTGGTCGTCTCCACCGGCACACAGTGCAGGGCCTCATCCCCACAGCAGCCCGTGCAGCGCAGCAAGGGGACACAGGACGGGCTGAACATGTACTGCGTCTCCTGGGGGTACTCCGACAAGACGTCCACCAGCTTCTCCATTGCCCGGCAGTAGCTGCGGCCCCACACTACCTGGAAGGGCATCACTGCAAGAGGGCACAGTCAGCTGGTCAGGTCAGGAGAGGTGCTCCTCGATGCCCCCGTCCTGGCTCCTGAGCCTGGCAGAGCCTCCTCCTCCAGGAAGCCCTCAGCCTATCTGAGCCCCCTCTCCTCTGAACTGATGCAATCCCTCTGGGAAGACTGCTGGACCTTTAGCTGGTCTGGCAGAATTTCCCAGTGTCCCGAGCTCTCCCCTGTGTTCTCAGTGAGGCACCCACACCTGCCTTGGGTCCCTGGAGCTCCGAGGAGCGTGCCCCGGCTGCCCCCAGGCCCGCTGGGTCTTCCTCAGGCCTGCGCTTGCGCTTCCTCGGTCCTCGGGACTTTGCAGAAAACATTTCTGCACATTCTGTGAGACTGGCTGGCAGAGTTCGCCCTGGTCTTTATTTCCTGTCCCACGCTGGGCCGGCTCCTTAGCCAGGCAGCCCAGCCTGCAGCCAGCCTCCTGCTCCACCCCCACTCCTCATTTTACCTGGACCAGCCCTGGAACCAAACTGGGCCACATCACCGTCATTCCCACCTTTGGGCTATGTTCCTCCCCCACTTCTCATTTCTAACCAAATACAGCTTACCACCCATTTCTCCAGGCCCACCTCCCCGCCACTCCAAAGCTTTCTCCAGCTTTTCTAGTATGAACAGATGTTCCTCCTTTGAGTATAACTAGGCCCCAAGGGCTGGCCTTATCTCAATCACTGGGGCTCTTATCTCCTTTACAAGCAAGTCGAGGCTCTGTGAGGACAGGGACCCAAGCACCCAGTAAACACAGGCTAAATAATGACTTATTGATCAGATGATTGTTCACTGAAGAATATCAGGGACATCCCCCATCCCCAGCCCTGGCCCCTGACCCCCACGATGTCCTGTGGTCATGAGCAAGAGCTTTTGGGGGCTGATCTGGAATCTCTCAAAATATGCTACTCCTTCAGGGGAAGGCCTGGGGCCTGATCCCAAAGAGAGGCTCACAGGACGTGTGTAACCAGAAGCAGGAGACCTCGCTTCCAGTCCTGGCCCTCCACGGACTGTGTGACCTTGGGGAGGTCACTTAACCTTTCTGGGATATCAGTTTCCTCAGCTGGGGAAAAAGAAGCAGGTTGGGAATAGATGGTTGCTAAGGTCTCTCCCAGCTCTGACAGACAGTCTGTGATTCTGGGCACACAACCCAGTCCAGCCTTGAGACCGTGGGCAGATAAACATCTCCGGCCCTGGGTCATCTTGCCCTACACATGATGGTTGTCCTCAGCTGGTGGCAGAGGGCACGGGATCTGGGTCAGCCAGCAGCCATCATGGTTCTCCCAGCAGCCCCCTCACCTCCTTTCTAGGAGGCAGAAGGGGCCAAAGTCCATCCCATGGAGCCTATGAGAATGTGAGTCTCAGGGTAATCTCAGAGGAAAAATAAACTTCAGCCTTGCAGAGGCCCTGGGGAAAGGCTGCAAGCTGGTGGAAAACACCCAAGAGGCGGCGTGTCCACGTGGAGCCGGCCAGGGAGGCCACAGAGGCAATAAAAACCATGCTTATCTGGGCGTCTGCCGCTCCACTCTGCTTTGTGTGCTTAGGGGGCACTGGGGCTGGGCCCGGGCATGGGAGGAAGACCGGTGCCTCCCCTGATCCTGCCTCCCAGGCCACTGGGACACTCTCCCTGCACCCCCAAGTGGGAAACAAGCCCCTCTTCCCACAAGCAGCCCGAAGCCCCAGGGAAGCCAGCCTCTGCAGTGCAAGGTCAGAGGGGCACCTCCCTATCACAGCTCCGTGAACGCCTGTTTAGTCTAAACTCTTCATGAGGCGATGTAACTCTGGACGTTTAATCTCTACCGTGGAAAACATAAATAACGGCAGAGAACAGCCAGCTGACAGTGCCGTGGAGGCTCAGGATCCTCCCCTGGGAGCAGCCACTAGGGAGGGGACAGCAGCAGAGAAGGGGTATCCCAGCCCCCTACCAGTCTGCAAACAGATTCCCATCCAGCTGGGCTGCTGGGGCCACAGCCAGGTTAAGCAGAGCCAGCTGAGCCTTGGCGGCAAAAGGAGGGATTTCCTTTCCTCACCCCCACACTCCCCCCCCACACAGACTGCATCGACGCGGCCCAGGCTCCAGGGCCCTGAAACCCGCCACTTTCTGGACCACATGGCAAGGCTGAGGGGGTGAGCCGGGCCTGGTGTACCTGGCAGCCACCAGGAAAGAGGGCAATCCGTTCCTGGAGGCCGCTGCGCGGGTGTGTGGGGGGAAACAAAGGCGCCGGCTGGGTAAGGGGCCAGTTGAGAAAGGCGTGGCCACTCCCAGCTGTGGGCTGAGGCCCTCAGGAAGGAGCTCTGCTCAGCTGCTCCTGAGAGCACTGCCTCTGGGCCGAGAGGCAGGGGTCGGGTGGGAGGAGTGGGAGGCTGTAGCCCAGTGAAGCGCCAGGCCAGGGCGAGGCCATGCAGCAAAGGCTGCTCCCAGGGCCACGAGTGGGTTCTCGACAGCCCTGTGGGTGAGCCTCCTATGTGGTTCCAGCTTCCTACCCCCGGGATGGAGGAGACTCAAGAAGGAAAGTGCCTGATCCTGAGAGCAAGCTCCTGGGGAGGCCCCCGGGAGGCCACAGGGCTGGGCAGAGCTGCTGGCCGCAGCCCAGGCCCGGCAGGTGTCCTCTCCATCGTCACGGGTGGGGTGCACAGCCAGCCTGCTGCGAGGGGCACGCTGCTCATGCCTGCTCAGCCGTGAGCCGTGGATACTGAGGCATGTCCAAGGCTTTAGGCAACTCCAAGGACCTCTGTGAGCCTCAGAGTCTCCGTCCATAAAACCGGGAGAACACAAGCGCCTTCCTAGTTCACAGCCTGTGCTCCGCACAGAAGTATAGTAAATGCCCAACACTGTTACACGACAGTGGCAGTGAAAACCAGCATCCACGGCTGCAACGTACAGGCCATGCTGTCTCTTGTCCGGGCTTAGCAGGAGGGGATGGCATTGGCAGATTTTGATAACTGGGGTCCAAAGCTCATGGGACTGCCCATGGCCACAATACAGGCTCCCTGACGGGTGAGGATGGCAGGTTAGCTGCCCTACTAGATAGACACTTCCAAGCCTCCTCACCCTCATCCCTGGAAAATATATACTCCTGTGTCCCCACCATGGAGTCAGCGAATCCTACAAACTTAGGAAAAACCTTAGCTAGTATGTAGTCTACTGCTCCCATTTACGGATGAGGGAACTGAGGCTCAGGCTTCTTCAGTAGCTGTTGCCTGAAATGCGCTAAAAGCATCGAAGAGGATATGGGGTGGAGATGGTGATGGGTTCCTCCCCGAGTCTAAGAGAGCATTATATTCTGCTAGTCTCAGAGGGCACAGCAAGGGGAGAGGGAGTATCAATGAAGTCAAGAGCTGCTGCCTCCCCCACCTTCTCAGGACCTGGGATTCAGGCACAAGAGCGTGGCCAGGCCCAGGAGAAGACGACTACCAGACAGGCAGGCCAGCAGAGAGAGCGTGTTCCCAGCCCCAATTGGCTATCACGCATGTGTGTGTGCACGTCCCTGCACACTCCCACTTCCACTGAGCTGTGGGAAGCCTCAGGAACGGTGTGTGGCCTGACTGCACGTCTTGGAGAGGCAGGCAGGGAGGAGCAAGGCAGGGGGCCTGGCATGAGCGTCCTGCCTTCTGCACGTATGTCTCTTTGGCAACCATCTAGCCCTTTGAAGATTCCCTCTTGATGCAACCCTGGGTGGAGAGTGGAGGGGCCAGGGAGGGCGCGACTCATGTTCTGTCTGTTTGTAATCAATGAAAAGGCCTGGCTGCTGGGAAGGGCTGGCTGCTGGGAAGGTCCCTTCTCCCCTCCCGATTCTCTTGATGGTTTGCCCACTGTACCCAGCTCCCAGACCACCAGTCTAGCCCCTGGCACACTCACTGCCCACACTGCCCTCCAAGACCTCATCTGCCCCCCGACATCATGCTGGGAAGGGGCTCTGAACCAACTAGACCAACCCTGGGTTACTGGCCCCAGCTTTGCTCTCTGGGTGACCCCGGCCCAGGAATACACCTCTCTAGGCCTCTGGGTCACAATGGGGAGTTTCTCAAACTCTGCCAACTTTGTCAGCCAGGGCATCAGCCAGCTTGCCGACTTTCCCCAACTTAATATCATCCTGCACCCACCCTTCAGGCCAATCCCTTCCCACCCTCTGCAGAGGCGTGAACGGAGAGGGCTTGGTGAGCACACACGCCAGCCCAGCTTGCTTACCTTTCGTCTGTGATGAGTTGTTCCCAGCAGACAGAGCCGGTGGCTGTGGACAGAAAGGTGCAAAAGTGAGGGGGACCATCACGGGCCGTGTGCTCTGAGGCCGAGCGTATTGGCAAGAGCATAGCGGGCCATCCGAGCTCCTTCCCACCCACTGCACTCTCTGCCCTGACTCCGAGCTGTCTCTTTCCATGTCCAACTAAAACCTTACTGGACCCTGGGTGGGTCCCAGCCCTCACTCTGGCCTCAGTTTCCTCATTTGGAAAGGGTGGGAGTCTGGAGGCTTTTGGAGCACTTCGCTTTCTGTGTCTCGAAGATCTTGCAATTCTTCGGGGTCTTCCTCCTCCCCAGCCCCCTGGCCACCCTGCTGGGCCCTATGCAGCCTGCGTTGGCTGGGTGCCAGAGCCTAGGAGAGGTGATCAGCTGGTGGGAGCGGAGGGGCTGGAGCGGGTGGCGCCAGGAGCTGGTGTGCGGGTAACGTTACACCTCTGGCCAGCCCTGCAGCAGCGGGTGGCTGCTGGTGGGGCTTTCCTGCCCCAGGGTCTGTCTAGCCCACCCACTCCTGGGCTGGGGCTGAAGACGCCCAGGGCAGTGGGATAGCGCAGTGGGAAGGCAGCTCATTGGTTTTGTCAGGATTTCACTGCCCAAGCTGGCTCCTGGCCAGACTCCCCCGGCTCCTGGGAAAAGGGCCCTGCTCACTTCCCCAGGCCCTGCACGTGGGACCTCCGGCTGCCCACCCGGGAGAGCCGGTACAGCAGGACCTCTTGTCTGGCCCCGGGCCCTCCGTGGAGCCCTGCGCTCAGCCCCCGGCAGGCCCCAGCCTCCCCACCCATGGCTTCTTCTGCTGGCTTCCCCCTCCACCAGACCAGGTCAGAGGTCCTGGGGGCGCCTGCCTGGTCACAGGCCTCGACCCTGACCACAAGGTCAGGGACCGGCCTGGGATTAGTGGAGAGATGCTTTTAGCAAAGCCACGGTGGCTCCAGGGGCCAGACAGGAAACCTCCCTCCCGTCCCTGTGGCTTCCCTGCCCCCACCACGACAGACCCCAGAGCTGAAGTCTGGGACAGCCCGGCCTGAGGTCTCCTCCCAGACAACGTGGTCCAGCCCGACTCCTGGGAAATGTGTGGACATCCTTGGAGGTGCCGCTCCAGGGAGTGCGTCTGTGGTTTCGGGGGGTCCCCCTGCTTTGAGTGCTGGGGTGGAGGAGATAAGGGGAGCCAGGCTGGGATGTGGGGGTAGGTCTTACCTGGGGAGACACAGCAGGCAGCGCCAGCCCCGCCAGGAGCTGCAGGAAGCAAGTGAGCAGCCTCATGGTAGGCATCTTCTCAGACGTCCCGAGGCAGGGGGCTCCGAAGGGAAATCACCATGCTCACCCCGCTGGGGGCGTCCCTGGGACGGGAGCGGCGGAGCTGAGTCGGGGGCTGGATGCCCCCCTCGCGACTGCCCCGAGGTCCCCGCTAGTGGGCTAGCGGCCCGAGCATCCTCTGGGGGCCCGCAGGTAAGTCGTGGCTGGGGGACC
>NW_005371193.1:881761-886507 GCF_000412655.1 Myotis brandtii
GCTCCCCCGGAGCCCAGCCCGCAGTTTATCCCGGGGCCGGCAGAGCCTGGTGCCTGCGGCGCCAGGACCCCGTGCTGCCAGCGGAACGCCCGCGCTTCTAGGCTGGCAGCTTTGCGTCGGGGCATCGAGCCTGTGGTCGGAGCCCCGCGTTTGCGGCGTCTTACCTCTAGGAAGGCGGCAACTTGGTCTGGCCCTTTATTTCCAGGGCCACCCTGTGCCGTCCCCACAATCCTCAGGCGGGAAAGAGTGCCCCAGCATGTATATATTGTGCACTCGAGGAGTGGGCGTGTGTGTCACTGACGGACAAAACCCAAGCCAGCTGACTCCAGAACTGCCTCTCTGCCCCGTGCAGCCGGTTCCCCTGTGGGAAGCAGTGTTCTCAGGCCCTCCCTGCGGGCCCACCACAGGCAGCGTGGAGTGTGGCCCAGCGCAGCCTTTCCTCCTGGTCCCAGGAGGAGGAAATGCTTCCACTGGCAGGGATCTGCCCACAGAGATCTAGTGTGTTTGTATGTGCACGTGTCTGTGCATGTGTGTGGGGGCATGTAAGTGTGACTGTGAGGACCCACCTGTGCTATGAGTCTCTGTGTGGTCTGAGTGTCTGCGTGTGTCCGCTGTATGTACAACTGTCACTTGTGTGTGGACCTGGTCCCTTGGTAGCTCTGTGATTGTGTGTGTGTGTATGTGTCCGCTGTGTCCCTAGGTGTGTGTGGGAGGGTGTCTGAATGTGCATTTCAGTAGGATTGTGAATTTGCATGTCTTCATTTGTCTTCGTGTGTCTTGCTCTGTGTGTGAATGTTTGCACCACCTTCGGTGTGTGATTGTGCATCTCTGTGCATCTGTGTGTGCCCTCACATGGTCCTCACTTGTTCATCACCACCACCCTCCGTGCACAGCTCCTTGGCTGCAAGAACCTGGCAGAATTTGGGGTCATGGGTTGGCCGAGGCCTGGAGCTTGTGGATGGCTGTGGGAAAGGAGGGAAGCCAGGGAGGCGGCCCCTACATTCCAGCCAGAAGCAAAAAGGCCAGGGCAGCCCCAGCTTTCACCCCAGTGACCTCTGCGTCCGCTGCCTGCCTGCCCACACACGAGAGGCTGTTAGAGATGCTGTCTCCTTGCCTAGCCAACCCCAAGCCCGAAGGTCCAGAAGCCAGGGGCCAGTTACCTATCAGCTAAGCGGGGGCTGTAAGGAACTTTCTGATAAGCTCCAACACGCTAGGGCTCATGGAGCAGACAGACTCCTTTTTGGGCCTGGGGTCATGGTGGGGGGTGTCTGGGAATCACTGTACATGTGAATGGAGATGAGTAGATATGTATTTGTGCATATTGGGACCATATGTGTATGCCCATAATATCTGTGCATACAGATGCATGTGTTCATATGTGTCTTTATTTTCAATTTGAATTTGGGTATTGAAGTATCTATTGTATATGCTTGTGCATAACTGAGTGTTTTGAGCATTTTTTATAGGGCATATTTGCTTATAACTGTGTATGTATAGGGCTGTGTATATTTGTATATTTGTGTGTTTGTACTGATTCATTCATTTTTTCAATTGACAGATATTGCTTCAGCCCTAGTATGCTCCAGGCACCGTTCCAGGTGCTGGGCATGTAGTATGGAGGTTCCCTGGAAGTTTACGTTCATGGGAGGTGGTGGATACAGGTGTCTGGGAAGGCCACAGCTCTCTCTTTTACACTCTGGAGTGTCTGGGCAATGTCTGCATTTCCCCCAAGTGTGTGTCAGTGTTTTTTTGTCACTAACCTGAGCACCATACCCTTCTAAACATGGCTTCTTGGGCTTGAGATGCATTAGGTAGGGTAGGTGGTAGAACCCAAAAGACCCCCAAGTGTCCATGGGTTCAACAGAAGTTTCCTCTTGCTCACATCCAGTCCGGGGTACGTGTGCAGGTGGCTCCAGTCCTTGCCAGCCCTATAACCTCAAGGAACTTCCTTTCCTTCTCAGAGCCCCGCTGTCTCCGTCTAAAGTGGGAATAATAATAGTACTTACCTCATAGGTGAGGACTGCTAAAGCACCTGGGGTGCAGGAAATGGTAGTGTTAGGCATGATTTCTAATAAACTTTTGATTCTAATTAGAGATCTAAAAACACGATAGTTACAGAGCAGAGTCGTCATCATGGAATGAAACAGAAAATAACCTCATGCTTCTGCCAACTGCCGAGGAGCAAACGGCGGGGGGTCTGCAGGTGCGTGCACACACACTCGCACACACACGCTCACCATCACCATCCAGGCGATCAGTAGTCCTCAGCCGTCGGCAAAGCTTTTGAGTAGATTCAGGTGCTGAGTAGATCTACTGGCCAAGTCTGTTCAGAACTCAGCATTTAACTGTTTATCATCACAATCATTTGTTTTATATTTTATATAAATAAATAACGAATATTTATTGAGCACTTATTATGTGGTAAACAGTGTGCCTGGTGCTGTAAACACCTCAAGTCAATGAGTTCTCCCGACAAACATATGAAGTAGGTTTTAATTATTCCCATTTTGAAGATGAGGAAAATGGAGGCACAGGGAGTGTAAGTAATTTGCCCACAGTCGCTTAACTATGAGGAGAGAAGAGAAGAGAAGAGAAGAGAAGAGAAGAGAAATATCTGTGTAAGAGAGAAACATCGATTGGCTGCTTCCCATATGTGCCCCAACCAGGTTCGAACTTGCAACCTAGGTATATGCCCTGACTGGGAATTGAACCTGCAACCTTTTGGTGTATGAGACATGCTCTAACCAACTAAGCTACCCAGCCAGGGCCTTCTAAACTATCTCCCAACTATGACTTTACCTTCTCTCTTGACGACAATTTGGTATCTCGTGCTAGAGCAGTGCCTAAGGTGGCCCTAGGACTAGGTCAACACATTCCCTCTGACCCTGTCCCTGAATATGGCAATAGGTGGGTGGGAAGTAGAGTATCCAAGGGCTAGACTCTCCCTCTTCCTGGCTGCCAGGGAGAGCAGCAGTGGGCAGCGGGGGCTGACAGCCTTTCCACTTTATAGGCTAGACGCGCTATAGCTGCCTGCTACCCAAAGTCACCGGCAAGAAGATGCTTGGCTGGCCTCCTCTGTCTTCTCCACCTGCCTCCTGGGCCCCACCCAACCTCAACCCTGAGCCCCTCTCCATCTCTTCATGCACTCGATCCAGGCCGGCTCCAGGGGCCGTGCTGGCCACCACCACGGGGTGAGATGTCCCTCATCCAGGTTCCCACAGCACCTTGAATTGCCTTCATCATGACCTGGCCCCCAGTCTCATCACTACCCAGCTGCTTGTCTAGCTTCCTGCAGACTGTAAGATCCGAGAGGACAGACGCTTGTTCACCTTTGGATTCCCACTACCTTGTGTAGTCCTGGCACACAGTAGGGGCTTACTTAGTGTTTGTGAAGCTGGGTCAGTCCTCAGAGCACTTTCTCCTCTCCACACAGGAAAAATGTCCCAAGTCTGCCTAATCCTCCCCCAAATGTCCTTCCACCTCCAGAAGTAGCCTTCCTAGACCCCATACTCAAGACAACCTGGGTGGTCCTCTCTGGTGGGGCAAGAGCATGGGAGGACACTGTGTAATCATGCCCTGGGCTGGTCACCACAGCCCCACCAGCCCCCAGGGGACAAGGCTCATGCCCTGGCCCAGAGACCAGACGCCATGGGAGGCCTAGGGTGGGGCCCAGTTGGAAGGGAGATTGAGCAGAGGCCAGGGGCGACCGAGTGGTTCCCAGGGGCGGGAAACGAGATGGCACCCGCCACGAGGGCTGTGAACAAGGAAAGCCAGGCGAGGTGCCGCAGCCTCGTTCCAGGCATTTGGGAACTTGGCAGCCAGGACTGGGTTTTTCGTGTTTTCTGTAATTATTTCCCTTTTGTTCTCCCTTAGTATTTAGTAAAGCCCTTTGTGAAAATGCCAGCTGGTCTCAGCTGTGCTATGAGGAACGACAAAGGGGTACTCTGTACGTTCTTGTCCCTGAGCTTTAACGGAGGGATCTAACTTAGTGGTGGCAGCGAAGTCAAGGACCATGAGGGGCCAAGGGGGGCCCTGGGGCCATAGCCAGCACCTCGTGTCCAGCAGCGTCCCTGACGCTGAGCTTCCCTCCAGGCTCTTCCAGGCTCTGGCCTGGGCGGTATTGAAACCAGAGGGGCTGGAAGGCCAGCCAGTCGTGGCTGTTTTGAGGGAGGGCTTTTGTTCAGATTTCAGTGGTATCCAAAGCCCCCGAGAAATCCAGAGGCCGGGCACCTGCTGAGCTCCCGCTACTGGTCCTCCCCACTGGGGGCTACTTGGCAAGCTGCTGTCGGGGAATCAGGCTCATGAGCTGGGGCCATCCTGCCTTCCCTGCCTGCCCTCACAGCTCAGGACCCTTGGTCCCCTGCCTGCCGGCTGCCCACTGGGAGCGGACACTCAGCTGGTCCTTCCCACCTGCAGGGACCCTCCACATCCTCATTTCCTGCCATTGTGCCCCCTGCTCCTCCCAGACCCTCCTCTCGATTGCGTCTCTCTCGGCTGCCCTGGTGGGAGGGGCCAGGGGGACCTCCCTCCTCGGGAACAATCGCCCCTTTCTCTCTGCTGCGTAAGTGATACAGGAGGAGAGGAAGCTATTTGTAACTAATCGGCTGTGATGTGGAACGGAGCCCTCTGAGAACTGGAGAGCCTGCTGACAGCCCGACAGCCCGGGGCTGTCCCGCCTCTGTGACAGCTGGGTGGTTGGGGATGGCAGGTCACCCCCCCCCCCCCCCCCCCCCCGCGGGGGGGGCC
>NW_005371193.1:886589-894431 GCF_000412655.1 Myotis brandtii
CCCCTCCCCCCCGCCCCCTCTGCTGGGGAGGCCTGAGGGGTGATGGCGGGTGGTAGCTCCTGCCCATGTTTCACCTCCTGTGTGTCAGGCTCTGTGTTGACACACTCGATACGCGGGAACCTTCTAACCTCCTTCCGTGGAAGTACTGCTGCCTCATGTCCCAGGTGAGGAAACGGAGGTTGCCAGGCGGGAAGTCACTCATGCAGGCTCCCTTGGCCAGCAAGCAGCAGAGTGAGAGGGGCGGACAAGGACAGGCTGAGGCTGTGCAAGGCGGCAGTGCCCGGCCAGGTTACGAGCTGCCTTTTATAGCTGCGTGACCTTGGGCAAGTCTTCTCAGCGTTGTAACCCCAGCTCTGAGGCTGGTGGTTTAAATGAGAAAGTGGAAGTTGATCACATGGCACAGTGCCTGCTGTGCTGTGACATGCTTAGTAACTCCACTATTCTGATCATTTCCTGGGGAAAGGGGAGAGAGGTGGGCCAGCTCACTCCCACCAAACTTCAAGCAGACCCTGCTATGGTCAACGGGACAATGGTCACCATGGTCACCATGGTGGCAGGAAAGCCATCCCAGAGGAAGCCAGGCATCCAGGTTATTTCTCTGCCCTCCAAAGGGTGGAGCCAACCTTGGAAACCTCCTTGTCCATGGAGTGGGAATATGGAGAGAGGGTGGGAGAGAAGAGGGCACCCACATCCATGGGGCCCCTTCTCTGTGCCAGTCGCATCACAAGGGAGTTATGCTCCAGTTCATAGACGATTACAGATCATTACGAATTAACATCTGAAGAATCACAGTCATGGTGCAAAGAACTATGGAAACATAAAGGGTGGGGAAGATGCTGAAGTGTGTGTGTGTGTGTGTGTGTGTGTGTGTGTGCCTGACCATCACTTCCCCCAGGGGAGGCACCCACCCCAAAGTGCGAGGATTCTGTGAAAGGGGAAATATATGGGCCCTAGAACCAGGGCCTGAGGCTTCTTGGAGGAGGAGTTCTTCATGCCCCAGCCATGTTTCATGGTGTCAGTGTGACAAACATCTTCTCTAGCTGCTCCCCCGACAGGAACAAAAAGTAATGCCTGCTTTGTGGATAGTAAGGGAAGGACTTCCCTGAGCACCTGCAGAGGGACTTGTGGGAAGCAGAGGAAAAGAGTAACCAAAAGGCCCGACCGGTGTGGCTCAGTGGTTGTCGACCTCTGAATCAGGAGGTGACAGTTCGATTCCCAGTCACATTCCCTGAGCACATGCCTGGGTTGAGGCTCGATCTCCAGTCGAGGGTGTGCAGGAGGCAGCTGATCAATGATTCTCTCTCATCATTGATGTTTCGACCTCTCGCTTCCTCTCCCTTCATCTCTGAAATCAATAAAAAAATTATATTAAAAAAATAACCAGAAGATCCATCCCTGCTCCTCACCCTCAGGACACCATGTGCAGAGGCTGCAGAGTCTGGGGAAGCAGCCAGTCTGGCCCCAGGGCCTGCACTCGGGGCTGCAGAGCTGGCAGTGGGGTGAAGGGCCTGGGGCTCTGCTTGGCGCTCACCCTGACTGCCCGGAACCAGGGGTGCGAGGGGCTTCTGCTCTGGTCAGGGATGACGCTGCCTCTGCTGTGGGTCGAAAGGTCAGTGGAGACAGCATAGACTAAACATCTCATAATTGGAACAGCGTGGATCTGGGTGAGGATCCCTGCGAGGGCCTGTATCTGTTCCATTTTAATGTCATCCCGTGGAGTGTTAGCTCCTGGTCAAGTTGTCATTCTGTACTTCAGAGGCAGGAGGCCAGCCCTGATGAATCAGCAGGACTCAGAGCTCAGGACAGGAGAGAGCTGCATCCTCCGTGGGTCCCTCACCCAGTGCCAGCCCCAGGGCTCAGGGCTGGGGCCACCAAGAGGATAACAACCCTGGGGGAGCTGCCAGTCCAGTGGGAAAGGCTTAATGTTATCTTAAATAACACCGAGTCTGTGCAAAACAAAGCCTTTCGGAGCCTTCGCTGCAGACTCCTGACTGCGGGCAGGTGAGTGGCTCCAAATCTTACATGTCTCCTCTCTCTCTCTCTCTCTCTCTCTCTCTCTCTCATTCCCGGGACTTCCGAGGAGTCCACAGAGGGGGCAAGAAAGGCTTCCCATGGAGATGGTAAGGCTTGTGCAGCATCTCACAGGATGAATCGGAGTTTTTCAGGAATAGAAGGGCAGAAAGAGCATTGTAGTCGCGGGGAGTAGCTTGGTGAAGTATGGACTATTCGAGGGACATGGAGGAACCTGGAGGGGCTGGACTGTCTGCAGGGTGGAGGAGGGGCCGTGCCTGGAGATGAGGCTGGAAGGGAGGCCGGGGTCAGCGTGTGAAGTGCTTTGAAGACCATGCTGAGAGTTCATAGTTTATTCCAAGGGCTCCAGAGAGCCTTTGCAGGTTCTTGAGCAAGGGAGTTACACGGCCAGATGTGCATTTTGGAGAAACAACTCAGGGCAGGTGGAGGATTTGGCCTGGAGTCAGGAAGACCAGATCTGTTGTTATTGTAGAACTGAGAGTGCCTTGAATCAGAACAGTGGCTGTAGGAGGAGACGGGATGGGACCCAATGCCACCCAGATAAAAGAGTTCATTTCCAGACCTAGCTACTTTGGTTCAGTGGATAGAGTGTCAGCCTGCAGAATGAAGGGTCCCAGGTTCGATTCTGGTCAAGGGCACATACCTCGGTTGCAGGCTCGATCCCTGGCCCTGGTTGGGGTGTGTGCAGGAGGCAACCAATTTATGTGTCTCTCTCACATCGATATTTTTCTCTCTCTTTCTCTCCCCCTTTTTCCCCACTCTCTCTAAAAAAGTCAATGCACCCAGCTGGCATGGCTCAGTGGTTGAGTGTTGACCTATGAACCAGGAGGTCATGGTTTGATTCCTGGTCAGGGCACGTGCCGGGGTTGCGGGCTCAATCCCTGGTATGGGGCGTGCAAGAGGCAGCCAATCAATGATTCTCATCATTGATGTTTCTTATGTTTCTATCTTTCTCTCCCTCTCCCTTCCTCTCTGAGATCAATAAAAGTATAGAGACTTTTAAAAATATATGGAAAAATATCCTCGGGTGAGGATTAAAAAAAAAAAAAGTTTCATTTCCAGCTTTATTTGAGCTGGCTAAGGCCTATGACTAAATTCTGGCCAATCCCTGCCGCTTAGGGATTTTTAGGATTCTGGGTATAGATGGAAGTGGTGGGTTTGACCTCTGAAAAAATCTCCTTAAAGGGAGGAGCATGTGACTTCTCTATCTGCCAACCTTTTGCCTGAAATTCAAACATGATGGTAGGAGCTCTTACAGTCATCTTGGATCATGAGGAAGAGCTGCAAGGAAACGGATCCCTGAAAACTTTACAGGATTGCCATACCAGCCCTGGCCTATTTTCACCCCAAATTATTTGATGTGTGGGGGATATCAACTTCTATCTTGTTTAAGTCACTGATATTTTGGAGTTTTCTGTTAATGTATGTTGTTGTAATGTACCCCGCGAATCACAGAAGGACGTCTCAAGAAGTCGAATTAAGGACTCACATTTATTGCAAATCCGGGACTACGAGGGGGCCATGCACTCCAAATCTCGAAGTGCCCTCCCCATGCCCACCACCAGATTTATAGGCAAAGATCACAAAGGTATTGATTACATCCCAGGGTTTGGAATGAGGAACCTGGTTTGCAAAAAAAAAAAAAAAAGCAGTTTATAGAAGCAAGCTTAAGCATGTTAATGATAGTTTGAGGTCTCTGGATCACTGAGTTGACAGAAACACATTTTCTGGGACCGCTGGGTTGACAGGAACACATTATCTAGAGCCATCGAGGCAATTTAGAGTAATTGTCCTGGTCTTGGGACCACTGAGTCAAACCGGAACGCGTTATCTGTGGCCACTGAGACAATTTAGGATAATTGTGCTGTCCTGTTTCCCAGGTACAGAAGAATGTGCTTCGATAACCAGTAAGATCACAATCAATGGGATATTCACATTACAATCAATAAGGTATTCAATCGAATGGGATGATTTATACAATTCAGAAAATCAAAATAACTTTTCTATTGTTAAACAAAGCAAATAAGTACAGAAGCCAAACAGCAGGGTTGAAGTTAAACTACAGTTTCTACCTGAGATGATTGCTACCGTACTTCAATGTGTTGTTCCACATTTTACCTTACAAAGGTGAGAAAACTAGCTCCGCAGTTCTGAAAGAGTTTATTAAAAACAAAACAAAAAAGGCTGCACTCTTCCATGGCTTATCCTGGGGAGTGAGTCATGTTATGTTTCCTGGGAAGAACTGGGGCTCTCCCGTTCCCTCTCAGTTCCAGGCTGGACTGAAGAGGCCACTGTTAAGGATGCAGATGTTGTGGCCCAGCTGGGCTGGACCTGCCTCCCCAGCCGCATCCCTCCCTTCCCAGCTCCCCTCTTCCCCCAGAGAGCACAGGAAGGAAACTGTTGGGGGCGAGGGGTGCAGAGGGGAGCCAGATTAGTTTCTCTTACGGTTGGATTCCCAGGGGTGGAGGAGACAGAAAGTCTAGCGGAGCTTTAGCAGACAGACAGCGGACCTCCAGCTGGCCCCTCGGGCCTCGGGCTCTCCTATGAGTCAAAGAACACTTGGCTGCTTCTCCAAAGATCCTCCTCTGCCTCCAGCTCCCCTCCTTTGGAGAACAGCGGCCTCAAGTCTGTAGCCCAGGGGACCCTCCGGGGCAGGATTGGCTCCTGCCTTGGGTATGATGGGGTGAGGTGGGAGGGCCTGGGGTGGGATTGGAGGTGCAGTCAGGTCTGGAAGCTGACATCTGCAATTTCACTCTCTCACCTTCCAGCTCTAGTTGTTTTTTTGTTTGTTTTTTTATCAGGGAAGCTTTGGGAAGTCCAATTTTCCCAAATTATGAATCAGATACTCCAGATGACATCATGGCTCCTGAATCACGTCCATATCTTTCTTGTAGGGACCTATGATTTCCCCAGAGCCTGCATTTACTGCCCGCAAGATCCCCAGGGAACTTTCCTCTCTATTGTGGCTGAGAAAGCTCAGGTAGAGAAGGTCGCAAGGCCTACCCACGGTCATTCAGCTGGTTACCCCACAATGTACTGAGCAGATACTTGATGGTGCTCTAGAGCCACCCTCAGGTGGGGAATGCAGCATCCACGTGGTACAGGAAACCTGTTCTCCATCCAAGCAAACCCAGACCCTTGGAGGCTGGTCCTGGAGGAAGAGGTCCTGGAGGAGCCACCTGGGGGTCGGGTCTCTGCCTTTGAGACCCGATTCACCCTCCATCGGGGGTCCCTCTCTTCCTCATTCCCTTGCTCCCACCCCGCTGGTCTCAGTGGGGACTCAGGGGAAGGAAGGACAAAGGAGACACAAAACCAAGGGGATGGGAATGGGTCACTGTCCAGCGCTTGAGATGCCCGCCCTCCAGGAACAAGAGCTCAGTTTCTGGCCTGCACCTGCCTCCCCATGGACAGCTCAGGTGCTAGCCCACTACCTGGCGGCTCCTTTGACGTTCTGCAGCCTCTTCATGGCCCAGGTCCACAGAACACTGCTCCCAGGCCCCGGCCTGGCCAGGCCTTTCAGCTCAGGGTTGGCGCTTTCGCCAAGGGACACCCTTCTCAGAACTGGTCTCAGCAATGCCACTCCTTCCAGGGAGACCCTCCTCTGACATGTGGGGTATGGCCCAGCAGTACAAACCCAGCCACTTTGTTTTAATTAAGCAACATACACCTGTTGTAGAAAGAACAAATTAGCATTAAAAAATAAGACAAAAATCACCCAATTTCTGTAGTTACAACAGTCACAGAGATGTAAAATGCAGCATAGGGAATAGGGTCAATAATATTGTAATAACTACGGTGCCAGGTGGGTACTGGAAATACCGAGGGGAACACTTTGTAAAGTATGTGATTGTCTAAACACTATGCTGTACACCCGAAACCAATGCAAAATAATATTGAATGTAATTGAAAAATTAAAATTAAAAATAGCACCTTTTATTATCCAGAAAAAAAAACCCTGTTAATACTTTGTTGTCTATCCTTTTAATCTCTTTCTATGCTTGCATATCTTTTTCTCATTAAAAAATGGCACCCTATTGCTTTATAGCATGCTTTTCTTCATGCTATCATATTTTGGTCATGCCTTTTCATACGAATCGTGGAAATTCGACAGCCTTGCTGCTGCAAGTGTGGGCCCGGGACCAGCAGCATCGACCTCCTTGGAAGCTTGTTGGACATTCAACGTTTTAGGCCTCACCAGACCTGTTGAGTCAAAATCTTCATTTTAACAAGACCCCCGCCCCCGCCCCACACTTGGCCCCCGGGTCCAGGTGATTCTTATGCACCTTCAAGTTTGAGAGTGCTGGTATTTGGCGCCAGTTTTCATGGTTGTACTTCTAGGGAATACTTACCTAAATCTGACTAAATTTAGTGACTAAATTTTTCTTTTCAAATCCTCCTATCATTGGGCATTTAGGTTGTACCTAATGTTTTCTCCATCATTAACGAGGCTGCCATGAGCACCTTCATACACATTTGTTGCCGTTGTCCCTTAAGTTCCTAGAAGTACAGTTTCTGGGTCAGAGGCCTTTGATGCTCATTGTCAAGTTGCCCTCCAGAAAGGCTGCTCCGGTTTCCACTCCGCCCTGCACTGTCCAAGTGCCGGGCCCGCGGCAGCCCCCGGTCCTTGGTTAGGGTGCCTTCACATCTTTGCTGTTCGAGCTGTGACAGTCATGTCTCAGGAGGCGCTGGGTATGTTTCTTTAGCTCCTAGGCAATCGAGTGTGCATTTCTCCATATTCCTACTGGCCGTTTGCATTTCTTCTGGCTGTGCGTCTGCTGGGGTCTTTCTACCCTGCGCCCATCGAGATAGTGAGAGATGCTGCCAGTGAGGGCTGCAGAGTGGTGGCCCGAGCCCAGTCCTGATGCCAGAGCCCAGCATCCTCCACATTCATGCTGCTGCCTGCCTGAGGGCACAGTGGGCTGGAGTCCAACTCAGACTCAGCCTGTCTTTCTTGTGGCCCGAACCTCCTGCTGTGTCCAGACCCCGGAGCAAGTGCCCAGCCAAGCCCTTGCCTCCTGGCCTGGTGAGGGCTGGGTGCTGATGGCCACCCAGGATGGTGTTCTCAGGCCTTGCTAGGCACCCAGCTGATCTCCAGGCAGGCAGGCCGGCCAGGTGTGCTGGGGGGAGCTGGCGGCGAGGACAATTCAGGGAAGTGACCCTGCCCAGGCGCAGAGCTCCTGCCAACAAGCATTGTGAGCTACCCACTGGCCACTGTTGCCAAGGCTGCTGACGGTGGTGGCAGGAAGCGGGGCTTACTCAGTCCCGGCTGCACGTGGCTGTGTTTGCTGCCTCCCTCCTCCCAGCCTTCCTCCCAGGCAGGGCCTGTCCCGCCAGCAGCTGGGGGAAGCAGTGCCTGGGGAGGAAACAGCGGGACCACCCCCACATCCCCTGCAAGGCTGCACCTGTGCTTTGCCGGCTCTGCCACCTGTTGCCTGACTGGGCACGAGGCCTGCCGGGAGGCCTTGGCAGCAGAGTGAGGTGTGGGGCTGGGACTCGGGCTGGATCCTGACCCCTAGGGCAGGCAAACGTGGTGTGGGACTCTGCTTTGACATCTCCTGAATGCACTGCTCACTCCCACAGCCACTGGGATGTATATGTCATTATCTCCCTCAAACAAACAAGGAAATCAAAGCTCAAAATAAGAGTACTTTCAGCCTAACCCAGTGATTTTGAGTTTTCAAAACTCTGTCGAACACTCTGCAAATGTTAACTTACATGTATATATATATATATGGATTTCAGAGAGGAAGGGAGAGGGAGAGAGAGATAGAAACATCAATGATGAGAGAGAATCATTGACTGGCTGCCTCC
>NW_005371193.1:896137-898569 GCF_000412655.1 Myotis brandtii
TCTTTCTTATCTGGACAACTCTGTCCATCCTTTGAGGCCCATGTCCGAGTGAAGATGTCCCAGGCAGACTCGCTCATCTCCCCCCCGTGCTCCCTTAGCACAGAGCACTGAGGTTATGAATAAAGCCTCCCTGAGCCGTTCTGAGCTCATTCTCCGGCTCAGACGTGTTCCATGGCTCCCCATCCCAAAAAGCCTTGGGCACTTTTCAGCTTCATCATTCATCTCCTAGGACAGTGATGGCGAACCTTTTGAGCTCGGCGTGTCAGCATTTTGAAAAACCCTAACTTAACTCTGGTGCCGTGTCACATATAGAAATTGTTTGATATTTGCAACCAGAGTAAAACAAAGATTTATATTTTTGATATTTGTTTTATATATTTAAATGCCATTTAACAAAGCTTTTTCCTAAACAGTATTCTTATCATTTGCTTCACTTTAAATATATATATATATATGGATTTCAGAGAGGAAGGGAGAGGGAGAGAGAGATAGAAACATCAATGATGAGAGAGAATCATTGACTGGCTGCCTCCTGCACGCCCCACACTGGGGATTGAGCCCGCAACCTGGGCATGTGCCCTTGACCAGAATTGAACCTGGGACCCTTCAGTCCACAGGCTGACGCTCTATCCACTGAGCCAAACCAGCTAGGGCGTAATGTTAACTTACTTAAATCCCAAGAGTAGTGAGCACAGCAGTAGATCCATTTTCAGGGGAAACTGAGTCACAGAGAGGCGAAAGACACATGCTCTAGCTCACACAGCCTGTGAGGGGCAGACCTAAGTGTCTGACTTCGAAGCTCACCTCTTTCACTCCCACACCCCACCGCCCACCAGTGGCCCTTCCAGAGCCCAGGCCTGGCTGAGAGTAACAGTGGGGAAAGTAGAAGGGCCAGCTCACTGCCCTCATCGGATTGTCTCCTCTCCGTGCTGGCCTGTCCCACAGGAGCCCCTAAGCTGTCCCTTATGTGGCCCTGCTCAGTGGGAGTCACCTGACCTCAGGCCTCTGTCTTGCCATTCTCTTCTGTGTCTCCTGCCCCCAACCAGGTGTCCTTGGGGACAGTCTCCAATGCTGTGTCCTCGGGCTGTCTAGCCTGCCCTTTGATGCCCTGACTCTGGGTTTCTTTGGCTCTTCTCGCTGGTAGGCTGAGAGAGAATCGGCATGAAAGGTGGCAAACAAATTGGGCACCCAGTTACCATGGGCAGCAGAACAGTGTCTCCTGGCTGGGAGCTGAATGAGTAGAGGACACAGCAGAGGGGAAGGGAGGGACGAGCTTGTCCAGGGGTTGGGGGGTCAGTGGGGCTGGTGTCTGGAGGATGAGAGCTGCCTGTTCCGCAGAACAAGGGAGGGTACAGCAGCCCTGAGCCCCACGCTCAGCCTCCTTTCATCTTCCACAGTGGCCGTGGTGGCCCCAGGCTGCCCCGAGGGCTGAGCAGCTGTTGCTGCTGATGCAAGCTGCTGGCTTCGGGGAGCTGGGAGGGCCGGGAGGAAGGAGGGAGCTGTTCTCAGAGTGAGGGTCTGTGTGTAAGCCTGTTGAGGAGCTTTCAAGTCTACAAGGGGTGACCCCGGGTTCTTAACCAGATTAATTTCTGTCCCAAGTGAGGCCCACGGCCAGGCCTCCAGGCTTTTGGTAATCAGGGTGGAGTCCCTCTACCAGCTGTGATGGCAACCGGTCCTCTCCAGGACCCGCTGAAAGGCTTAGAGCCCAGGGGGGCAGGGGCTCAGAAGTGCGTGGCACTCTGCACGCCTATGGGTGTTCCAAGGGGAACCCTACAGGGTAGGGCCCAGAAGGGGGCCTGACTTAGGCCCAGTCACTTCCTTCTAGTCCTTGCCTCTTCCCGGCAGTGTCTCCTGGGTCTGGCCTAACTCAGTTGGGCTTCAGCCAAGCTGGCTGGCCTCCAGGTGGATTTGGGGCAGGCAGCTGGGATGTGGTGTTTCCCGCTCTAAAGAGATGGAGGCTGAGATGGGGCCAAGGTGGGGCTGGAGCCTGGAGTGCTGAGCCCCTCGGCTGTGGACCTCAGCGGGACAGTGGGCTCACAGGTGGGTGGGGGCTGGTTGGAAAGCTTCGGTCAGGTTTCCCAGGGAGGGGACGTATCGAAGGATCAGGGCCTGGTGGTCCCTGTTTTCATCCCGGTGCCCCTGAGACCTGAACGAATCCCTCTGGAAGGTCAGCTGGCTGGCCCTGACCCCCCTCTGTGCCCTCACCCAGGGCTCTCACTCATTCAGGAGAGCAGTTCCTCTCCTGTCTGGGGTCAGGTCAGCCTGCTTCTGGGAGCATCAGGCGCTGTTCACTTGCCATTTTCTGCATGTCCCAGAGGACTTGGTCATAGCTGCCCAGACTCCTGCTTCCGGCGTAACACTGTGTTCGGCTCAAGACAACCTGTGCTTGGCTCTATGGCGCACACATGAAAATAACACAGCCCTCCCCCCCC
>NW_005371193.1:898853-901879 GCF_000412655.1 Myotis brandtii
CTAGGGCAGTGATGGTGAACCTTTTGAGCTCGGCATGTCAGCATTTTGGAAAACCCTAACTTAACTCTGGTGCCGTGTCACATATAGAAATTTTTTGATATTTGCAACCATAGTAAAACAAAGACTTATATTTTTGATATTTATTTTATATATTTAAATGCCATTTAACAAAGAAAAATCAACCAAAAAAATGAGTTCGCGTGTCGCCTCTGACACGCGTGTCATAGGTTCGCCATCACTGTCCTAGGCTGTGCCAGAGAACCCTGCCCTCAAATCAAGTGGTCCCCTAGCTTTCCCCCAAACTTGGCCTGGCCGGTCCCTCTCTACTTCCCTGCTCAGGCCACCTCCCCTTCCTGGAAAGTACTGCCACCACCCTCACCTACGGGATCCCACCCACTATGCAGGCCTGGGTCTCCTGTCCCCTTGGAAGGCTGATGCTCCTGAAAGACATGAGAGAATCTCCCTTGGGGGCCCAGGCTTCCTCTTCCACCCCCTCCTCTGCTGCTCAGAGCCAGTGGTTTGTGAACAGCTCCCATCACAAATTCCATTATTTAAACCAGGCAGCAGCTGGCAGCCTCCCGTTCACGTCCCGTGTGAGTGCACACATAGAGTGTCCTGGGGTGCGGGTGAATATATATGTGTTCATAGGAAGATACAAACAAGCGTGTGCATGGGAGTTATGTGTGTGTTCGGACCTGTGTGGGGATGTGTGAAAGTGGGCGAGTGCCTGTGTGTGAATGAGCCTGTGCATGTGAGCGTGTGCCCGTGTGCCGAAGCGTGTGCGCAATGTGAACGTGTTTGGTGTGTTGAAGGTGTGCGCTCATATATGCAGGTGGATGTGTCTGAGCAGGTGGGTGGACCTGTCCTCGTGTGCCTCCTTCTGCCCAGCCAGGGGCAAGGGGGAGGCCAAGGCCAGCCTGCCTGCCATGACCCCCAACCTCCAGAGGAGGGAGGAGGGGCCGCACGCTGCATCCTGACTTTGGACAGAGATAAATGAAGCCTTCCTGTGAGGTGGCCAGGCTGTGGCAATGAGCAACCGTGAGTGGCAGGTCATGGTGACCTGACCCCTGGGCTCCAGCCTTCAGCACCTGCTGGCCCCATTGAGCTGGCAACCAGGACAGGGAGGGTGCAGGAGGGATCCAGCAAGAGATAATGGCCCTTTCTTAGGCCCCAGGCAACCGCAGCCGTCCCTGGGCCTGTGAGGAGCTGCATACAGTATATTGGGTCTTGACAGTGGGGATGGTGACAGGGCCAGGGTATGCAAGGAATGCCATGGCTCTGGTCTTCTTCCCTCTGGGGCAGCGGTTCTCAACCTTCTGGCCCTTTCAATACAGTTCCTCCTGTTGTGACCCAACCATAAAATTATTTTCGTTGCTACTTCATCACTGTCATGTTGCTACTGTTATGAATCGTAATGTAAATATCTGATATGCAGGATGGTCTTAGGCGACCCCTGTGAAACGGTCGTTCGACCGCCAAAGGGGTCGCGACCCACAGGTTGAGAAACGCTGCTCTGGGGCGTGAACTTTGAAGGAACAAAGCGGCAGGTTAATGCTGAGGGAGGGTCCATTTCCGTGAACCCACTTTAGCTGGAATAAGGAGGTACGGGTTTAAAGTACTGAAGGACGTTTAGGCTAGACTTAAGGAAGGAGCGTCTTTCATTGACAAAGGCCACAAAATCTCCATCGCGCAGATCCCAAGGACAGGGTTCATATGCACCTACAGGGCTGGTGGAGGGTCGGCAGCAGGAGACCGGCCTGGGTGACCGTGAGAAGCCCCCCCACTGCCCTGGCTCTGTGCTCTGCAGCCCTGGCAGGGCCCAGAGGGCGTCCAGGGAGGGGATTAGACAGGCGCATGTCTGTGCACCGACCCAGGATCCTGCCCGCCACACCTCCCCCTGGAAGCCTCTTATCCTCCGTTTCCTGCTGCCCTCCTCTCACCTCCAAGTGGCTGCCCCAGCCTTGCCCCCAGAGTGGCTTCCTCCCTCCCTCCCTGCGGCTCCAAAATTCAGGAAAAAGGCCACAAATCTCCCAGAAGACCAGCCCCGCCTGGTCCCTGGAGTGCAGCCCTGGCCTCCCACCCACAGGAGAGGTGCGAGAGGCCCAGACAGGAGTGGCGCCTGGCGAGGGCTGGGGAACTGAGGTTCAGTGGCCTGATCCCTCACCAGGGTGGTCCTCGGGGAGCTGAGGCTCACCTAACGTGAGGGTGGGCCCTGCCAGGGGGTCAGTGCTGGGGTGCCCCTTAATGAGGGACTTTGGGACCCTGCCTTGCCTTTCCGGGTGGTTTCCTCTTGCTCCCTAGTGAGTGGCCATGGGAAGGGACATGCAGAGGTATTTGGGGGTAAATCTGCAGAGAGGGTGGGTGCCCCTTCACACCATGGGTTTCCCCCTCCTCCTCCCACAGCTCCTGTGCCTTCCCTGGGAGGTCTGACCCAGGCGAACCCAGGGACGAGAGGAGGTCATTAATCACCGTTATTTATTATTTCTTATGTAACGGGTGTTATGAAACATGGGACCTTGTACCAGGCACGACTGGGAATATGTGGAAGATGGCCCCTACCAGTGAGAGCTTCCCATGGGAGGACCTGCAGGCCAGACTGGGAAGAGGGGTGCAGGCCAGACTGGGCTCTGGCTGGGGGTGGGTTGGTCTGACTGTAGCTGCCCCCTTCTACCTCTGGGAGGCCCCCCCCGCCCCCCGGTCGGAAGTGAGCCGGGTTTGGGGGCCCCTGCACCACAACAGGCCCAGATCAGCTCTGGCTCCAGGGTGGCCTGGGTCACAGCTGGAGTTGTCACAATATTGACCCAGGAGGAGATAACACCCAAAGGGCTTGCAGTCCCAGTCGGACAAGGAGGGGGATGTCATCAGAAAAGATCCCTGGCCCCCAGGGGGATCAGACTAAATGGGACTTTAATAGGTCTCTTCCAGCTCGGATTTCACGGGTAATTGGAAGCAGGTCCTGAGCTGAGCCGAGTGGGCCGAGTGGGCCGGCCCTGCTGGCCTGCCGGGGCCAGAGGCCTGGCGGGGGT
>NW_005371193.1:901918-946730 GCF_000412655.1 Myotis brandtii
CCATGCCATCCCACACATCCCACCGGGGACTGCTGGACTCCCTTCCTCTGCTGTGGAAGTGCTGCTGTTTTAACCCCTTCAGGGAAAGAAGGTGGATGAACGAGGAGAGAAAACTCGAGTCAGAGTTCGCTTACAGGGGAAATGAGAAGCAAGTGTGAGCCAGGCATGCACTAGGCATTCATTCGTTCGTTCGTTCGTTCATTCATTCATTCATTCAACAAGTCTATATTAACATGTAAAGCTGGCAACAATCCTGTAAGATAGGACCCTTACATTTTTAATTACAAGAAGAGGTGCATTCTTATTGAAGTAAAATTCAAGGAATATTAAGTAAAAAGTGAAATTATCTTTCTCCACCCTCATTTCTCTGTTCCTCCCTCACCACTCCCATACCCCAGGGGTAACATCTGTCTAACATCGATGGGCTCTCCTTCCAGACC
The DNA here is from genome assembly GCF_000412655.1 of Myotis brandtii. Classification (NCBI taxonomy): domain Eukaryota; kingdom Metazoa; phylum Chordata; class Mammalia; order Chiroptera; family Vespertilionidae; genus Myotis; species Myotis brandtii. Next base: position 902,359 of record NW_005371193.1, read on the forward strand.
ATCCTCAATGCATTCTGTACTGCATCTACAGTTTTCATTCAACAATACTTCTTTAATACCCTCCCAAGGCAGTAAGGAGAGTGGATATTCCTCGCTTCCATTTTAAACATGACGGTAACTGAGGTTCAGAACGGTTTAATGGCTGCCCCAGGCCTCATTCCTGACACAGTTTCCAGCCTCTTCCCTGGGAGAATGGGTATGATGGTGCAGGGAGGTTGGAAAAACCCCGAGGGAGCGTTGAGATGGGAGAGAGGGGTGGAGAATGAGCAGGAAGCAGCAGGCTGGGGAGGGAGGGCAGGGTCTGCTTGGGGCGCAGGATTCCCCTCCTCCAGTGTGCCCCGGAGCCCACACTGTATTCATGCTCAGGGGCCTAGGGTCCTGGAGGCCTGGGCTGCACAGGGCTGGGCCGCTGGCAGTGGAGGGGTTTTCAAACCACACCTGGCGAGAGGGAGGAAAGGGTTGCATTTCAACCCCCATCGTGCCTGGGGCACATACATTCCTGCCTTGGTTGTCCTCTCCCTAAGCCTCAAGGGACATTTCTTGCTTAGCATTGGTGGGTGCTGGCCACTACCCCTGCCTGCCAATGCTGACCAGATGGGCCTGTGTTCGCTCTCTAGAGCATCATCCTACATTCCCCGCAGCCCCCAGCTACCTGGCCTGCAGCATGTCCACCAGCTGAAAGGGACGCCCCTTATGCAGTCAAAGCTCTGAGCAGCCAGGACCAGCTCCTACTCCCAGAGGGTTTGGGGCACCCCTGTCAAGGAGGTGACTGAGGGGTCAGGCAGGTAGGGGGCCAGCCCAGCCTGTGCCTCAGCCTGCAGTGTAAACAAGACAGGCTCTGAAAAGGTCATGACCCAGGGGCCTCCACACTAGACACCCATCCTTCCTCCTCCCTGCCTGGGACCGCCAAGGGAGGGAACCCAGGCAACTGGAAGAGCATAGAGGATGGGCAGGGAAGAAATAGCCCATGCTCCTTCGGAGCGGGCACACACATGCACGCACACACTCGTGCACAAGTGCTAATTCAGAAAGGGAGAGCGCGGGCAAGTATAGCACTGCTGCCCATCAGACATGGCTTAAGGCAGGGGTCCTCAAACTTTTTAAACAGGGGGCCAGTTCACTGTCCCCCAGACCGTTGGAGGGCCGGACTATAGTTTAAAAAAAAAACTATGAACAAATTCCTATGCACACTGCACATATCTTATTTTGAAGTAAAAAAACAAAACGGGAACAAATGCAATATTTGTATTTGCATGTGGCCCGCGGGCTGTAGTTTGAGGACCCCTGGCTTAAGGGATGCCACCCGTACACACAGGGGCATGGATGGGGGCGGGGGGAAGGGCCTTTGGAGAGCTGTCCATTCTTGAGACTGTTTGGAAAATTGCTCCCACAAGGACCACCCAGGCCTTGAAGGAGATCACAGAGATTCTCCCACAAGGCACTCGGGCCAATTGGGGAAGAGAAGAATGATCTTTGCCAACTTCCTTTGTGCCAGGCACCATGCGGGGTTCAACTTGTACCAACCACCGTTGGGCATGTGGGAAAGGGGGTCCCTACCACCAACAGATGGGCCAGTCCCTCCACCTGGGGTTGGCTGAGCAGTCCCCTGAGGGGCAGCAAAATGGTCTTCAGCCAAGCTGAGGCCATACCTAGCCTAGAGACCCTCGCTCACCACAGCTAGTGCCCAGCTGACAAGGGGCCTGGAAAGGCCAGGGTCTCCTCCCTGCCCCCACCGCACCCTCACGGTTCTAGCCTTGGCTGGGGCCCCAGAGAGGAAGTCACTAAGGATGACTGAGTGTCAATTCACAAACTAATCCGGTCCGCGCAAGCAGCTACAGCACATGGGGCTCCCCAGCGGCCCCCTCCCCTGCTCTGCAGACCCTAGTGGCTGCGGTTGGCAGGCTGGGCCCCTGCCTGGCTGTGAGGCCAATTACAGCGCCTAAAACACCACGGCGGCGGCGACAAATGTCTGCCCATCAGGCTCCGTCCTGGGGAGTCTGGGAGGGAATGACCCCTGACGGCTCTCCTCCGAGAAGCAGGAGCGTGAAACTGAAGCCCAGCATCACGCCGGTGGCCGCCCGCCAGGGTAACGCCTGGCTCCTCTTGCTGCCTGCGGGCCTCTGGAGTGCTCACCCCTGCTCCTCCTGCCTGGGCGGAGGGCCCACAAGACAGGCCTGGGGACGGCGCATCCCCTGAGCACTGATGCCATGGCTCCCTCCCCGCCCTCGTTGCTGCCTACACAGCTGAGCTTGGGGAGGCGGTGCTCCCTGGCAGCCAGAATAAATTAGGTGCCCGGACATTGAGGTCTGCTAGGCATTTCCTGTGTTGGCTTTGGCTGGTGAGGCCAGGCCAGTGGGCCGCCCTCTTGACCCCAGCAGAGCCAAACAGGCACGTCCCAGACTCTGGAGCCCACTGACTTCTGCTCTGTGCCCCACAGGGAATCCTGTTCCGGAAAAAAGATCACCCCTCCCTGCCTGGGTTCCCACTGAGCGGCCTTCCTTTGCCTTGTAGGGTGCTCGGACTGCCCGAGGCCTGGCCAGCCCCTCCAGCCTGGCTCCTCAATGCCTGTTTCTCTGGCTCCGAGATGGAGCCCACGGAATCTGCAGATCTCTGAGCCTCAGTACCTCCCGGATGCGCAGGCCCCTCAGCATGCAGGCCCTACAGCTGGGGGTTAGCGGCGGAGCTCTGACCGCCTCTCATCTCCTGCTCCCATGTGTCTGCGGAATAATCTCTCCAGCCCAAGGCCTGTCCTTGTGCCTGGACCCCACGGAGGCTGCTCTGGGTGTCAGGGCTGGGTTTCAGCCTGGGAACCCACAGGAACTCCGGTGCCCGACCCTGGAAGGCCGGCTTCACCTGCAGGCTGCAGCATTGCTGGCTCTGGTTCCGCAGCCCATGTTTTCTTTGGCTTTGGGTCCCTGGGACACCAGATTGTCCCAAACAAAATGACTTCGTGATCCTTATTTTCCCAAAGAGCAGAGGCTGAAGCATGGTAGCAACCATGCTTGGGTAAAAAATGCTGTCTAATATTTTAACCCTGCTGATTTGTAATTATTTGCTTGCTAAAATAATAGAAAAGTTATTTTGATTTTTTGAACTTATATAAGTTATCCCATTCGATGGAATACTCCATTGATTGTGGTTTGATTACCCCACTGATAGTGATCTTACTGGTCTTTCGAAACACATTCCTCTGCACCTGGAGACCAGCACAGCACAATTACTCAGTGGCTCCAGATAAAGTGTTTCCGTTGACTCAGTGGTCCCAGGACCTGAAACTATATTTAATCTTTGTAAGATAACTAACTTGCTCAATCTAAGCTTCTGTAACAAACTGCTTTTTGCAAACCAGGTTCCTCATTCCAAACCTCGAGATGTAATCAATACCTTTGTGATATTTGCCTAGATAAGTCTGATGTTTCGGCCAAGAGGGCACCATGAGATTTGGAGAGCATTGCCCCCTCGTAGTCCCGGGGCTTTGAAATGTGTGGCTTCTTAATTGGACTTCTTGAGGCGTCCTGTGTGATTCGAGGGGTACAATACAACAAGGCTACAACCCAATCAGGCTCTTTGTGTGCGGCACGGTCTCCACGGTCTCCAGCTGCCCCCTCCCCGGGTGCTTCCACCCCTGCCCAGCCAGGTCCCTTTGGGGCATGAAGCACTCCTCATTCCCAGTGGCCAGGGGTCCCTAGCCTAGGATTTGGCAAAGCTGGGCATGAAGGGCCCAGCCAAACCCCACCCCCATAGACCATCACTGGCCCACAAGTCTTTCTCTCTCTTCCCCAGCCTCAGGGTTCCAGCAGGGCCCCTGTGTGAAGCAGCAGGAAATGAGAATATTCCACCCACCCGGGCAGAGCAGCCTTGGGGCATGTGAGGATGGGTGGGTACCCTGATCCCTGCTTGTGGTGGTCTCTACCTTTTTCCAGGGAAAGAGAAGGCATAACACAGCCACCCTGGCTCCTCAGGGCCAGGCCCACGAGTGCTCAGAAACGTGCTGACTGTGCGGTGAGGGAAGGACAAGGCTCTGTATTTCCTACACGGCTCATGGGAAGAGCAATAGGTATAATTTTCCTAGAAAGTTTGGGGTGATATTTATGGAGACTGAGGAGCGTTTATCACCTTGATGAACAAGTCCACTTTTGGTCCTCTTCCTTGGGGAATAATCTGAAATGCCCGAGGTCAGGCAGGACTGCAACAGAGCCCATAAAAATGTCTGTAGTGTCATTTATAATCGCAAACAAACAAAATAAGAAGACACCTTAGTATCCGAAGGCAGGGGACTGGTTAAGGGTATTATGAAGGGCGTAAAGAGTAAGCACTAAAAATTATGTTTAGGAAAAAAAATTTATTTTTAATGACATGGAAGCATCTGAGTAAAAAAATTCAGGTTATCTAACTGCTGCCATAGTATAATCTTAATCAGGGGTCCTCAAACTACGGCCCGCGGGCCACATGCAAATACAAATATTGCATTTGTTCCTGTTTTGTTCTGTTTTTACTTCAAAATAAGATATGTGCAGTGTGCATAGGAATTTGTTCATAGTTTTTTTTTAAACTATAGTCCGGCCCTCCAACGGTCTGAGGGACAGTGAACTGGCCCCCTGTTTAAAAAGTTTGAGGACCCCTGAATTCTTAATTATGTGAAAAAATAGTTTATGAATGGATAAACAACATGTGATGTATATACACAGTATATATAATGAAATATTATTCAGCCTTAAAAAGGAAAGAATTCTGACATATACTACAACGTGGATGAACTTTGAGGACATCGCACTAAGTGAAATAAGCCAGAGAGAAAAGGGCAAATACTGTACGATTCCGCTTACATGAAGTTCCCAGAGTAGGCACATTCATAGAGATAGGAGGTAGGATGGTGATTGCCAGGGGCTGGGGGGAAATGGTGGGTTAGTGTTTAATTGGTACAGAGTTTTAGTTTGGAAAGATGAAAAGTTCTGGAGATGGTTGCACACAACTTAAAAATGGTTAAAATGACCCTGGCCAGTGTGGCTCAGTTGGCTGGAACATCATCCCAACCACTAAAATGGTGGCGGGTTCGAGTCCCCGTCAGGGCACATAGCCAGGTTGAGGTTTCATCCCCAGTCAGGATGCATGCAGGAGGTAACCAATTGATGTTTCTCTCTCACATCAACATTTCTCTCTCTCTCCCTTCCTCTCTCTCTCTCTAAAAATCAATAAAAGCATATTTTTAAAAATAAAAGTAAAAAATGGTTAAAATGGAAAATTTGTGCTATGTATATTTTAAGTCAAAAAAGAAAGCGATCATAGGGAAAAAACATCAAAATGTTTGTAATGAATACTCTTAATTAAAGGGATTATGGGTGATCTTTATTCTTTTTAGTTTCCAACGTTTTGCCCCAAGTCAATGAGATTTCGTTTTGTTTTGTTTTGTTTTGTTTGTTGTTTGTTTTAAGGAAGCTTGCTCCAGAATCTCCCAGATGTGTGCGAGGAGGGTGGGGAGGCTCTGTCCAGCTGCAGTTAGAAATGGAGAAGCAGAGCCTGCTGGGGGAGGGCTGGCTCAGAGAAAGCTCAGGGTCGCCCCTGAATTGTCGCTCTCCTACCAGCTGGCCTCTTTCTCTCCCTTCGCTCCATACTTCGGGCCTGGCTCAGGGGCCTTCCCCCAGGAACGGGACAGTCACTAGCTTGAAGGGGCTGCCTCAGTCCTAGTGGGAATTGGGGCTCAGGGCTTTCTCAGACAGTCAGTAGTCAGTGCCCGAGACGCCTTCCTGCTGCTGCTCCGCCCCAGCCCAGCTGCAAAAACAACAGCCCGTACCCAAAGCCCTGTGATTGCAGCCCAGAGTGGAGCCTCAGTGTGCAATGGAGTGGAGCTGGGGCCTGCCAGCCCTGAACAGAACTGAGAACGGGGGTGCTCTCGAGAGGTTTGAAGGTTGCCTTCTGTTCTCCTGGGGAAACCTGGCTTCAAGGTGTCCAGGGAAGGCCTGGGGGACCACGGACCAACTTTACCAGTGGCCTCCCTGACTCCCTGGGGACTTTGGAGTGTGGAGGCGGGGGGGGGGGGGGGGGGGGGGCGAGAAGAATCCAAACCACTTGGGAACCTGCTGAGCCAAGCCGTGGGCAGGAGGCGGTACCACCGTGGCTCCCAGGCAGGCCAGAGCCACGGCTTTCCCACGGAGTGTGACTGGTCACTGGGCTCCGCAGAGCCATCCACCCCAGGGTAGGGCCTGTGAGCCCTGGGAACCTTTGTGCAGTCTTCCCTTCAGGGGGTAGGGGCTGACAGGAGCCATTCAGAACCCAGCAGGGCTCTTCCCTGTCCACCCCCAGCACCATCAGGTGTGTGCGGGGCAGCCTAGCAAGGCCAGGGCACAGCTCTCAGAAGCCTGCCACCCGGCTTTCTCAGTACCAGCTTTACTCTCATCCAGTGCTTCCTCACTCGTTGGCAGGGTACGGCCACAGAGCCAAGATCCTGAAGGTCTTAGACTGGTGGAAGCCTGGCTCCAGTTTGACCCCTAAAGGCCATTCCTCCCATTCTAACATGAAGGGTGTGGATGGTGTGGAATTCGGAGGCACTGAGAAATCTCTAGAGACAGACATACCTGGGTTGGAACCTAAGCTCTACCCCACTAGCTATATAACTGGGCATGTCACTTAACCTCTCCGATCCAAAGCTTCCTCTACTGTAAATGAAGAAGTTAGCATTTACCTTGTAGAGTTTTGAAAGGTTTAGATGGGGGAACATGAGGCCTGTGGGACGTATAAGACCCGAGAAATCATTTGGCCTGGCCCTGCCAAGGCATGAGGGGTGAGTTAATTAAATGTTTGACCAAATAGAGCAGGCTAATTTTTAAGTTGATAATTCTGTATGGCCCTTGAATGATGTTATAAATATGCAAATGGCCCTTGGCAGAAAAAGGTTCCCCACCCCTGGTTTAGATGTGTGTGCCTACTAATTGGAGGACACTATGATTCTTATTACCCAAGCCCCCTCAAGTTAGCTGAGATTGGAAAGACCTTTCTGATCTCAGTTCTTACCTCCTCTCCGCTTGCTATGTTATGCACAATGTAGAGAGCATGCTGGTGCCTCTCCTTCCCTCCTCCCTCCTCTGGCCAGGAACCAGCTCACCAAACTACACTCTGAAGTTAGACAATGACTGTTGTTAGGGATGTTCCTGGCCACAGGCATCAAACCAGAGATAGAAACTATTCCAGGGAAGGAGGAAAGCCAGAAGGGAGAGGGTGAGCCTTGGGCCTTTGGGAGCCACCGGCAGCCTCTGTCTGCAGGTTAGTCGCTGTGTCACTTTCCCACCGAGTGGCGAGTGGCGGGAAGCTGCCAGGGCACTGGGCTTCCTTATTTGGCCAGCCCATCACACAAGGTCTGTGGCTGTTCTGGATGCTCTCAGGTAGTTACAGTAACTGACCCAGTCTTAAAAGAGAGAAGAGAGAGAGAGAGAAAGAGAGAGAGAGAGAGAGAGAGAGAGAGAGAGAGAGAGAAGTTATGGAAATAAAAGCTGGTGTTATTTTTCATCTAGTCTTCAAAATTACAACCAGGTCCTTATTAACTACACACACTCAAATCACCTCTTATGGGGATTTAAATAAATGCTCTCAATTATGTAATGAATCCAGACCTATTGCTTTAAAGATCACTAGTAGTACAATGTCTCTAAATCTTTGAGAACACTGCCATTTTCAGATGTCACTATTATTATCATCTCCACTCACAGACAAGTTGAGATTGGAACTGAGATCCATATTACCTCCAAACCCAAGCTTCTCAACAGTTTAACATTCAGCTACACTGCTACCATAGCCAAGAGGATCACTGGCCGATGGGCCTTTGTCTCCACTTTTTTTTTTTCCTTCCAGAATCACAGGCTGTTTGTTTTGTCTACCTATGTGCTTGGCTAGTTCTCACTGAGGATGGACCTATCAGTTGTGGAGTAACTGATCACTTGACCGGAACCACTCAACTTCATAAGGCTATTTAGTGACCAAAAGAGATAAGGAATAGGAAAGTCTTTAACTAAAAGCAAAATACTATTAAGTATAAGGGATGAGTTTCCCATAGTACAGGAGCTGTTTTTTCATTTCTTTTCTTTTTAAAATTTATATGTTTTTATTGATTTCAGAGAGGGAGAGGGAGAAACATCAATGATGGAAGAGAATCCTTGATTGGATGCTTCCTGCATGCCCCCAGCAACCTGGGCATATGCCCTGACTGGGAATTGAACCGTGACTGCCTGGTTCATAGGTCAAGGCTCAACTACTGAGCCACACCAGCTGGGCCAAGAGCTGTTTTCTAATATGTAATATGGTGCTTGGCATAAAGATGCTCTAAATATTTGTTACATATTAAATATGTTGATCTATAAAGAGCATCTGTTTATCTGCAATTTTAATAACAATGGAGTAGTATTTTTTTCTAATCACATGCCCTGTACCATTACCTATGTCTGTCATCAGAATTTTCCTCCAAATTCCTAGCAACTAACAAGTGGCAGGGAATCTCCAGAACAGAGACAGATTCCACAAAAATAAAAATCCACGTATAGACCAAGATTAGCTTGTAGTCTAGCAGAATCAATAAGATAATAATAAACTCCTATCTTGGCTGAAAATAGGGTTGGACTCTCAGGAAGACAAAAAAGAAGCTTAAGTCAAGGCTCTAGAAACTCAAAAAGTTAAGCCAAAGGAGAATTTGTTGAGAAGTCCAAAGGTAGTTCTATCTTCAGTCCTGGCTAGATCTAAGGGCTTATATCAGTTCATTTCAAATAATCAACTTATTTGCTCGTTCTCTCACTCTAAAACTTGGCTCTGCTGGCTTCTGTTTCTCCTAGGGGAGTTGCCTGACTTTCTTCTGCAGACAAGCTTTCTCCATGAGGCAGGGAAGCTGGCCATTGAGTCCCAAGTCCACCTCCTTATAGCAGATAAACTCAAAGAGAGAAACCTGCTTCCTTCTGGGGTTTGTATAGCAAATCCCAAGAAAGGACTGAATGGCTTTGCACAGCCAATCAGCTTAGAAGTTGTGTGACTGACCAGACCTGAATAGTGTGCCATCCCTGTGGCTACGGCTACTTGGGCATCAGGAGGCTCTGGGATTGACAGTCCCACCTGAATGTCATGAGATGAGGAGGGGCAGTTCCCAAAGGAAAGGGAGTGTTCAAGACAGACAAAAACAACAGGTGTCCACCACAATAGCACTTGTTCTCAGGTTGCGTAGAGACATGACTTATCCACCAAAACAATCAGAGAAGGATAAAAACAGTAGTGCATTCACATGCCCAAGTGTTAAGTCAAAGCCCTTCAGGAAAAGGAAGTGATCCGATGGCCTTAAAGGAGATTCTTTAGAACAGGAGGAGAACAACACAAATATTTTCATCGGTCTTCCTTCCTGATGGCCTTAAAGGAGATTCTTTAGAACAGGAGAACAACACAAATATTTTCATCGGTCTTCCTTCCACCAGTTGAGAATTATCATCATCATCACCTCATTCTCCGAATTACGTTTGGAAACTATGATTTGATAATTATGAAGTTGGGACACGTTGGGAAAATCAACAAAATCACGCTCCTGGTTGAGAGAATGGGCCTGATGAAAGATTTATTTTTCTTACAAATAACTTTTCTTTCTGATAAGAAATGGGACGTGATTATTGTAGAAATTTTGGAAAACACAGAACAGTACACAAATAAAAATAACTCTTGTATTTGCTAGGATTCAGTGTGAATGCAAGTGATTGAAACCCCAAGGAAACAGTGGCTTAAACAAGACTTGTGTTTATTTTGCTTGCAGCTACATGAAGTCCAAATGTCCAGGCGAGTATGGGAGTTCTACCCCACAGGGGCCTCAGGAGGAGCAGTTCTACCCCTTCCAGCTCCCTGCTCTGCTCTCCCTGCAGTGTGGCCTGCGTCCTCGTCATCTAAGCTGGCAGAGCAAAGAGAAAGGGATAAAAAGGCCAAGAACTCATGCCAGCTATTTCCTAGGGAAGGTTCTCAGAATCAGCAACACGCTTCCATCCCATCCCATTGGTTAGAACATAGTCATGTGACCACCTCTACCTGCTAGGAAGACTGGAAATGTCTTTCTTCTGGGTGGCTATGTGCCCAGTTAAAACTCTGTTACTATAGAAGAATTACTTCTGAGGCAATTAGGGGTCGCTAAAAACCCTCTAATCACACTACCTAGAGATAGAGATATATGTAAATACAGTATATAGATATAGTTATGGTATACTATGTGTGTGTATATATAGGTGTATGTATAAGCACATGTGAGCATATGTATGTATATATTTATATATAAAATACATATGAATAACATATATATTTTTAAATGAAGCTGAGATTCCACCAAATATATTATTTTTGCATCCTACTTTGAAAAATTGCAGACTTTAAACAGTCTCTTTTATTACCTATGCTAGCACTGAGTCATTTAACAATTATAGCTAGAGTAATATAATGTAACTTTATAAATTTTAATAGATGCTTTTATTTTATAAATCTTGGTTTATGAAGTTCTTGTTTAGCTATTTATTTTGAAATAATTGTAGATTAACAAGAGGTTGAAAGGAATATACATCAAAGTCCCATGCTCCCTTCCCCCTGCCTCCTCCAATGGTAACATCTTACACAACTATAGTACAATATCAAAACAGATAATGACATTGGTACAACTGTACTATTCTTTGTGTCACTACTTTATACTAACACCGATCACATGCTACCACCCATCCCTAAACCCTGACAACCACTAATCTATTCTTTATCTCTATAATTATGCCATTTCATGAATGTCACATTAATGGAATTATGTAGTGTTTATACTTTTGAGAGTGGTATTTCTCACTCAGCATAATTTCCTTGAAGTTCATCTAAGTTGTCACAGCTGCAGTAACTCTAGGCATCACATCCAATAAAGCCAGAGATAGAAGAGACTAAGCAGTCTTCTCTGTATTTTCTTTGTTCTTTTTTAACATATATTTTATGGAGAGAGGAAGGGAGAGGGAAAGAGATAGAAACCTCAATGAGACATAGATCGACTGCCTCCTGCATGCCCCCTACCAGAAGTCAAACATGCAACCCAGGCATATGGCCTGACTGGGAATCGAACCAGCGACCTCTTGGGACCTGGGTTGATGCTCAACCACAGAACCACACCGGCCAGGCTCTGTTTGTTTGTTCCCCCTCCCACAACAGGAAACCTCTCCAGAAAGTCCTAAATGAACCACAGTCATATCCCACTAATAGAAAATGAGTGAAAGTACGGAACCAGGATCGGCCCATAAGCTAAAACCACTTATCCTCTGAGTAAAAAACTAAACAAAATCAGTTCTTTTAATAAGGAAGAAAGAAAAGGGTATTGGGTGGGCAATAAGAATGTCTACCATATATCACATAAGAAGAAATACCAATGGTAAATAAACATGAAAAAATGTTTATCATGATTAATAATTAATGAGAAATGCAAATTTAAACTAATTAAAAAATGTTTTTCTCTATCAATTTGGCAATGATGAAAACAATGAAATCACTTACAATGGCAACAAGTATGTAAGGTGCATAGGAATAACTCAAACAAGATGTGCAAGATCTACATAAAGGAAATTATAAAATTTTACTGAGCTACCCTGGCTGGTGTGCTCCGTGGTTAGAGTGTCTGCCTTAGCACCAAAGAGTCTTGGGTCCAATTCCCAGTCAAGGGCATTACTTGGGTTGCAGGTTTGCTCCTTGGCCTCAGTTGGGGCGGGTGCCTGCAGAGGCAACCAATTCATGTGTCTCTCATATTGATTTAGTCAGGGCACATGACAGGGTTGCAGGCTTGATCCCCAGCAGGGGGTGTGTTGGAGGCAGCCAATCAATAATTCTCTCTCATCCATCATTGATGTTTCTGTCTCTCACCCCCTCTCTCTTCCTCTCTGAAATATATATAAATCACCGAAGAAAGAATGAAAACAGAAAAGCAAATTGGATTCCCACCTCTCATCCTACATAGAAAATAATTCCAAATTATGTGTAAAGGCAAAATTTTAAAATATTCAGAAGAAATATTTAGATTATCTTTATGTCTTTGGATTAGAAAAGGATTTTTAAAATAAAATACAAAAGACATTAATTATAATAAAATATTAACTATGAAAGACAAGATTGATACATTTGACCATATTAAAACCAAAGCAAAACAAAAAAACAAGCATAAACTGAGAGAAGATATTTATAAGACAAATAACTGAAAAAGAATAAAGAACTTCTATGAATATATTAAAAATATATATTTTTAAAGCCAAAAGAAAGTAGGCAAAACACATAAACATATTTCACACAGGAGAAAAACACTTGGCTGATAAACATGTGAAAAGGTAAACAACTCTTAGTAATTAGGAAAACAGATTAAGATCACAGTGAGACAGTCTTTTACATCCACATGATTCTCCAAAACTAAATAGTTGATAATATTAAGTGTTGGTAAGGATGTAGATCTGGAACTCTTTAAGGCCTGCCAGAGAGCGAGCGTACATTGATTTAACCACTTTGGAAGACTAGCACTATTTGTAAAGGTGAACATTCACATAGTTATGACTCATCTGTTCCACTGGGGAGATATGTGTATATGTGTGTGTGTGTGTGTGTATGCTTATATTCACCTACCCTTAAAAAAGATTGGAAACAACCCAAGCTAAATTCACTTATTAGTTCTAGTAGTTTATTTTTGTTATTGATTCTTTGGGATTTTCTATGTAGATGATGATGTCTTCTGTGAGCAAGGATAGTTTTCTTTCTTTTTTTCCCCACTCTGTATATTTTAAAAATTTTCCTTTCCTTATTGCAATGGCTAGGACTTTAAGTATGAGTTTAATAGAAATGGTGAGAGTAGACATTCTTGCCTTGTTCCTGATCTTAGGGAGAGAGCAGGTTTTCACATAAAGTATGTTGTTAGCTGTAGAATTTTGTAGATGCCCTTTATCAAGTTGAAGAAGTTCCCTTCTATTCCAAGTTTTGTGAGAACTGTTTTCTTCTTAAATTAAATGGCTGTTTAATTTTGTCAAATGTTTCTTGCATCAATTGATATGATCATGTGGTTCAACTTTTTAGATTGTTCATATGGTTTATTAAATGGATTGATTTTCAAATATTGAAACAGCTTTGCATTCTAGATTTTAATTCTCCTTGGCAATTATGTATTAATCTTTTCATGTATTGCTGGATTTGGTTTGCTAATAATTTGTTGCAGATCTTTGCATCTGCTGTTTATGAGGGATACTAGTCTGTGGTTTTCTTGAACTATCGTCTGATTTTGGTATTGATATATCTTTTTGGAAGGCAATTTGTCCATTTTAACAAGTCTTAAAAATGTATGTGCCCAAGGATTCCACTTCTAAGAATTTATCTTAAGGAAATAATCAGATGGCCCTGGGTTTAAATATAAATGCATTTCCTTACCAGCTGCTTACATTCAGTGGCTCTGTTTCCTAACCTGTAAAATAAGAATAAGAGGACATACCTCACAGAGTTGCATTAGATGAGACAATTCACACATACTGCCCAACATCTGTAAGCTTTAAGTAAATGGTAGCTCTTGGTATTGTATTATACTATACTGTCCAGCCTCTGTAGTCTGTCCAAATGGAAGGGCATCATTTTTGCTCCCACATTGGCTCCCACTTTGAATTTCCTTATTTTGGTGGGTATGGGTCTCCTCATTTCTGATCCCTCTTATATTAGGTGTGCTAGGCGTTGGGAATGCAAAGGCAAAAAAGATACGATCCCTGCCCGGGAAGCTGAATCTATTGGAGAGGCACAGGCGCAAACACGGCATTATAAAGGGGGGTCTGCCCACGGGCTGTGGGCCCTGGACGCGCATCTGAGCATCTGTATCAGGAGATGGGGCAGTCACCGGAGCCAGGGGATCAGGAAAGAAGGCCGCAGACTGTTCCCATAGCAACAGGACAGGCCACGCTCTGGAGGACTCTCGAATCACCTCTGTCGCGTCGGAGGGTCCAGCAAAGGCCAGTTGCGCTTCTCTGGTCCAGAGGCTTGCAGATCCTTGGCTGTAACAAAACGGAGCTCCGCGTCTCTGATTGGTTCAGACAGCTAGGGGCGTGGCCTGACGTGTACACAACTGGAGTTTCCTCGCGGAGCGGAAGCCGACCTGGTCCGTCCCGGAAGTGCAAACTCGGAGGTCGTGCAGGTGGGGATTCCGCGGTGTCGGCGGCTTCTTTCAAGATGCCAGGAACCGCGGACAAGGCCTCGGAGTTGTCCGAGAGGATAGAGAGTTTCGTGGAGGCCCTGAAGCGGGGCGGCGGGCGGCGCAGCTCCGAGGACATGGCTCGGGAGACGCTGGGGCTGCTGCGCCGGATCATCATGGACCACCGCTGGAGCAACGCAGGTAAGGCCGGCCTCGCTCCCCGGCGTCCCTCCCCGCTCTCCGTTCTCCATTCCCGGCGGGGAGTGGCCCAGGCCACCCCGAGCACTTGCTCTGCTCACCCTTCCTGCCTTGGACTCCAGGGGAGCTGATGGAGCTGATCCGCAGAGAGGGCCGGAGGATGACGGCCGCGCAGCCCTCGGAGACCACCGTGGGCAACATGGTGCGGAGAGTGCTCAGGATCATCCGGGAGGAGTACGGCAGGTCAGGCCCCGTCCTGGGCCCGGGCTTGGGTCCAGGGACGCTGTTGGCACGAGCCCCTGGGAGCCTTTATCGGAGCTGAACAGGTCTGGTTACACATCACACCGCCTTCTCACCTCCTTCTGTGCTCTTGGTGCCTCCGTAGACTCCACGGACGCAGCGACGAGAGCGACCAGCAGGAGTCCCTGCACAAACTCTTGACGTCCGGGGGCCTAAGCGAGGATTTCAGCTCTCCTTATGCCCAGCTCCAGTCCAACATCATTGAGGCGATTAATGAGCTGCTTGTGGAACTGGGTAAGAGTCCTGATCCCCAGGTGGGCGGGACAGGCTGCAGAAAAATGAGGGGACAACAGGAGGCCCTCGGAGTTGCTCATGGGCAGAGATGAGCGATAGCTAGTACTCTGGTTTCCAGAGGTTTCCCCTCCATCCTGATGAGCGGGGGTTGGAACAGGTGGTAGGACTAAGGTAAGCCACTCGACATTTCCTTCCAGACCAAGCCTTTGTAGGTTGCAAATCCACCGTGGCAGAGACTCCACTAGGACAGGGCTTTAATATTATTTTTGTTAATCCTCACCTGAGGATATTTTTTCCATTGATTTTTAGAGAGAGTGGAAGGGAGGGGGAGAGACAGAGTGAAAAACATCGAGATGAGAGAGACACATAAGGTAAGCCACTCCACATTTCCTTCCAGACCAAGCCTTTGTAGACTGCAAATCCACCGTGGCAGAGACTCCACTAGGACAGGGCTTTAATATTATTTTTGTTAATCCTCACCTGAGGATATTTTTTCCATTGATTTTTAGAGAGAGTGGAAGGGAGGGGGAGAGACAGAGTGAAAAACATCGAGATGAGAGAGACACATCGATTGGTTGGTTGCCTCCTGCATGGGGCACAAGCCTGCAACCGAGGTACGTGCCCTTGACAGGAATCGAACCCACAACCCTTCAGTCCTCAGGCCAGTGCTCTAACCACTGAGAAAAACCAGCCAGGACGCTTTATTTTCATTTTAAAGAAGATGAACTCTCTAAAACCATAGTTAGTAGACCCTCCATCACTAAACTTCCTCTTGATTTTTATACCCACTCAGACCACCTCCATTCCCCTTGTCTTTGTGAACCAGGAGACCTGCAGGTACTTACTACAATCAGAGTTCTTCAGGGGAGGAAGAAGCCGGGTCTGTCTGTGCGCTGAGCTGCTGCTTCCAAATTCCTCCCTTATTTTTCTTCTGTGGCCTCCCTCTCAGATGGAGGTGTTGTGGCCACCTTTGGGAGGATTTTTTTGAAGGGGAAGTTCGGTTTACCCCATGCTCAGTGCTCGCTGTAGGATTTCCCAGAATGGATCATTTCTTGCCTGAAGTCATTGTCTTCAAAATCATTTGTAAGGAAGCTGGTGTCGTGCCAGGGCAGGGCGCTAAGTTGATGATGAGGGGGCACTGCTGAAAAGGAGGGCAGGCTGAGAACTTGGGAGACAGAAGATCTCAGAGGAGCAGGGTTTTTAAGAAAATGTGACATTTCGCCCTAGCCGGTTTGGCTCACTGGATAGAGCGTCGGCCTGAGGACTGAAGGGTCCCAGGTTCGATTCCGGTCAAGGGCATGTACCTTGGTTGCGGGCACATCCCCAGTAGGGGGTGTGCAGGAGGCAGCTGATCTATGCTTCTCTCTCATCAATGTTTCTAACTCTCTATCCCTCTCCCTTCCTCTCTGTAAAAAATCAATAAAATATATTTAAAAAAAAAAAGAAAAGAAAATGTGACATTTCATAGTAAGTTTGTAAACCCCGTGTTACCAACATCAGCTAGGCGGGCAGTCTGTGTGATGGGCACACGTCCCCTTTGGTGCTCTGTCATGTCATGGCAGTTTCATATTTTCCTTGTAAAACTGGCTGTTTTTGCAGAAGGGACAACGGAGAACATTGCAGCCCAGGCTCTGGAGCACATCCACTCTAACGAGGTGATCATGACCATTGGCTTCTCCCGAACAGTAGAGGCCTTCCTCAAAGAGGCTGCGCGGAAGAGGAAATTCCATGTCATTGTGGCAGAATGTGCTCCTTTCTGTCAGGTAGGGGGGACTGCTGGAGTTGCTGAGAACAATGAAAACTGAGGAGAGAATCACGGAGTGATAGATGGGATCCATGCTAACTTTGAATTGATATACAAGACATTGAGAAGATCAGTAAAAGATTAAGGGCATTTTCAAGTTGTTCATTCTGTGAACATTCTTAAACATTGGTTTAAGAAAGTTGGGTGAACTGCTGGGTCCATCAAAAGATAAACATTGGTGTTTTTTTTAAGAATCAAAATTGAGTAAATTACCTTGAGGATGACCAAGTCTTAGTCCAACCTCACTCAATCCCTAGATAAATAATAGGTTTGAAGAAAGGAAATATATAAGGAGGCAGAATGTTGTAAAATAATGAGCCAGGAGCTCTCATCAGCGATGCCTGATTATGCAAGCAAGTAGTATTTCCAGTTTGGGCACTGCTGTGGAGTATTAAACATTTATTAGTTTTCTCTGGGCTTCCTTGCAGCTTACCAAAGAATACCTACTACAGGCACAAAAATGAGTTAGTTATATGCTGAAAATTGTGTGTTGGGTGTGCTCAGTATTACAAAACTCCCCAGATCCAGTTACCTTTGAGAGAGGTCTTTCACTCTCTCTCACTCTTTGTCCCAGCATCCATCAGCCTTTCTCTCCTACTGCAGGGTCACGAAATGGCAGTCAATTTGTCGAAAGCAGGTATTGAGACAACTGTCATGACTGATGCCGCCATTTTTGCTGTGATGTCAAGAGTCAATAAGGTGGGTATGTTTGGAGTTATGTTGAATTTATGAAGATTATACCTCTAAAATATTGATTTTTAGTTTCTTTTATAATATCCATGGGAAGAGGTTTTAGCACCTTTTTTAATATATATATATTTTTATTGATTTTATTTCAGAGATGAAGGGAGAGGGAGAGAGAGAGAAACATCAATGATGAGAGAGAATCATTGATTGGCTGCCTCCTGTACACTCCACACTGGGGACCGAGCCCGCAACCTGGGCACGTGTCCTGACTGGGAATCGAACTGTGACCTCCTGGATCATAGGTCGACGCTCAGCCACTGAGCCGAGGGCATTGAAAGTACATCCTTGAACCTTTTAACTCTATTAACTGAAATTTTTCCCTTTGTCTATATCATTGGTCCTCATTTGGAATAGCCTCTCTTTGGTTAAAGCATTGAAAGAATGAAGTGGGACTACTATAAGCAGGTCAGCTACTAGGGATCCAGTAGAAGGCTCCCCCTTTAAGCTCAGAGAGCTTGGCAGTGGTAGATGGAAAATAAGAAAGCTTCCCACTTCTCAGGAGGTGTGGCATATAGATTTTTAGAGACAAGGCTAAAAGTAGATATTGCAGTTTCCTGTTCTATACTTTGTTCACTTTTTCCTTGGGAACCCACTTTTAAGCTAGAACTGTGGTCCTAAGCCTAAATCCTTTTCTTTCTATTTTATGTGACCCCTCAGGAGGCCAAGACTCAGGCCTGAGCAGTTAGGCTGTTGTGCCCAGTGGCCCTGTTAAGGCTTTATCCTGGGATGGCTCACATTTTTTTATTTTATTTAATAGTTCTTTATTGTTGAAAGTATTACAGATGTCCCCCTTCTTCCCCCACTGACCCCCTCCAGCACCAGGCCCTCACCGCTCCATTGTCTGTGTCCATGGGCCATGCATACAAGGTTCTTGGTTGATTACCTCCCACCTACCCACCCTCCCCCGCCTTCCCTCCTGTCTCATTTTTCTTCCTGTCTTAAAGGTGATCATTGGCACGAAGACCATCCTGGCAAATGGTGCCCTGAGAGCTGTAACGGGAACTCATACTCTAGCATTGGCAGCAAAACACCATTCCACCCCACTCATCGTCTGTGCCCCTATGTTCAAGCTTTCCCCACAGGTATGTCTGTCTGCCTTGAACAGAGATAAGGAAGCCAAAGGGTAAGCTTGAACTCTGGGCCTTCAGCCTTCTCTAGGACTTTTCTTATCTGCATTGACTCAATGGATTAGATCCAGTGGAGGCTGGAAAAAGCTACATGAGTCTCGATCCAGGAAAAACAGTCGATATTTATAACCTGTCAGCTTTAAGAAGTCAAAATTGTAAGGTCAGGACGATACATAGTTGGGGAAGGCCCACTGTTTACATTGCCACCACTCCTCATCACCCTGACCACTTTTCAAAATGCCAAGCAAGTTAAAACTAGGAACATACAATTTGTTTTATTTGTCATAGTTCCAGGGACTGTCCTCTGAAGCCTGAATATGAGTTACTAACTGAAGAGTCATTTCATTAGTGATAAAAACTATTTGCTTTGAAAATGTCTATTTATAGGTCTCTATATTTTTAATTGAGGTATAATTCACATAACATGCAATTAACCATTTTAAAATGTTCAGTTCAGTGGCATTTATTACATTCACAGCATTGTGCACCTACCACTCTGTAGTTTCAAAACTTTTTCTACATCCGAGGAAAAAACTCTGTACCCATTAAGTAATCATTCCCTTTTCTCCCCTAGCCTCATCACCTAGTAATCACTGATCTGCTTTCTGTCTCTGTGGAGTTGCCTATTTTGTTTGTATGGAGTTTTTTGGGGGGGTTGTTTGTTTTAAAATACGTTTTTATTGATTTGAGAGAGAGAGAGGAATGGAGAGGGAGAGAGATCGGAACATTGATGAGAGAAAAACATCCATCGGCTGCTTCCTGCATACCCCCTACTGGGGATCAAGTCCGAAACCTATTGAACCAGTGACCTCTTGGTGCATGGGTTGACTCCAACTACTGAGCCAGGCCTATTTTGGATATTTTACATGAAAGGAATACAATAATGGCCCTTTCGCTTAGCATAATGATTTCTAAGTTCATCTGAGTTATAGCACAGTACTTGGTTTCTTTTTATGACTGAATAATATTCCAGTGTATGGACATACCACAATTTATCTGTTCATCTCTTGATTGACATTTGGGTTATTTCTGCCTTTTGGCTTTTGTGAATAATGTTGGTATTAACATATGTGTACACGTTTCTGTGTGAACATACATTTTTTTAATTTCTCTTGGGTATATACCTAGAAATAGAATTGCTGGGTCTTTTTTTTTTAATTTTTTTTTTTCTTTTCCAGTTCCCCAATGAAGAAGATTCATTTAATAAGTTTGTGGCTCCTGAAGAAGTTCTGCCCTTCACAGAAGGTAAAAAAGTGTGTGTGTGTGTGTGTGTGTGTGTGTGTGTGTGTGTGTATTTGGAATTTTGGTTTTGGTGGTCAATGGGATTTAATGCTATCAGGTTGTGCTTTTTATCATACTTATTGTAGGGACTGTTCTCTTGTTCTCTTCAGCACTTAGAGTGCCTGGAGACCTGGTCTAGTTTAGGTTCCTTTTGTTCTGACTAATCCATTTTAGGTGAGTTATTGGGGCTATGGTGGGTTGGATCACCCAGCAGTGACTGGGTTCGGCTTTGCATGTTGTTTGAGACACAGGCAACAACCCAGTGGGAAATGTACTTGTTTTCAGTTGCTGTCAGAAGTCATTTTGGTGATGTGGCTGCCAAAGGAAGCGGGCTCTGCAATGCTCTGACTTATACAACTTGCCTATAACTTGGATACCCTTTGTGTGTTGGGGCCCTTTCTCTGACTTCTGAGGCAGCAGCTGTGTTCGGTGAGCCTCATCAAGTTAACATGGCCTTAAACACCCTCTGGGAGCAGGGCATAGTATTTGGGGTGCTAATTCTTCTTGGAAGTTGAATAACTTCATCCACTTATTTAAATATTCATTCTTTCAGAAATATTTACATCTATTGAGCACCAACTATATACCTGGCACTATTCTAGGCACTAGGGACATAACAATGAACAATACAGGTAGGCCCTGCTCCCCACAGGGCTTACGTTCTGCTGCAGCAGATGGACAAGGAAATGTCAGGTCATGCGATGCTTTCGAGAAAAAAATGATGATGAGATGGAAAGTGGCTAGGAGACTACCTTAGATTGGAGAAGTGTCTTAATGAGATGACATTTCAGCTGAGTTCTGAATGCGTAGAGCCCCACGTGAAGGTCAAAGGGAGAGTTTTCCAGGCATTGGTGCAAAGGGACTGAGTTAGGTACATGCTTAGCCATTTGGGAAGAAAATGGCCATGTGGCTGGAGAGGAATGAGCAAGAAGTAGACTGGTATGATTTGTAATTAATGTAGTGTGGTGGGATCTTGAAGGTTGCAATCCCACGTTTGAATTCTTTTCTAAGGGCTAAAGAAAAGCATTGGATAGTTTTAAACAGGAAGTATCATGATCTGAAGTCATCTGTTCTGGTTTGCATTTGTCGCAGCTTCCCTTCCTTGGGGTAGCACGTATGACTGCATTATTGAGCCTAGAATCTATATGCTACTAAACCATTAGAGCAGGATCCTCAATTTTATCTTATAACCTGTGATTGCCTTTCAGGGGACATTCTGGAGAAAGTCAGCGTTCATTGCCCTGTGTTTGACTATGTTCCCCCAGAGCTCATTACCCTCTTTATCTCCAACATTGGTGGGAACGCACCTTCCTACATCTACCGCCTGATGAGTGAACTGTACCATCCTGATGATCATGTCCTATGACACCACTCGTCCTCAGCAGAAACTGCTTAGGGAAACACAGCCTGGAGACTTCAGTGCCACTGCTGAAATGCATTTTCCTTGTAATGGGGGAATGAACTGGAGTCAACCTAAAAAAACTGGATACCATTGCGTACCTTTCTAGTCATCCCATAACAAGGATGCACGTCAAGGAGTGTGTGTGTGTGTGTGTGTTTGCTTGCGTGTGTTTGCCTTTCAGGTCTTAACAGAGCAGCAGGGCTTAACCTATTGGTTTTGGAGCTTCTTAGTGACCTGGGGTGTCTGTTTCAGGAACTTAAACTTTCTGGTTCAGTGGTGTGTTAAACATAACACTGAACAGCTTGCTGGGATACAGGTTTTTGCTCAGAATGGCTACCACACCTTTTCGTAGGCTGTGCCAATAAAAGCTGCTCGGAGGTTCCTGACTTGGTTTATTTATTGTTCTGCTCTGATTGAACTGCCTGAAACAGCAGCAGCAGAGCCTTTTCGTGTTTCCATGGAGGGCTGTAATTAGGAACAGTCTAAAACAGAGAAGTACAAATGAAGTATTTACAGTTTCCTTTATAATTTACTGGAAATGGTCCCAAACAACTTGTTAGTAATCTAAGAGTGTGGTTCCAAAACCTCTCTGATCATTAGAACCATCTGGGAGCTTAAAAAAACAAACATTCTTGGGCTCCATCCCAGACCCACTACATCTGATCTCCAGGGAGGCACCTGGGAATCTGTTTAAAGCTCCCTAGAAAAGGACACCCTCATGTACTGTTAATAGGATTGTAAACTGGCACAATCTTTTCAAGGGCAGTTTTGAATCTGTACTTCTAGAATTATTTGTAAAGTGCACAAAGGTATAGCCGTGACTGTCTTATTTTAGCGGCTGTAATATCACAGCCTAAGGGTTTAGCAATAACACTTTGTATTCTGTTAGTTAAAAGCAAGAAAGGTTTTAAAATAATGACATAACATGGAAGATTATGCATCCACTGCATTAGAGGTTTCAAAAGGATGACTTGAGGGCAGTGTCTGGATTGAAGACATTTTGGCTGGTTTGCCCAGTATTTAATTTGAATTAGTTATCAAAACTTAAGTATCTGGAGATTGCACATTAAATAAATTTGATTTCTTGCTTCTTTTGAGAACTCAGAAGGTCTGGCGATTCTGAATCCACATTCCCAAGAGGCAACAGTTGGCGAGATTGGGTAGCTTCTCATTTCATTAGATGGAAAACCTCCAGTTTTCTGCAGTTCCTCCCTCCTCCATTTAACTTATTTATGTTATCTGCCTAACCTCTGTAAGGCATTTGATATGTGAGCCTTGTGTGGATGAATGGCATAGATTTGTAAGGAAGTCCATTTTATATTGTTAAAAACAAGCTGGGAAACAAATCAAGCTGCAGAGTAACATGCTTAATATGATCCTTCATTAAAACAAAACATGTATTTGCATAGGATAAAAGTCAGAATAACACCAAACACTGGCAAGCAGGAAGACATCTAATTTTTTTAGTACGCTTATATATTGTTTCCATATTTTATATGTACTACTTTAGTAATTACGTCTTTTAAAAAGTCTCCCCAGGTGATCTGTGTGTTTGGGAAGCAGAAGTCCAAGGCAGATTTGAGTGTGCAGGGAAACCCCCTGGAATGCTTGTCTCAGAGGCTGGCCTCCTTCCTCTAGGCGGTGGGGGGAGAGAGCAGCAGGAGTCTGCACGTTTAACAAGCACCCCACGGGACTTTAACAGGGGATTTGATAACCACACTTGGGTAAACACTGGCCAGAGGCACTCTACTCTTTTGATATCTACTTAGATCTTTGCCTTAGGCACTTGCCTTCCCTGAGGGAGGAAAAAAAGGCAAGATCTGGAGAGTCAGTCTAAAAGACTGACCTAAAAGTCCTATGACTCACAAGAGCCTGACTCACTCAGGCTTCAGTCTGTCAATTATTTCTCACAGCATCTAAGACCCCAGCTTTCTCAGTGAAGTGGTTTATAGCTGCCAATTACGAGCAATCGTCTTCTCTGAAGGCACTAATTCTAACAGCAATTCACTTGGATATAATTGTGTGGTCTGGAGTAAGAGCAGCAGTGAGTCAAGGAACTTAAATGTTTCTGGCTCCAAAAATGCTTTATGATACTTGTTCTTTGTGCGTCTTAGTCTCCCGGTTAAAATTAGCACCGACATCCTTCTCAGGCATAACTGGGATGGATGAAGGTTACAAGGGTAGAGGTTCTCTTTTTGGTCAGCTTTTCAGTGCCTAGAACATAACTGCATAAATGCATATTCTTTAGACTTCAAGTAAATCCCACAAAGCTATTTATATGTCTCATTTTTTTTCTCTTTTCCGCTCTCCCTCTTCCTATTTGAGGAAGAGTAAATATTGGAAAGGGAGACTGATCTGAACAAGGAGAAACGAGTTCCACATTGACTTACTCCCTGTCAGCCTTGGTGCCCACCTTACTCCCCACCTTTGCAGTCAGGACCCAGAAACTCATTGAAAAAACAAAAAACTGTTTTAGCTTAGAGAGAAATAATAGAGAGAGGATGCCATGCCTGTGAAAGGTTTCCTGACTATGCTAAATAAACCAAGTTAGATAACTTACTCAATACAGTTTGTAAAGACACTTTTTCCCACGGTTTGTATCTTCCAATTTGGGCGGAGGGCAGGAAAGGCACAATTCTTGGAACTCAAATAAGGAACAGAAATTCCTAATTTAGCCTCAAAAGAGAAGTCTCTGAAAAATACTCTACCAAGAAAAACTTAAGTGTAAAGTGATACCTCAAAGAAATAAATGCCAGTACCCATAGGATCATAAGTTTCACAGATGTGCTTCAAACCCATTTCTCAAAGCAATCTGTTGCATCAGTGTGTGGGTTAATGAAGGCTGCCAGTCACACGGTTTCGTCGTTGAGCTATATGGCTCTATATACCACATATGTAGAACTCAGTACAGCAGAACTGCTTTGCCATAAAGATGGGGCCAGATGGTGATGTAATTATTGTAAAGGCCCCATATTATCCACCTGTCCTCACAAAAACTCCCTCTGCAGACATGCACCTAGTTCACATAAAGGAGCTATTTTGAAATGTGCCTTGGAAGAGTTTTATATCTGGCCTGCTTGGCTTTGAATTATTCTTTCATTCACCAAACAGCTGTTCCAGGGTATTGTGCAATGGCTGAGCAATTATTACTAATAAAGAGCTATAGTCTAAACTTTCAGTCTTCACACCACTCACACAGTGGAGGGCAGCATTTGAGCCTAACCGCACTTGAAATAATGATTGCTTGATGTTTATATTAAACTAGAGACCCGGTACACAAAATTCATGCACGGGCTGGGGGTGGGGGGTGGGGAGCGTGTCCCTCAGCCTGGCCTGCGCCCTCTTGCAGTCTGGGAGCCCTCAGGGGATGTCTGACTGACGGCTTAGGCCTGCTTCCCCCCGCCCCCCCCCCCCCAAGGAGCGGGCCTAAACCGTCAGTCGGACATCCTTAGTGAGGCCAAGGAGGTGGGAGAGGCTCCCAGCACTGCAGCTGCACTTGCCAGCTATGAGCCGGGCTTCTGGCTGAGTGGCACTCCCCCTGTGGGAGCACACTGACCACCAGGGGGCAGCTCCTGAGTTGAGCGTCTGCCCCCTGGTGGTCAGTGCACATCATAGCGACTGGTCGTTCTGCCGGTCAGTTGATTTGCATATTACCCTTTTATTATATAGGATATTGTGTGGAAGAGAAGGAGCCTTTCAGTAGTGTTTTTTTCTTTTTTTCGGGCATGTTACATTTAGAATTAAGACCTGTCTAGAAAAAACTTTATTATTAAAGATTCCTGAAATTCATAATCTATATGTTAATTTCTGCAATTTACTACTAAAAAAGAGGTGATGAACTACCTTGAATAATGATAAACTAATAACAGTAGCTAATTCCAAACCACTTTTTTGTGGGAGCATCATTACTTGCTTTTGAAGGGAACAAGAGCACTTGTTTAGTTAGGCAAGTTGTGCGGGCAGAGTCAGGCCAAATCAAGCTTCTTCAGACTGCTACTTGAGTCACTAGCTTCCTGGCTCCATAGATTCCAATATGTAAGACACTCAGATTCCCACGGGCTTTGATGGGGCTGCCTGAACTTTATCAAATGTTTCTGAGTGCTCTATGACAAATGGGCATGCGCTGAAAATGACCCAAGGGTTTGAAAAATTCCAAGCCACAGGATAACCCCTTCTTTCTTTATACCCTCCACAATTTCTGATGCAATATATTTAGGAGGGACTCGGGAGTTATTGAAGGATGAATAAAGGAATTAATGGAGGGATAGAAGGAAGAGTTTATTTGGTACACATTATCCAGATTTTTGGTTTCCCAGACTTCTTTTCCTCTCTTCTGAGCTCATCTTTTTGCCATCTCACTGTTAACGAGCAACTTCAGCTCAGGAAGGGTGAAAATAGGACATACAGTGGCAAACATGCCAGTCAGTTCTCATTGTTAACCTGCTTTTGTAAAGAGTTTTGATGGAATGGGGTGGGACTTCAGGTGGGAGCAGGGAGAAAGTTCTTTGTGCCAGAAAATGCCATTCCCTTCTCTCAGATGTGCTGTTACCGGTGAAGCGTCAGCTGAGCTTGGCTGTCAGTGCTCTCTAGGAACTGACTGGCTGCATCTGTTCTCACTTGGCATGACTTCCTCAGCCCCCTACACATCTCTAGAACTTGGCCCCCTCCTTGGCCCTGTTCTTTCTGGTTGACTTGTTTTTTTCACTCTGTTAGACTCAGATCCCAGCTGTTCATTTGTTCTGACCCTTTGCCTTGCTCCGAAGTCTGATTGCTAAGACCTCTCCATTGTCAACTACTCATGGAGTTCCAGATGCCCGGCTATGTTCAAGACCTTGCCCTAGCCCTCTCCTCAGTCTCTCCCCTTCCTTTTAGCCTACACACTAAGCTTTCTGAGACCTCTCCTACTGCCAGCTATAGCCTCAATTCTGACAGATTCTTATCTCAATAATAAAGATACAGCTGGTAACTCAGTGATCCCTAAACCTAGAAGAAGTTACCATATTCTATCATCAGTTTCCTTGCCTTCCTCCCTGACTATAGCTACTTAGTTATGTACGTTTCTTAGTTATGTACCTTTATTTCTCAATAAAAATTTGAAGGATATTACCAACAAAAGGAACTCTCAAGAACAACTTCCCTGCCCATCTCATCTCTCAGGTTTTACTCTGAAGTTAATGAAGCCTCCACAACCAAGAATCTAATAAAAATGAACTAAGTTTCAAACTGATAAATCACTAATAAATTAAAAATACATAGAGCAGCATATGGAGGTAATAATGGGAAGGAGTGTGTAATGTAAAGTCACACAGACCTGGGTCTGGATTCTGGTTCTCTTAGGTAGGTCCTCAGCAAACTAGTTAACATCTCTGAGCCTCAGTCGTCTCACTGTAAAAGAGAGATACTAGCTTCCTAAGAGGACTGTATACATGGTAGCTATTGTTATTGGAGCTAGAAAACTTGGATACCACTCTCAGCTTTACTTACTAGCTGTGTGATCTTAGACAATATCACTTAATATTTTTCAGCTTTAACCCCTTCTGTAAAATGGGGAGAATAATACCACCTTATTTCATAGGTTACCAGGAAATTCAAATACTGGTAAGATAGGAAAGGTATATGAAAATTATTTTGTAAATCTTAATGATGAAAAAGATGTTGCAATGAGAATTTCCATTTTTGTATTTCCTGACCAGCCTGCTCAAATTGGCCTTTGTATCAATGGAATTATTTTCCATTGATGAATTGGAAAATTTAAATGTATCTTTTCTCTTATGGCACCTGAGTTAAAAACAAACCAGAACAGAACCCTAATAGGCAATAATCAAAGTAATGTTAGACATTTTTGGCTAATAGGTTGGTTTTATGCTGATGCATGCTACTGAGTTTATAAATTATTAAAATAGGATAATTATCTCTTACACTGATTGATCCAGGCTAGAGAAATTGGTTACATAATTTATGGAGAACTTTTTCGAATCCTCTCTTAATTTCCAGAAATCAGTGGTTTGGGATTATAGTAAAACCTTTTGAAATTGCACCCCATCATCCTTATATAAGAGGTATTGTAACATTTTTTTAAATCCCACACATTGGTCTGATATGGAAAGATTTCAAAACTCCCAGGACAGTTGGCCTCCATGTAGCTCTGGAGAGTGGAGACAGAGGTCCAGAGGCCAGGGCACCCCGCTGGGCCTGGAGGCAGAGCCCCTGACAGCCTTGCAAATCCCCCTGAAAGCACCCTCCTTTCTAAGGTCATCTCTCCCCGCTATGAAACTGTCTATGGGTATTTAGAAGAATAAAGACCATTTCTAGACAGTGGTGCCTATTCTTCAGAGTTCCAATTATGTAATTCTACAAGGATCCCCTTGAAAACCAGTGAAGGCTTTCCGTGAGCCTTCTCTGAAGCACACACTAATGAATGCAATACTTCATTGCTCCTGTAAGATTCACTGCAGGCTATTGGCAAACAAGCTTTTCTTCCATGAGCACTAGTTTGTTTCCTGTACTTAAAAAGGAGGAAAATAATTCCACTGATACAAAGGCCAATTTGAGCAGGCTGGTCAGGAAATAAAAAAGTGGAAATTTTCATTGCAACATCTTTTTCATTGTATAACATCCCAGTTGCAATAAACATTGCCAGCTGTTTCTTCTGCCTTTTTCCCCTGCTATAGGACTTTAGTCTATTGAGTCTTAGTAACCAGAAATCAAGTCATCTAAATAGGTGGGGGAAATACAAGTGGCATAACAAGCATTTGCAGAAAAATCCCAAATGAAATTATGAGGCAATTAGATACACATACTGTAATAAAACCAAGATATAATTTGAAAGGGACCAAAAGAACCCTGACTCCTGAAAAAATGTAGAGAACACATCTGGTTAGGTTGAAAGAATAAATGCTGCATTTAGATATGAAAATTGCTTTCACATAGAGATACTTTATAAAGTACAAAAAATATTTTTAAAAAGCTCATAGTACTTTCATCATTTTAGTGCTCTGGAATATGAACAACATCACTCTGAATTTTTAAAGTGATAGTAAAACAAAGTTTAGTGCTCTGGAATATGAACATCACTCTGAATTTTTAAAGTGATAGTAAAACAAAAAATGAAGAAAAGAACTTTAATTTCTCTATTTTATCCTTGTCCTTATTTCTCTTATCAATAGTTTTTAATCCCTAAAATAATCTAACTATAGGTGTGATGGAATACTGCAAGAGCAGTTTTGTTGAGGGTAGAGAAACTCTAAGTCTGAGATTTAGAATGTAAAGCAGCAGCAGAGGGAAGTGAAGGGAGGGGAAAGCGAGAGCACGGGCCTGGGCAGTCTAGGAGGGGGGACTTGATTCCTGGGAGTTCAGCATTAGGTAAATTAACATCAATGCAAATTATGAGGCTGGAAAAAATTGCAAACCAAACAAAAACCCACATCCCAAGAAAACCATAAAGTAACCAATCAATCATTAAATTTTATCCTTAAATAAGTTACAAAAAGTAGATATTATAGGGCAGACTCCTGTGTCCATGGATGCAAATGAAGTGTCTTTAGGCTTGAATTCCATCTGACTACTCAACTAGAGGGATCATCTGCTCAAGGAAGACTGACATGTTGCTCGGGTGCACTGGGCTGCTTCCGTCAAGACTGCTGGTACAGCTGTTTATGCTCTCTGTTCAGAGGCAGATAGTTAGCATCCCTTTTGGCTCCTTATAGATCAATAATTCTGTTCTCATAGTGGCTCACAAGGAGGCATGGATACCTGCAGGCTTTGCCTTGTATCACATTCTTCTTTTCCAAAGAGACGCCAGGCCTGGGCCATTTTGCGCAGTTTTGCAAGATTGGGCTTAATCTATGGGAAGAAAGAAAGTAATTCCAATTACCAGTAGGAAAAGCCAAGTAGCATATAAGTATTTCCTAATTATCGCTATTCAAATGTGTTTAGATTTCTAATTTCTGGGTTCAGAAGAGAGTATAGATTTCCTAAGATAAGTGGGACTGGAAACTTTTAAATCTAGATCCCCATCTCTTCAGGAATAAGGACAAAACTTTTTTTCATTTTTTTCACTGTCATGTAAAGCAAAAAGGGTTTTTGGTTTTTCTTGTAATATGTTTTTATTGATTTCCGAGAGGAAGGGAGAGGGAGGGAGAGATAGAAACATTAATGATAAGAGAGAGTCATCAATTGGCTGTCTCCTGCACGCCCCATCCTGGGGATCAAGCCCACACCTGGGCATGTGCCTTCACCAGGAATCAAATTGTGACCTCAACTCATAGGTTGACACTCAGCCACTGAGCCACCCCGGCCAGGCAAAAAAAAAGTTTTTAATAGAGTAAAATATACTGGATTGTTGAGAAAACATCAATACCTGAAAACTCCATACAAGAAAAGACTTTATAGCCCTTAGCAGGAAAGGTAAGCAAAATAAAAGATTTAGGCCCCAGCCAAGTGGCGCAGTTGGTTGGAGCGTCATCCCCCATATGCCAAAAGGTTTCAGATCCAATTCCCAGTCAGTCACATACCTAGGTTGTGAGTTCGACCCCTGGTGCCTACAGGAGGTAACTGATTGATGTCTCTCTCTCATCGATGTCTCTCTCTCTCCCTCTCCATTCCTCTCTCTCTAAAATCAATAAAAACATATCCTCGGGTGAGGATTTAAAAAAACATATAAATAATATTTTGGAAAGCAGCAACATGGATATTCCTATCATACTCTCGTGTTCTGTTTCATTTAAGATTGCAACAAGGACAGGAAAAGTTCTTTAATTTAATCACTGTGCCTTTATTGTATTATCGACATCATTGTTCCTGGGCTGCTGAGTAATCAGGGCCGAAGCTTGATGTGGAAATCTAAGCTTGCTTCCCCTGGCCTGATGATGCGCAAATCATAACTCTAGAGGTCCTTGGAGGTAGCTACCATTTCCAACAAGTGCCACCAAGCAACTGGCTGTTTAGGTTCCATTTGCCAGCAGTGAATTTGCTGTTTCCACCAACTTTCTGTAACCCCTGAACTTCTGCATCTTATCAAATCTAGAGCCAGTAGGCAACAGATGTCCAGAATACACCAGTTTGTACATGTGTTAAACTTAAAAAATACACAGGCATTGTGTGTATAATCTGACAGTTCCACCTAAGCTCCATTTTGAATTTGAGCTAGAAGCTGAAATGGTGAGACTTTACATAAACTTCCAATGTGTAATTTTCAAAAATCTCCTGTTTTGGGAAGGATTAAGACATTACATTTGGATAATAGCATCTGAAAAAGGAAAAGCAGATAAACTTTGCTTCCTCTTCTGTTTGTCATCACTGTACCTGTTTTTCCTGCTCCAAGTGGTCTATGTCAGCCAACGGCAGCATAGACGGTCTCCCATGAGCACACTGGAATGGCAGCTGGCACCAGGACAGGGCTTCAATAAGGCGATAGCTCTCCTCTAAGCTCAGGCCATCATTAAACTTAATGGCCCCTAAACGAAAGACAGAAACAAGAAGGTTATGGTGTATACGGTGGGAAACCAATGCTGACCCTGGGTCAGAGCCAAGTATCTGGGAAAAGTAAAATGTTTCTGAGGCCCTCTCATGTGACTTTAATACTGCTTGAAACTCAGGCCTCAGGACTGACCTCTCTCAGCTTTTCCTTATGGTGCCTTTGTCTTTCTAATCCTTGTTGGAGGCATTCCTTAACTTGTTAGGCTTTTCTTTCAGAGTTTTTCTCAAAGAGGTAAGAGCAATATTTTTGCCTACTTCTTATATGTTTATGAAATCAAGGTCATCTTTTGCCCATAGCCAATCTAGCACCAAGATCTCTGATTGTTTTCTACAATGTCCATTTCATTTGCTTCTTTTTTTATTTCCATAATACTCTTAATCTAAACGCATATTGTTAGAACTGCCTTTATGCATACATTAACTTAATCAATAAAAATTTATAAGTATATACTTTGTATTAGGAGCTATGCCACACAGTGAATGAGAAAAGGGTCTTCACCCTTATGAAGTTTATGATCTAATGGGTCTAAGAGGTGAGACAAACATTAAATAAGTAATTACACAATAACTTAAATGATAAATTATATTTGTAAAATACATATTTATATATAAATATATAAAATACATTTTATATTATAGACTTAAATTATAAATTATAAGTTTTGTAAAATGTAGGGTATGAAAGAATATGTAATAGAAAAACCCAGTTTAGGAGGTCAGGGAAGGCTTCCCTGGCAAAATGATATTTAATCTGAGACCTTAAGTTTAGAAAGACAAGAAGGAATTGGAAAGGCATTTCAGATGGAGGAAAGGGCAAATGCGGAGGTGCAGAAACCTAAGAACTAGGCCAAGGAAGAGACTAGACTGTAAAGGGCAAGGTGGAGAGTGAGATGAAATGAGGCAGGGGCCAGATCATGAAGCCCCCAGCAAGACATGGTGAGGAATAAAATTTTTATCTTAACAGCAATGAATAGTCTTGACACCTTTTAGTTAGAAGAATGACATGCTCAAAGGGACGTTTCAAAAAGATTCCTCTGGGTGCTGAGGGAAAAGTAGCTTGAAGCAGAGACAGAACGGATGTGGGGAGACTAAGTAAGAGGACTCGAGTGGCAAGAACGAGGGAGGTGGCAGTGGAAACAGATCATGTCAGACAGATTTAAGCTACATTCTGAAGGTAGAGATGGTGAAATTTGGTGATGGTGTACATTTGAGGAGTAAAGACAGGATAAAAGGAGTTTAGGATATTTACAGGAGACAAATTAATGAGTGGCTGGTTACTTAGCTAGAAAAGACAGGAAGTGAAGAGAAGATTGATGGAGAGAGATCAGAGGAGAGTGTTAGTTAACTGGAGACCCCTTTGTGGTCAAATGACAGTTGCAGGGGATTCTGTAGCTGTCAGGACCCCTAACGTAAGTTCCTCCGACACCACCACTATATATATATGGCTAATATGCAAAGTGTCCCCTCGGAGTTCGACCGGGAGACCGGAAGTTCAATCGCTTGCTATGACGTGTGCTGACCACCAGGGGGCGGCTTGGAAGAAGGAAGCCCCAGCCAGCAGCCAGAAGGCCCTGATCGCCAGCCAGGCCTAGGGACCCTACCCATGCATGAAATTTTGTGCACCAGGCCTCTAGTTTTATCATATTATCCTACTCAAGAACCCTTGATGATTCTAATGCCTTCTGTATAAAATCTAAAGGTTTTGTTGTGACCTTTTAGGCTTCTTTCTTACCAATCTAATTTGTTGATACTCTTTGCTGTGCCTCATATAACTAATTTGTGCCTCTGGTCTGCACAGGCTATTTCCTCCCCCTGCAGTAAACTTTCCCTTCTATCATGAATCCATGTCCCTCAGCTCATTCAAAACTTGACTCAAAATGTATCTCCTCTAGGAGTTACTCTTCCACGCATATAAGTCAGGCTGCATTATGGTAAAATCTGTGTGTTGGTATTTTGCTTTGTAAACATAGTTTTCTAGTGTTCATTTTGAGTGTGTTCAGTTTCTTGACCTGAATTGTGCCCACCCAGAGGCGAGTAGTAAATGTGCCTCCCACTTCTTTCATACGTGCTGTACCCCCGCCAGTGTTCAGCATGCAGAGGTGCTTGTCGCTGTTTGTTAGGTCTTACCATGGCAGGCTTGAGATGCCAACACCTTCTGGACCGTCAGTGGCAATGTCCCTTGGATGCCTCCTGTGGTCTGGAGCAGCTAATGCATAAACACATGCTTTATTAATGGGAAAGGAAATGGGACAGTAGTGCCTTTTGGGTGGTGCCCTTGTGTGAAACCCCAAAGAAGAGAAAAGTTTACCTCCACTTGTTCTCGAATAAATTCCTACAAAGAAAAAAGGAAAACAGGCATTAATTTACTGTTACATTATACTTGCCCTTTGATAGTTCACAAAATATCCCAATTTTCTTCTTTAAAATATGCCTCCTGAAGGAGAGTTCCAGCAATACAGCACTTAGGTGCAAATAATTTATTTATTGTAAGGCACTTTAAATATGCAATACCAAGACAACTGACTAGAACTCTTATTGGATAGAGAATATATTAGCTACTGAAAGTTCCTCCAGAGACAGCTCATCCACTCATGAGGTTATGTAACTGGTGAGAGTAGCCTTGATGATTCAACTGATTCTAAATAGCAGGGAGGCATCTCACTAAGAGGCTGTCTGTTTGTATTCATAATCTCAACCAGAACAAGTGTTATATTACACAGAAACTGAATAAATATACAAGGATCATCCACACAACTGTGCACTCAGTATAACACTTGCTTAGATATCACAAACATAAGCAGTTACGTTAGTTCCCATGGGCTTTTTTTTTTTTTTATACAATTCCCCTCAGGTCAAAAATCGTATTTTCTGAGGAATCTTGTTGAGAAGTTTCTCCTCACTAGTATATATCTGTCCCAAGGGCAGCCTTTTTAATAGTTATATCCCTGAAGATGTTAATATTTACAAAAGGACTTTAAAGAAATTTAAAGCAGACACTAGTTCATACTACCACTTTGTTTAACTTCTGGAAGTAACTGTTTTGAGATACGGCACATATAATATTTCATTATAAAAAAACACAGGATTTCTTTACTCCTAGAAATGGCAATGTATAAATAGCTTCCTAAGATTACAACATGGTAGATTTTCTTTTTAGACCAGACTCAAAAAATTCTCTCCCCATCCCATGTACACTCTAGTCCAAAATGCTTATAAATGAGCAAAGTTATAAACAGCTAGGTTGTAAATACTATGCATTTTTTTAAAAGCCACCTATTTTTCCAAACAAATCTAAACAGAAAGATGTCTCATAATACCTGACCCCACTAACAAGGCTTAGTGTGGATACAGATAAAACCTAACTTCTTTGTTATTCTCTCTTGTGCCTGTATATCTGGGACTTGTAAAACAACAGTTTGTGAGCCTGGTGAGGTGGAGATAGATCTTATTGTCTGTTTATTTCATAATTCAATCATTCAATTGATGCTAGATAATTTATATATTAAAACGGCTCATTCATCAGGCTAGAGGATAGAACTTTATAGAAAGATGTATTAGTGATCGTTCAACTGCAAGGGTCCAAGTAGCTACCTTTTCTTTAAGACACCAAAACTATTCCAGCTTCTTCCAGCATCAACAGAATCTCTCCTGATCAGCCTGACTTAACATAATCAAGATTTTCTGAAACCATAAGCTTTGTTTCAATCCGAAATAAACTCCTTACCAACAGTCTTTGAAGTCACTTTACAGAAAAGTTTTTATTGTAATTTTCTGGTTAAATACTTAGAGATTGAATAACAAAAGATTCTAACAGATCCTATCTTTTGGATTTAAGACAATTTGGAGGAGGAGCCTTGGAAAAATAAGCTATGTTGGGAGAAAAGAGCGATGCTGAAAACAAAGCAAAGGTTGTCTGATCAAAGGGCAGTTTTGGAAAGGGTAAAATCAACGTAATCCAAAAGCTCTCTTCTGTATGCAGCCAAAGTTCTTGAAAGAGTAGTATAGTTAGTTCCACTCCCCCTCCCTTCACTCACTCCCTGACCCACAGCAATCTGTCTTCTGTCCCACCCGACTCCCAGGAAATGATTCTACAAGGCAACCAATGTCCTCACGACTGCCAAATCCAACTTGCTATTGTTAACCATTTCCTTCTTGCTTAAAACTTTCCTTCGCTTGGGCACTATTACTTTTGCCCAATTTTCCTCCTCCCTCGCTGACCAAATATATTCAATGATCCTTTACAGTTTCTTCTTTTGGGCAGTAGCTTTCCAGACCTTTGCTAAAACATTTGCTGAATGTTCCGCACTTTGCTCTTTTCTCTTTTTATTCTTCATACTTCCCCTGGACAATCTCACTTCCTTTAGACCAGTGGTTCTCAACCTTCCTAATGCCGTGACCCTTTAATACAGTTCCTCATGTTGTGGTGACCCCCAACCATAATATTATTTTCTTTTTTTTTAATTCTTTATTAGTTAAGGAATTACAAATGTGTCCTCATTTCCCCCCCCCCTTTGGTTGATCTCTTCCCCTTACCCCCACCCTCCCCTACTTTCTCTCTGGGGATTAATAGTCTGATTGCTGTTTCTCTGTCTTTGGATCTGTCCCTGTTCATCAGTCTTTGTTGTTCTCTATATTCCACAAATGAGTGAAATCATGTGGTATTCATAATATTATTTTCGTTGCTACTTCATAACTGTAATTTTGCTGTTATGAATCGTAATGAAATATTTGATATGCAGGATGTATTTTCATTGTTACAAATTGAACATAATTAAAGCATAGTGATTAATCACAAAACAATATGTAATTATATGTGTGTTTTCCGATGGTCTTAGGCGACCCCTGTGAAAGGGTCGTTTGACCCCCAAAGGGGTGGCGACCCACAGGTTGAGAACCACTGCTTTAGACCCTTTACCAGCTTCTGATATTATCAAAATATATATATACTGTTAACTTCCAAATAGAGATGGGTAGCCCAGACTTCTTTCCCAAGGGCTAGGTCTGTAAGTCTGCCTATCTACTGGACATCCCCATTTGAAGACATTCAGTGTATCTACTAGTAAACCTAGACTTAGATTCTAACTCCCCAGACAGATATACTAGTACTCCTCCTCCTCTATTTCCTTTTTCTGGCAATGGCACCACCCTCCTTCCAGTCATCTGAGTTAGAACCCTCAGAATCATTACTTATCTGTTCTTTTATATTCTATTGCTTACTAGGTCCTCTGGATTCTACCTTCCAAATTATGTTCCTCCTCTGCATTATCACTGCTACTGACTTAGTCCAATCTTCATCCTCTCCTATTTGAACCAGTGCAATAACCTCTTAGCTGCTCTGCCTACCTCAAATCTTTCCCATATCAGCCTATCTCACAATTTATCCACTAAGTATATTTTCTAATTTTTATTTTTATATATTAATAAAGTAATTCAGATTTCTAGAAAAATGGTACACTAAGTTGATGTGGATTTGCCTGTGCTCCAAACAGAAAGTGCTAGAGATGAAGGAGTAAGAACCATAATGAATAAAATGGGATACCATGAAAAAAGAACTGATAGATTTAAGAACCAAAATTTTGGAAATAAAAAACAGTGATTGAAATTTTAAAAAACTCAGTGGACAAGTTAAACATCTAATTAAACAGTAGGTGAAAAGAGAATTTAGTTCACTGGAAGATGAGGAAATTTCCCAGACTACATCACAGAGAGATAAAGCAATGGGAAGTATGAAAGAAAAGTTAAAAGACATGAAAAAGAGAAAGATAAGGTCAAGTAGACATCTCACAGGATTTCTCAGAGACAAGAAATGAGGGAGAAGCAATGTTTGAAATTATAATAAGTGTACATTTTCCATAGTGAAGAAGTATGATGAATCTCAAGAAGGAAATGAAAATAAATTCATTTTCAAAGATAAATCATAGGGAAACTGCAGAATACCAAAGACAAAATCTTAAACCAGAGAGAATATCAATTTATCTACAAAATAATGATTAGATTGACAATGGTCTTTAGTAGCAAAAATAGAATGTCAGAAGTAATGGAATATTGTATTTATTTGAGTTTGGAGGAAAGACTGATTTTTGTTTTTATTTATTTATTTATTTAATCAAATCTCTAATATCTGATTTTTGTTTTTAATTAAATATTTTATTTCTTTAATATTTAATGTTGAGATTAGTGGCCTCTGATGTAAATTATGCTCCTAAAGGAATAAATCATTCCCTCAATAATCTAGACATTAATCTCCTTGTCATCACACACAAAAAGTAATGGAATATTTTCAAAATGCTGATAACTGACAATATGGAATTCTGTTTTTAGCTAGACAATTATACAAGTGTGAAGGCAAAATAAAGTTGTTTTCAAAGACAGATTATCATTAATGGACTCGTAAACAAAAGAATTTTTAAGAGATTTACTTCAGTAAAAAAAAAAAATTGAACACAAAGTAGGATGCAAGAAGCAACAGTGAACAAAGACTCTGTTAAACATTTTGGTTAATCTAAATAAATATTGACTTTAAAATTAATGACTACCAGGGAGATTAAAAATAAGGTGAAATTAAAATAGGCAACAACAACATGGAAAATGGGAGAGGAGTGATGGTTGATTTTTGTGCGGTTTAAGAATAAAACAGAGAAACAAATTTCTTCTAAACTTTGTTAAATATGCAAATCTAACTTCTAAACCAATGGCGGGGGAGAAATGAAGAAAATGCTAATAGAAAACAGAAAAGGAGGGGAAAAAAGGCAATAAAGACAAAATAAATTATGTTTTCTTAAAAGAAAAAAAGAAACGTAAGTAAAGTAAGAAGTAATGGTCCTCTTCAACTCCCACAATGCTACATCCCAGGAGCAGCTTTCCAGACCTTTACCATAACATATACATGTAGTCATATTAAAATGCTGTGCTGAAATGTATCTCACTCTTCTTCATGGCTGCCCATAGGATGAAATGCAAATTACTGAGCAGAATATGCTATCCCTGTATGATTTAGTCTTGACAACCTATCTAGTCTCATCTAGTCCCACCACTACCCCATATATATCTTAATTGAACCATTTATATTGGTAGTTCCCTATACACAGGATTTGCATCAAATCTCTAATATCTCTTCCTCTGTTTAGAATGCCCTTCTCCTCTCTTCTGTATTTGGTAGGCTCCTGGTGTTTTACAAGACATTTCCTTTTTATTTTATTTTTACTTATATATTTTTTTATTGACTCTAGAGAGAAGGTGGGGGGGGGAGAGAAAAAGAGACAACAGAGAAACATCAACTTGTTCCATTGATTTATGCATTCATTGGTTGATTCTTGTACGTACCCTGACAGGGGATCAAATCTGAAACCTTGGCGTATGAGATGACACTCTAACCAACTGAACTACCCGAGCAGGGCCCATAGCACTTATAAAGATATTTTTTAAAAGTGATTTTTAAAGAGATAGAAAGAGAGAGGGAGAGAAACACTGATATGAGAGAGAAATATTGATCAGCTGCCTCCCACATGTCCCTCCCCTCTCCCTCTTCCTCCCCTCCCCCCTCCCCTACATTGGGATTCGAGCTGCAACCTGGGCATGTGCCCTGACTAGGAATAGAACCAGCAACCTTTTGGTGCACAGGATGACACTCAACTAACTGAGCCACATCAGCCAGGGCCATAGCACTTTTGAACATACTTCTGCCCAAATGTCATTGTTATAATTACTTATATGTCCTTCTTCCTCACCTTGAGCTAATTCATCTTTCGCTCTCTAGTACCTGGCACACAGCAGGTATTTCATAAATGCTTACTGAATAAAACATAAATATAGTTTCTAAACAAAATAGGAGGTTACTATCACTCAGCAATTTAACATCTGCAACTATGCCTTACCTCCACAATACTCTTGGTCACCGTAGATCTTCCTCTTCGAAGTTCATTGGCTTCTCTTTCTACAAAACAGAGTGGTACTTTTCCTACAAGCACCAGAGAATCACTAGTATCTGGAAATATAATTCCAAGGCCCAGATCTTCCAGATTTTTGTGGTAACACCTAAAGAGACAATCTCAAATGTAAAATCATTACTTCATTCATGTTTCACTACTCGTTCCAAATACCTGATATTTTCTCAAAAGCTGCCACAAGCTTTATAAGTTATACTGTTTTCTCATATTTATGAGTATTTGTTTAGAATTTTATTTTATTTTTGAATTACAGTATCTTTCTTTTTTCACCCTCTTTTCCATTGAGAGAATCAACTTAGTACTAAGTCTTGTTCCTAAGTTTTTATTCTTCACTGAGCAATTGCTAGCTTCTCACGCTGGCACTTGAAGGAGTTTGGCCCAAATAAAAGGGCTGAGAGTATTTGGAATCAGCATTAAAGCAGGGAGGTAATGAACAGCCCCAGGAACTAAGAAGTCCTGACTAACGGGATGTAAATAAATGGATCTGCCTCTAATATAAAGTATGCCCCAGGGGGAAAGATTTTATGGCAATGGCGTATTCCCAAAGCTGAAATATAAATTCAGAGACAATTCTCTTTTTCATTTCCAACAATCTGTACCCCCCGCCCCCGAAGTGGGAAAACTTCCTATCTTGTGATTCACTATATGATTTTCCCCTTCCTTGCGGCCCAGTGTTTTACTTTCTTCCCAGTATGATTATGATAATGAAAACGAAGACTCTAGAATGCACCAAAGCAAAGCTGAATGGAAGCAATTACTGCAGTAACTTTGCTTTCAGAAACAGCACAGCATAAACACTGACTGTTCCAAGAAATGGTAAGATTATTCTAGGCCAACTGCTGGGAAAATTTATCAGGGAAACTCTATCCTATACTCAACAGCTGTGATACAGTGGAAAGAACAGCATCTGGAGTCAGAAAACCTGCATCTGAGTGCCTACTCCACCACTTAATCGTTGTTATGACCTTGAATAAGTCATGTAACCTCTCTTAGTCTCAGGTGACTCATGTGAAAAAATGAACAATAGCTATGCTTACACCTCACAGATTGTGAATATTTACACTATCAACATCCCATCCTCATGGCGGTACTAACCGTAAGAGTCTCCTTTGTTCCTCTGTCACTGTTATCTCTAGTGGAGGACTTACAGTGGAAGACAGTAATTTTTTCCGACCAGAGCCTTGTGGCTGTTGTTTCTCATAGGAATCTATTGGGAGAACGATGAATGGGTTAAGAGTAGGAAGTGAAGTCTTCTAGATTCAGATAAAAATGAAACATGGTAAGGCAAGCCCATGTAATTACTACAGTGCATAGCACTGTGTTCAATGTAGTTTTAGGCTTTGAATTTCCATTATTAAAGTAAAACTAGTAAATACCCAGCTGCTATTTCATCTTAGCAGTATTTTCAAAAATAAGAACTATAAGACTTAAATCTTACATTCAAATGAACAATGCAAGGTTCCTGGAGATAGTCAATCCCCAGAGGTGAATAATGTGGATTACTGAGGAAATTAAATGGGTTTACTATACAGTCCCGTGGCTCAAGAAGGCGTCCCCATTTCTTCAGAAGGGTTTCCCAGCCTCTGAAGAGACAGTCAATAGTACTATTCTCAAATGGTCCAGGGCCTATAGCAAGTGAGTTTTTCCAACAATTGGGTCTCCGTTTTACAAGAAAAACTGAACAGGGAGTAAAATATCCCCCTAGGTCCTCACTTAACTCTTTGACATTAGGTTTTTTATTACTTGACCACAGGAGTGAAGATTTTCCTGATATTTTACCTGTTGGGGAACACACTGCTTCATGATGAGAAAAAATGGGGAGCAAAGATTTAAAAGCACATATTGCCTTTGGAAGGATACATAACAAATGAATGATATTGGATGCCTCTGGGGACAGAAACTAGGTGGGATGAGGGACAAGGGTAGAAAGACTTTATTAGATTCCCTTTTGTGCCTTTCAGACTTGAACCTATTTGCTTATACTACCTATTCAAACACAAAATTTAAAATGAGAACGATTGGGCCTTCTGAGGTACTGGTGGTCTCTGCCTGATGACCTGTAAAGAAGGTAAATCAAGGTGATATGGGCATTTACCATGGGCATGTGGAGGGGCATATATTTGTACTGGATGACATGCGGAAGTAGCGTAATCCTTAGACACCCAATCCTTAAGGTTGATGATAAATATATAGCAAATGTATCTTTTTAAAAAAAAAGTTTTTAAAATATTTTTACTGATTTCAGAGAGGAAGGGAGAGGGAGAGAGAGAAACATCAGTGATGAGAGAGAATCATTGATTGGCTGCTTCCTGCACACCCCACACTAGGGATTGAGCCCACAACCCAGGCTTGTGCCCTGACTGGGAATCAAACTGTGACCTCCTAGTTCATAAGTTGACACTCAATCACTAAGCTACGTTGGCTGGGCAGCAAATGTATCTTTGACAATGTAAGATCTAATGACTGAATTAGTAAAGTGAACTATTACATTCTTTCAGTAATAGAAGAAGGCAAACCAGAAGACTTCAGCTTAATTTTGTGGGGTTTTGTTGTTGTTGTTGTTGTTTGTTAATCCTCTTCTGAGGATATTT
The DNA here is from genome assembly GCF_000412655.1 of Myotis brandtii. Taxonomy (NCBI): domain Eukaryota; kingdom Metazoa; phylum Chordata; class Mammalia; order Chiroptera; family Vespertilionidae; genus Myotis; species Myotis brandtii. Next base: position 943,627 of record NW_005371193.1, read on the forward strand.
TTCCATTGATTTTTTTTTTTTAGAGATTTTTTTTTGAGAGAGAGAGAGACATCAATGGAGTGGTTGCCTCCTGCACGTGCCCCCCTCCTCCCCCGGGATGGAGCCTGCAAAGGAGGTACATGCCCTTGGAATTGAACCCTTGAGCCTTCAGTTCACAGGCTGATGCTAGGGCTCAGCTTAATTTTTTAAACATACAATTCATTTTCCTCACAGCAGTCAGAGTTAGAAAAACTCTTTCAGTCATACTAATTCTGCTGGAGTCTCAAATCTGTTCTAACCCCAAAAAGATCCTTACCAATAATAAGCTGCTCCAAACGGACACGCTCATGGGCAGCATGCTGATCCACCAAGACTAGCAAATTTCCACCTAGAAGATTATCAAGGATTACTGAAGCTTCAAATTATCAGATCAACATTAAAATAACCATGTTGTGTTGAGGGAGAAAAAAATTAATTCACACTAACAGGTGAGCATAAGAGAAACATACTGAGTAGTAACAACTGTATCTTAGTTCCTAAAAATAAATGAAATTATGGGAAATAACTACAACAAATTTATCTATTTTTTAAATATATATTATTAAAATTTATTTCAGAGAAGAAAGGAGAGGGTGAGAGAGAGAGAAACATCAATGATGAGAGAGAATCATTGATCGGCAGCTTCCTGCTCGCCCCACACTGGGGATCAAGCCTGCAACCCAGGCATGTGCCCTGACCAGTGACCTCCTGGTTCACAGATCAGTGCTCAACCACTGAGCCATGTGAGCCAGGCTAACCATACATTTTAAGCTTTAAATAACTGATTTTGCTTTATTAATTCAAATTTGATAAAACGAAGGATCAGTAAACAATACATTATTATAATCAGCTGACCTTAATTTGCAAGCTACCCTGGAACCAATGAAGAATGTAATTCTACTACACTTTAGATCAGAGGTCAGAAAATTTTTTTCTGTGAAGGACCAGAGAGTAAATATTTTAGGTTTTTGGGACATAGGGTTTCTGTCACAACTACTCAATTCTTCATTTTGAAACCAAAGCAGCCACAGACAATATGTGAATATTATAGCTGTGTTCCCATAAAACTTTATGTGTAATTTTTTAAAAATATATTTTTGTTGATTTTACAGAAAGGAAGGGAGAGGAATAGAGAGTTAGAAACATTTGATGAGAGAGAAACATCGATCAGCTGCCTCCTGCATGTCCCCTACTGGGGATCGAACCTACAACCAAGGTACATGTCCTTGACTGGAATTGAACCCGGGACCCTTTATTCTGTGGGCCAACACTCTATCCACTCAGCCAAACCAGGTAGGGCTGTATAATTTTGATGTATCAAGAAATATTCTTGTCTTTTTTCCAAATATTTAATCATCTAAAAACCATTCTTATCTACCTGGCTATACAAAAACAGGTGATGGCTGGATCTGGTCCACCAGCCACAGTTTGCCCTGATTTAGAATCAGGCTTCTCAAATTTTGATGGGCATACGAATCACCTAGGGATCTTATTAAAATGCAGATTCTGACTCAGTAAGTTAGGGGTGGGGCACAAGCTTCTGCAATTCTAATAAACTCCCAGGTGATGATGCTACTTATAGACTTTGAGTAGCAAGGCTTTACCAGGGGTCCTCAAACTTTTTAAACAGGGGGCCAGTTCACTGTCCCTCAGACCGTTGGAGGGCCGGACTATAGTTTAAAAAAAACTATGAACAAATTCCTATGCACACTGCACATATCTTATTTTGAAGTAAAAAAACAAAACGGGAACAAATACAATATTTGTATTTGAATGTGGCCCGCGGGCCGTAGTTTGAGGACCCCTGCTTTAGACACTCAAGTGCAAGAGAGGAGGCAGAATGTCCTGACCCCAAAGCCATAACTAATCTTTTTCTCATTGACAAGACCACTGATTTTCACTTATATTACTACATCTTTTTTAGCTTGTAATTTTTTTTAATCCTTACCCGAGGATATTTTTCCATTGATTTTTAGAGAGAGGGAAAGACAGAGAGAAATATCGATGGAAGAGAAACACATCAGTTGGTTGCCTCCTGCACACACCCCAATCAGGACCTGGGCCAGGGAGGAGCCTGCAACCAAGGTACATGCCCTTGACGGGAATCAAACCCAGGACCCTTCAGTCCGCAGGCCAAAGCTCTATCCACTGAGCCAAACCGGCTAGGGCTTAGCTTATAATTTTAAAACTTTTGGCCAAAGGGTTGAGGTTTAGTGCTATGTATTACATTGAAATAAAAGTTCTCTTGAATTTGATCAAAACAGATAATGCCTGTTTCTCCTGATTTAGTTCCCAGATTGAACTAAAGATTTAAAACTTGTTTCTATGATACTATCAAATTCATGGCATGAGAGCTTAAGACTTAAAGAAAAAAGGAAAAAAATTTTCTGACAGCATGTTCAAACACAGGAACAGGCCCCAAAAAGTTGAATTGTAAACTCCTTTGAGGATAGGAGGAGTTGCAGCTGGTTGTGATGAATACTGAACATCCTGTATTGGGCAAGACAATGGAATAAATAAATTGTGAGGGAGTGCCCTCGAATTTTAAAACTAGAGCCAATGTGAATTACCAAGAGCCAGTGACCCTAAAAAATCAATCCTGTACCTGACTCCGGAGGAATGGTTTATAGTCTACATAGTGTTCACAACCTTTTTCATTCCTTGAATGAAGCAGAATATATTAAGGTAATTTGCTAATGCTGGAAGCTGTACTTTTAATATTCCAACACAATACAAGTTTCATATGGGCAAGGATTTCTGTCTGTCATATTTCCAGCATGTGTAACAGCAGTCAGGTACATAATAGGCACTCAATAACTGTTTACAGAATAAATGAATGAATCTTTATTCTTTAGGGTATCATAACTGAAAAACTATTTTACTGTAGGTGGAAACATTCCATTAAAAATGCCGATATATGATAATTTCACTATAATTTAAAACAATAACGTATTTATTCATTACAAAAATATGGGCAGATATTAAAATATCAGTTATAGGAATAGGTTGCTTTTGGTATTCATGAGCAACAATAAACACATTTTTAAAATATATATATTTTTATTGATTTCAGAGAGCAAGGGAGA
>NW_005371193.1:946803-961012 GCF_000412655.1 Myotis brandtii
TAGAGACCACAACCCAGGCATGTGCCCTTGACCGGAATTGAACCTGGGACCCTTCAGTCCACAAGCCGATGCTCTATCCACTAAGCCAAACCAGCCAGGGCAAAACACATTTTTATTTAGGAAAGTATATTATCTAGCCCAGCCAGTGTAGCTCAGTGATTGAACATCGACCTATGAACCAGGAGAATTCAATTCCCCGGGTTGTGGGCTCGATCCGCAGTAGGGGGCATGCAGGAGGTAGCTGATCAATGATTTTTTTTCTCATCATTAATGTTTCTATCTCTCTCTCCCTCTCCCTTCCTTTCTGAAATCAATAAAAATATTGAAAACGAAAAGAGAAGAAAAAAGCCGCCTGGCATGGCTCAGTGGTTGGGTGTTGACCTGTCAACCAGGAAGTAACGATTCGATTCCTGGTCAGGGCACATGCCTGGGTTGCAGGCTTGATCCCCAGTGTCGGGTGTGCAAGAGGCAGCCAATCAACGATTCTCTCTCATCATTGATGTTTCTATCACTCTCTCCCCTTCCTCTCTGAAATCAATAAAAATATATTTAAGGAAAAAGCCTTTTCTCATCCTCACCCTCTTTCAGTCCCTCTTCCATGTCACAGATTTTTAAAAATGTATATATTTTTATTGATTTCAGAGAGGAAGGGAGAAGGAGAGAGAATTAGAAACATCAATGATGAGAGAAAATCATTGATCAGCTGTCTCCTGCACGCCCCCTACTGGGCATCAAGTCTGCAACCTGGGCACGCGTCCTTGACTGGAATCAAACCTGGGACCCTTCAGTCCGCAGGCTGACACTCTATCCATGGAGCAAAACCAGCTAGGGCCATGTCACAGATTTTTGAGTCTCCATCAGCATCCTCCCCTATCTATGAAACAGTTTTCACTTGAGTCCCTGACTTCTGCTGTCATAAAATTGAATGGATAATTTTGGTCTTCATCTTACTTAACCTCTTGGCAACATTTATATGAAGTCCTGGCTTTGCAACAAAACCTTTGTCTATTTTCTTCCTGTTTCACTAGCTATTCCTTCACAACCTCTTTTGCCAGTGCACTTTTTTCTGACTAGCTGTTAAATGTTGGAATTATTCTAAATTCAGAATCTCTTCTCATTAACCTTCACTCTTTTTCTAGGTAATAAAAGTTACATTTGTGACTTCAATAACCAACTTTATGCTGACAACTCAGACATATCCCCATGTCAGAATGCTTGTCTAGTCCCAAACCTGTAATATCCAACCACATGCCTGACACATCTTCTTGAACATTTCAAACAGATTTCAGATTGAACTCATGATGCTCACTCTGCCTGCTTCTCATCCAACCTCATGATGTCCTGCAACATCATCCATTCAGTTATGAGTCAGAAAACTAGGAGTCCTGTTTTGATATACCGTCCCCATATCCAATCCATCACCAAGACCTGTTGACTTTATCTCCTAAATATCTTTCCAATGCATTTACTTCTCTCTAGTCCACCCTGGTCACAGCTATACTGCTATACTGCAATATCCTCCTAACAGTCTCTCTGCAGTTACTGGGATGCATCCCCACACCCAATCCTTTCTCTACATGGCAACCAGAGCAATATTTTCAAAATGCAAATATGACATAACCCATGCCACCGCAAAAATAACATCAGAAAACCAATGGGAGGAAATACAAAACAGAAAGCTTTCAATAGTTTCCAGTTGGTGTTGGGACAAACTTATAATTGGCATTTGAGATCAGGCCTCAGCTTCTTGCTCTCGCTCCAATTGCACTTGCCCTGGTTCCCCTCACTAAAGGAGAGAACATCACAAAATGCATGTTGTTATTGATTTCAGAGAGGAAGGGACAGGGAGAATTAGAGACATCAATGTTATTCCCTCTGCCAAGAATACTTCTCCTTCTTCTTTCCCTAGTTAACTCATACTCATACTTCCGATCTCACTTTACCAAGGAAACCTTCCCTGAGCCCCTTGACTAAATCATATCTTCCAATACAGGTTCTTACATCATCTTGTTTCTCTCTTCCATACACGGGCTAGAGTTACTTAACACTAGAGGCCCGATGCACAGGATTGTGCACTGGTGGGGGGCATAGCCTGCGGGGATCTGCCCGCTGTGGAAGCACCACTCATCCCAGTCAGCCGAGCGGCTGTGGACCTGCCCTCTGAGTGGCTGCTCCCTGGTCCAGCATCTTCCGTGGAGACGGAGCACTCGCCTCTCCAGGGGGCCTGGTTGGGCCAGGCCCAGGGACAATAGCACTGAGAGGCAGCAGAGTAGGCCTCAGTCCCACAGTGGCCACGAACTGCCTCCCAGCCTCCAGGGTCAGCTCTTTGAGCCCGGCAGCAGTGGGGGTGCTGCGCGGCCTGTGCAGCAGGGAGCAAGGAGGAGGAGCCTGAGGTGAGGAGGCGATGATGATTGCAGCCCGGGTTCCTACCCATTGGCCCGGGGTTTGCAGCAGGAGCAGCTGCTCATCCCAGTCAGCCAAGCGGCACTCCCACTGTGGTAGTGCACTGACCACCAGGGGGCAGCTCCTGTGTTGAGCGTCTGCCCCCTGGTGGTCAGTGTGCATCATAGCAACTGGTCAACTGGTCATTCTGGTCGTTCCGCCATCTGGTCGCTGGGCTTTTATTATATAGGATTTCTGTAATTATCTGTTTCTCCTGCATGTATTTCCACCTCCCTCCCCCCATTGTATCCCTAGGGCCTAATACAGTTCTGGGCATACAAAAGGCACTCAATATTTATTGAATGAGTTACTAGGACTTACAAACTATTATTGTTTTATTAAAGCAGTCACCAGGAGATTGTATTTAACTTTTTATAAACCTAGTATAGTTCATTATGTAAACTTTCTTTTTTTAAACATATGTTTATATTGATTTTTAGAGAGATAGGAAGGGAGAGAGAGAGAGAGAAATATTGATGAGAGAGAAACATTAATCCACTGCCTCCTATTAGGGATCGAGCCCACAACTCAGGCATGTGCTCTGACTAGGAATCAAACTGGCGACCTTTTAGTGCATGGGTCAATGCTCAACCACTGAGCCACACAGATTGGGCTAAATTTTCTATTATTATAACGGGAATATATTAAAACATTATTTAGCCTAGCCGGGTTGGCTCAGTGGATAGAGCACTGGCCTGTAGACCAAAGGGTCCCGGGTTCAATTCTGGTCAAGGGCACCTACTTTGGTTGCAGGCTCCTCCCTGGCCCAGTCCCTGGTCAGGACGTGTGCAGGAGGCAACCAATCGATGTGTTTCTCTCACATCGATATTTCTGTCTTTCTCTCTCTCTTTCACTCTCTCTAAAAATCAATGCAAAAATATCCTCGGGTGAGGATTAAAAAAACAAAAATCATTATTTAAAAGTTAAACAATACAAAATATTTTAAAAAGTAAAACATGAAATTCCCCCTTTGCCCACTCCCATTCTCACTCCCAAAGTAACTACTGTTTAATAGCTTAACATGTAGTTTATATATGTATGTCTTATATATGTATGTGTGTGTTTATAAAACTAAATGGGTTTTAAAACTATCATTCCAGGAAAAAAAAAAAGTCATTCCACAATATTAATTTAGATTTGTTTTCCCTAATCTTTCCAAGTCACTGCAATGGTATTGTCTGTCTGTGTGTGTGTCTGTGTGTGTGTGTCTGTGTGTGTCTGTCTGTCTGTGTGTGTGTCTGTGTGTGTGTCTGTGTGTGTCTGTGTGTGTGTTTGTGTGTGTCTCTGTGTGTGTCTGTGTGTATGTGTGTCTGTTTGTGTGTCTGTGTGTCTGTGTGTGTCCGTGTGTGTGTGTGTCTGTGTGTATGTGTGTCTGTTTGTGTGTCTGTGTGTCTGTGTGTGTCCGTGTGTGTCTGTGTCTGTGTGTATGTGTGTCTGTGTGTCTGTGTGTCCGTGTGTGTCTGTGTGTGTCTGTGTCTGTGTGTATGTGTGTCTGTTTGTGTGTGTGTGTGTCCGTGTGTGTCTGTGTCTGTGTATATGTGTGTCTGTTTGTGTGTGTGTCCGTGTGTGTCTGTGTCTGTGTGTGTCCGTGTGTGTCTGTGAGTCTGTGTGTGTCTGTGTGTGTCTGTCTCTGTCTGTGTGTGTGTGTGTGTGTGTGTGTGTGTGTGTGTGTGTGTGTCTGTGTGTATTAACCATAAGAGGAGTCTGTCAGAAGAGCAGCTGGTTAATAGTCAAGGCTAAACTCCATTCTTACCTGCCTCACCAATCTCATCAGTCTTAGTGCTCATTAAACAGGCAATAAACTTGTTATCCACTTGCTGGAGAACCTGCCATACATTGAAATAAATGGTACAACGATAAATAAAAATAGAGGCTTATTTGTATAGAAAGAGACAAAACTGTACTTAATTTAGAGTTGTTTGCATTATAACTTTCATATCTAAGACTGAGCTAGGTGCTGATGAACCTGAGGGAGTGACCAGGAAGGATAAAAGGAGTGATCAGAAGACATAAAGGGAACACAGACTTAGGCATCTAAGAGGGATATGCTACAAAAATCTTTAGCATTAGACCTGAAATGTTCCCAACAGAATGACTCTTCTTAATGGGTCATATAACCAGAGAATTATTAATATGACCAGAGACTGCTAACAAATAGAGCTGAAATAAATTTTTAAAATGTATACAAAAGCAAGGAAAAGCATTTTGGAAGAGCTAGGTCATTAAAGCAGTAAGTGAAAAAGCCACCTGTGGCTTTAGGCCTTGGTGCTCCTTTCTGTCCAGGTACTGACAAGGCTCCCCCCACAATGCCTAATCTATACCCCTACCCCAGGGCCTATTTCTGGATCAAGTGTTTGCTCTGATACCAGGTCAAACATGCCAGGTTAGGAGTTTACCTGGATTTTTCTACCTCCTAATTTGTTTCCTGAAAACAAGGAGATAGAGAGTGGTGTAGAGGGAGGGCAATCTAGCAGATGAGACAAGAGACCCCTCTTGTTAATGGAACTCCTCAACTACCATGTCATTTGTAGCCTCACACTATTGAGGGTTGTTTAAAAAGGGACATTGTTGCACATTTAAGGATAATGTCTCTGCAGTACTTAGTTGCTTTATAAATTATTGTCAAAATATAAAGTCTATATAAACCTGAAACTGTGAACCTGAATTCATCATTCATCCCTCCAAACTTGCTCACACTACTAAAGACATCTTTTTCTTTGTAATTAATTTTAGTCCTTTTCTTTTTCTTCTCATGATAAAGTTCAGTAAGATTTAAAAAAACACATGTGCTTTGACCCGGGTGGTCTACATCATTAAATATATCCAATTTCACAAGAGTTAGTCTAACTTAGGGCTTATATACAAATAATGAGATTTCAAAGTCAACCTTTTACCTGCATGGAATGAATCATGTCTTTGGTGAAACGGTAAGGAAACAAGATGTTGTGAATTTTAACTGCTAGGCTTTCAGCCTGACCACTGCTTACATCAACAGCAACCTAGAAAGACACAGCACAATATCATTTAAATTTAAATTTTGTCATGTCTGTAGAACTGTTTGACCAAAGATCTCAAAGTGCCTTAAAAACATTCATTTTTCATAAACTCTACTAGAGGTGGGTTGAATTCAGAGAATTTATAGGAATTCAAAAGGCTCTATGACCAAAATTACTGACAAACACCAACATTTCAGAATAACAATTTACCTAGGCTCCATAATCAAGTACTTAATGACATCTTCGCTGAAGAATCAATAATTAAATGCTCATGTATTCCACACCCTCATTATAACACACCAAGTACATTCTGTGATAACCCACTGAAAAGAGAACATACACGATGAACTGTTCCTCCAGTAAAAGAGTCACTACTTTATTTAATGATAAATAAATTATTACCATCCTAAATACTCCGCCATAGCTACAAGTCAGGGTTTTTAAGAGTGGTAAACACTTTCACTATTCCCACACTGTTTACATATGTTTAATCCAAACTTAAAGCTGAGTTCCCCAAATGCTATAAATTCTGATTCCTCCTTTTTACATTAATTTCCAAATAAATTACTTGGAAACATACCCACTTTCCATTAATAACTTCAAATTAGTATAGTCAGTCATGCCCATACCCAACTTAAATAAAATTCTAAGGGGTTCAATGGGGGGAGAGGCTGGACATCTGTAATACTTTTAACAATAAAGATAAATTTTTAAAAAATGAAATGAAATAAAATTCTAATTTTAAAATAACAAGCAAAGAAAAACTGCTGCAGACCCACCTCTGGGTAACGGGCAAATACTGGATTGTCCCATTCTGAGAACAAAGACTGAAGCGATTCGCTACCAACAGCATCATCCACAGTATCTAGTGCAAAGGGGACAGGTACAGTTGGTATCAAGAGCCTCAGGGAAAAAGGTGAGTGGCATCTCATATTTGGTGTGGTGCAGCCTCATGACCAAAGATCACACACATTGCTCCAACATGCTACAAAGGCTCAGTGTTTGCTGTATCTCTAAATTGTTTTGAACTGTTACTTTCTAAACTGGAGTTGATGACTGTATCTTCTGGCATTATAGCTTTTTCTCCAACTTATTTTCAAGAGATATTTCAGAATACAAGTTCAGAAGAAACTGGTTCAAATTAGTAGCCTTACTCCCTTTGGTAAAAGAACTATATACCTTATCTATTTTTAGAAACAAAGAAAATAACAAATGTCTGTAGCTTTTTACAAAAATAAGAGTTTTGCTTATACAAAACTACCACAATATGGAGCACAACTCCAATATTTAAAAATAAACAATTTCTCAGTCACAAGATACCATAGACTGCATTATCATCCAGTATTAACATCAGGTCTGGAAAAGTAATTTCTGATCTACATGCATGCACCGAATTACTTAGTTTTGCTGTGAAATAGGACCATGGGGCATTCCTGGTTCCAGCAAGGCACAGCTGACACTGATCAAGCTTAATAATACAACCCTGCTTTTTTTTCTTTTTTTTAAGTTAGGTGGTACATTATATACTAGGTATTCCAGCAATCTCTGTTATTGCCCCTACCTCTGTTATTCTGTCTCATCACCGTCCTCTCTTCCCGAGCTCTAGGAAGGAAGGGAAGAACAAGGTCGCTTCTAAAAGGATGACACCTGTACTGAGATCCTAAATGTAAAAAAGAAAACCTATACATTTGAACTCAAAGAATAAACTATTAAAAATTAAGTTACATAGAATCTCTTTCTGCACAAACTGAATCAAGACATAAGGAGGCAGACTACTAAATACCAGATTGAGAGTCAAAGTTCCTTAATGAATTTAGTAATCTACCTTACTGCTTAGTCCCATTATCCATCTATACCAGACAGAACGTGGATCTAAAATAGATCACTGATTCTCAGTGGGGGCAGTTTTGCATGGGGACATATGGCAATATCTTAAGACAGTTTTGGTTGTCACAACTTGGGTGAGGGGTACCACTGGCATCTAGCAGGTAGAGGCTAGGAATGCTGCTAATACCCTATACAATATATCAGACAGAATTATCTAGTCCAAAATGTCACTAGTGCCACAGTTGAGAAACACGGTATTAAACATATAGTGGTACTTAATTATCATCCTTCACTACTGAGTACAATCTTCACAAGTCCCCAATTTATGTCTCTTATCCCAATACATATATTTATTATAACATTTATCTCATCTAATTGTATTTAGACAGCTATCTTCTCTAATAGACTGTGAACTCCTAGAAGCAAAGTCGGTTAATCTACAATCTGGCAGGGCCTAGCACTGTGTGAATAATCAATAAACGAACGAATAAATGAATGAATGAAAATTCCTCAATTTAAACTCCAAAATCCAGTAAAATCTGGCTCCAAATCTACCTTCCTTTCTGAAGAATGATCAGATTTGTGTTTTAGAAACAATGCTGAATTTGACAGTTTTTGAACAGGGGCAAAACATTATGAAACTATTATTTCAAAAAGATAAATCTGTTGGACAAATACTGGAGATTAATTCAGAATGATAAAAATTAAAGTAGGAACTGAAATAAAGTTGCAAAGTTAAAAACATTTTAAAGAGAAATACTGCCAGGGTTTGGCGACTTGAGGTAACTCCTTAAAATTACCTTTATATAGCCTCTCTTCTGTACAATTAAACTTACCTCTTAACAATTCATCTTATGTTTTTATGCATGGTTCGACAATGTCCTAATCTCCTGCTATATATACCTCAGCCATTTCCAGAAATGGAGGGTGCTTTGGAGCTATCTTTTAATGGAACTCGTTTCTGTATCCAAAATACTTTATTTTTCATTAAGAAATTCTGGGTCAACATGACCCTCAAAAGTTCATTAAAAGACTTGCTAATCCAGAAAGTTAATAGGTTGAAGTATTTTTTTAAACATCTAGATTTATTTAACAGGAGCAGATGCTTATGTTGAGTATGGCAGCCAACCAAGATTTCTGCCTTTGTTTAGCAACAGCCATCTCAGTTTAATGTAACCCAGTTATTTTTTATTACCATATCAGAAGCAGTTATATTCCAGGAAGATGAGGTGCCAGTTCCTTAGATTTACCTCTAATAAACACTCAGTATAAATCAGGATATAAAACTACATAGATTGAAAAACACATGTGACTTTAAGAGCAACCTGATAGTCTCAGGAGCATACTGAACGAAAGGGGTTTTCTCCTATTTAATACTTTGAAAGTTACTACAATGATTATTTTTTTCACAAGGAAAAAAAAAACCAACCTATTGAAAAATAAAGGTCTAATTTAATCTTAAATCAGAGCCGCCTGCCAGAGAGATTAATTTATCCTAAAGATAAATTATAATTTGCGATTACATTCATGTAATTACGTTCTTTTGCAACATTCAAGACTTTTAATTCGGATGCACACTAAATGTTTATCCTCCTAATGTAAAACCAAGCATATCGCCAGATGGGAGTCAGCTTTACTATCTCCCAACATCTGGCTCTAAACACACTGCCAAAACGACGTCACTTTTAATGTTGACTTAGACCTGAGAACTCAGAGTCCTAGTCTAGGCTCTGATGTAGCCCTGTGGTATGATCTAAAAGCCTGATAACAGCTACTTACACAATAAACAGGTCAAGTGGATTAGTACATGCATTATAATCGAGTACATTTGAAAAGTATATTTATGAAAGTACTTATTTAACCTAGATTTCAGAAAATTTATGGTCAAGTCCTATTTTCTAAAAAAAAAAAAAAAATAACAAAAACATATATAGTACTGTACTGAACCATAGATTTTACTTGAAAACCTAGGATGATGACAGGATCCTTCTGGCTGTTTACCTGGGAGCTGCAGAGAGCAATATTGGCATGCAGGTGCCTTTAAATTTTTAGGAGAGTTGAGTTTGGGAGAGAGGGGAAAGCGGATTAGAGAAGGATAGTGGACCTTCTCTACTATTAATACCATTTCATTAAAAACTGCCCTAACTGGTTTGGCTCAGTGGATAGAGCATCGGCCTATGGACTCAAGGGTCCCAGGTTCAATTCTGGTCAAGGGCATGTACCTTGGTTGCAGGCACATCCCCAGTAGGGAGTGTGCAGGAGGCAGCTGAATTGAGGTTTCTCTCTCATCGATGTTTCTAACTCTCTATCCCTCTCCCTTCCTCTCTGTAAAAAATCAATAAAATATATTCCAAAAACAAAACTGTCTCACCCTCTTATACATATACATACCCATAGACACATATATGTACACTTCCATTCTGTAAGGCTTTCTTTGTATTGCTAGATTTAAATAGTATTGGGCCTAGAGAATCTTCATATACCATAAAACATGTTTTATAATTAAAGTTTAAAATGTTCCATCTGCTGAGATAACCTTCAAAAGCATTTCATGCCATGAACACTATATTATACTTACCATTCTCAAGTATGACATCCACAGCCACGGTTGTCAGGTCCTTAGTACAAGCAGCCCGAATGTCCTCAGTAGGAGCAATGAATGTGCTCAGTCCAGTTATTTTGTTAATGTAAACCATTCTTCCCAGGGCTACATCAAAATGCTGTTGCCAATCCAAAGAACATGTGTTTGACTCTTCATTTTCAGAACAAGTTGCTATAGATTCCTCACTCTGAAAACAAGTTCCATTTGGGTTGGCTGTGGAATCGTCCTTGTGACTCATTAACATTCTACTGGGAGAGTTAGGACTTCCCATCTGTTGTTCTGAAACTGTAAGAACATCTGAGTCTTTACTAAGTGCAGAGCTATTATAGTGAACTACCAAACTTGTTTCTGGTATCACAGAGTTCTCTGTTGTATTGTTAGTATATGCTTCACTATCTTTATTGAAGAAATTATTCTGTGTGAGAGAGTCTGGCATTGGGAGGATGATACTCTCTGTGTTTTTATGCTCATTTTGAAATAACATACAAGCATCTAGGGATAACCCACTGCATAAGTCACTGTCTTTTCTACTGGAATCTGATTGTGGACATTCAATAAAATGACTCATCTCCATTATTTGAGTCTCTCTTTCAGAACCTTTCATTTTAGATAATTTAGAGGCTAGTGACTCAGGTGATTTCTCAATATCCAAAGGTTTTCTGTTCAAATGGCATAGATCCTTTAGAGTTACAGGACTTTCTCTTGAGCAAGGCATCTGCTGTTCTAAACAGTCTTCTTCCTTGGAGAATGGAAAATTTCCCGAATAAAGGACGTGACTTATAGGTTGACAACTACTATTTGAATCATTATGTTCCATAGTAGTGATTTTACACATACCAGAGTTGTCTATGTGGTTTTTGTCTCTACATGGAATGTCAGGTTCAACTTGAGGACTGAGATTGGTAGTGATTTCAAAATTATTATTTTCCTCCACTTCTGTATTCAGAGGATTTTTAACCTTCCCATATTGTCTCTTAAACTTCTCTAAAGATCCTAGTTGTGGATTTAAGCTTAGCTTCTTAGGGGCGATGGGTCTGGATAAACCAATCAACTTACCTTTTCTCTTACTATCATTTGAAACATGCCTACACCAAGAGAAAGAAGATGTGTCCAGTAATAAGCCACCTGTGTGTGATTTTTTACTACCATCCTGCAAAATAGCAAAATTTTTGTAAGTTGGAATAGGTTTGTTCTCTAGCCTAGAACTTATATTTGTTCTGCACAATTTTTTGTTAGACAATTGAGCAAATTCTGTACTTAAAGTGCTGGTTAAATCTTTGATGTTTGGAGTCTCAACTGAATGGCATGTTCTATTTCCAAGTGTTTCTTTGGCACTCACAGGACCAGGTCGAACACAATTTTTAAATAAATGTTCTGTTTCAGTTTGCTCATTTTGTACCACATGAGTTATAAAGCCAGTGGAACACAGTTTAATTTGTCCATAACTAAAAACATTTCTTCCACAATTACTAGGTTCTTTTTTTCTTTTCTCTCCCTCCCCCTGAGCACCATGTACTCTCAGTAATGTTGTCTCAGAAGGCAGAGGTTGGCATCCCATTTCAGTAGCACCTTTAAATGTCTCTAGTTGAATCTGAATTCTGTTCTTTTTCAGGATGTCAGCAGCCATGTCATTAACAGTAGTACTTGCTTTCTGTATTTCTAGATCTCCACTCTCCTCAAAGTGATCTAATGTCTGAAAAGGGCTTGCAGGCATTTCTGAATTGGTTCCACATGGATTTTCTAAAGAGTTAAGTTCCAAGCAATATTTTTTATGTTTCTCATTTTCTCCTGATTCTGACGCTTCAGGTCTCTCTTGTTCTAAGACCCTTGATTCTGAACAAGAGCTATCTTTGTTTTGTAAAGTTGATTCTGTCATTTTACTATGACCTGGACTATCAGATTCATAAGTATACAAAAATGAATCATTTGTCTGTTTTCTGATCGCTTCTGAATTCCTAGAATTCTGTGTGTTTATGTTTTCTGTAGCTTTTCTTTTTACAGCTTTTGATTGCAAATTAAACATTTCATAGGAATCCAAAATATTATTACATGCTTCTTGGAAACTGACTCTGTCACACTTCTCATCAGAAGACATATGCTTCTGAAAAGTAGCACTAAATAAACTAAAATCATTATCTTCACTTAATTCCTTAATGTCTTCACCTGACAATTCCACAAATAATTTTTCTTTCTTTAAAAACATCTTCATTCCTTCTTGAATGCAAACCAAAACAGTATCCCAGTTCTGAAACTCAATCAGAGTTTTTGCTGGCTCCATGCACACATCATATTCACAGAACTGGCACTGTATATTGATTACATATATCCCATGGAGTTCTGGGTGAGACCGATGCCGAGGACTTGAATTCATTTGCCTACTGGCAGAGCCATTTTTTGGCTTGCATATAATACTTTCTTTCCTTAATAAAAAGTCAATGAGTTTATGCAACTTTGTCCTTAAAACTAGCCTTTTGTTCACAAATAAAAACTGCATATTCTTATTGTAATGGGCTTCAGAGCTGATATAGCCACTAAGTTCAAACTCCTTATATTTAAAATTTATTTCTCTTAACTTTTGGGACTTACTTAGTCCATAAATTTGACAAAATCGGGAACATATGTCTTTGGTTTTAGGGAGTTGAAGAACCATGGAACCAGAAACATCATTTCTCAAAGAGAAAGAAATGGAAGGGTGCATGAGTGAGAGAGCTTCGATCCTCTGCCTAACCTTCCCAAACTCCAGTCTCGGATCCATGCATCTCCTCCTTACAGGTAACTGATAAAATAGGTTATATACTGTTACTGTTGTCCCAGCACTTGGTCTAGTCAAGTCAGCTTCAAAGGCATTCAGGGCTTTTCCATTCTGAAACAGTTTCACAAAAGTTTTCATTGTCCCATTTTTCTTGGATGAAATTTCCATAGCACTGGCCATGTCAGCTATACTGGCCAAGGCCTCCCCTCGGAAACCATAAAACTTTGGGTTCTCCAAGTCCTGTAAGGAGTTGCATTTACTAGTGAAATAACGATTTCCCACTTTGTCTACATCATCGCTCCCTATCCCAAATCCATTGTCTATCACTTGGATTTGGAAGATTTCCATATTCACCCTCACAGCCACACATTTTGCTTCGGCATCAATACTGTTGAGGGCAAGCTCCTCCACACATTGGCCTAAGGAGCATATGGCCAAACCAGAACGCAATTTGGCTTGTACTTCAGCTGACAAGCACTTGATCATGGCAGGTAGAAAACTGGTGAGAATGCCAGGCAACAGTTTCCTTTTGTGACTGTAAATAATGGCCTTTGGGAGAAAAATAAAACAAAAACACACACATATGAAAGCTTCGGGGTTACACAGCATTACCCATTTTTCTGAGGCATTATAAAAAATACTACTTGACGTAAATGAAATTTCTATTAAACCACATTGTAAAACAAAACAAAACAAATGACAGCTCTGATCTCTAGGCAGATCACACAGCTCAGGTTTGATGCAATGGACTTAATTAACATCCAAAGCAGCTCTGATAATTTCATAATTTTCACTGACCCCATCTAAATCCCACATGCCCTGAAGTGAAATCATAATCACATTTGAAGTTGACCCATGAAGATAGTGTTCAAAATTCTAATCACTTTACCAAAAACAGATGCCCAAATTCCACTAACATTAGCTAGAAATTATTCACACACAAAACTCCAAGCTAGTTTCATAACATTTATACATTACACAATAACCATGACTTTTAGAAAAAACTCATAATAAAGTACTAAGACACTGTAATAAGAAGGTGAAGGAACAGGATGAAATAAAGACAAATTATTGTATGAAGGAGAAATGGGCATTAAGAGATTATTAATTATTATTATTATAGCTAAGTGGAGGTAACCTCAAGGGAAAGAGACTGGGAATGGGAAAGGTTAAGGCAGTAAAATTCCTTTTCATTATAAGCCTTTCAGAATTATTTTAGTTTACTTTGATAAAAAGTTTTCAGACGTTTATTAATATCCTTTTGTGTTAATACTCTTTTGGTCTTTACAATGGCTACAAACTACCTCGGCAATAACAATGATGTAGGGAGCTGTCTGACCTGGATTTTTAAAATTTCTCCCAGTAAAAAAAAGAAAAATTTAAGATTATGGTGCAATTAAAGGTCCTAGCGCTTCTTCATAGGTAAGAGAGCAGCGTAGTCTAGACCTCTCTCAGGCGGTGGGCTGGATTTTCAAACCCGGGAAAATCCGAGCTATAAGTGCAGATCTGATTATTTCTACGGCAACGCAAAGCTCTGAGGGGCGGGGCCGCGGCCGCAGGCCCCTCCCCCAGGCTCAGCCTCCGCCCCGC
>NW_005371193.1:961070-968237 GCF_000412655.1 Myotis brandtii
GCAGCCGGCTCCGGAAAGCTGGCCCGGAGCGGGCGTCACGACCCTTCTGGTGTTAGACGAGCTCCCGGAATCATCCTTTCGTCGCGCGCTTTCCCCCAAGTCACCTCCAGTCACCTTTACCACCTCGAGATACCAACCGCCTCGGACGCCGGCTGTGCCTCCTCGGCTCGCGAGGCTCGTGCACGCGGGAGCCGGGAGCATGCGCTTCGGGGATTCGCCGAAGTCCCTGTCCTCCGAGACACAGTGCGCACGCGCACGCAACGAGTCCCCAGGCCTTTTCACACGGGAATTCCTGAATTCCCAATCCTTATCCCCTTTTAGCGTGGCATGAAAAACTACTTCTAGTAATTTTTACTTTTGTCCTTTGTTTCCTCTTTCCCGTTTCTACTTTGCACGCACTACCATTTAATTCAATATATTATTTGCTCATTGTCTTCTCTCGCTAGAATGAAAGCCATATGAAGGTAAGGATTTTGTCTATTTTATTGCTGTATCCCCATGGCCTAGAACAGTGCCTGACTTATGTTAGGCACTCAATGAAAATAAATTCACAGCCTTCCATCTTATCAGATTAAAGCCTTTAAGAGCTGAGAAGACTGAGAAACTAAATTCTCAATTTTTTGGGGGGACACCTAGACTCCATTGACTTTTTTGGGTATTTTCCTATTACACCACAACTTCTTTTCTAACAGAATAGAGTGGAACTCTAAGAACATGGTGAAAATTGGTGTTATGGGAATAATTAACCAGTTTTTACTTTCATTTCTATTGAAACCTTATATTTTTAAAAAATATGTTTTTATTGGTTTTTTAGAGAGAGAAAGGGAGAGGGAGAGAAACATCGATGATGAGAATCACCAATAGGCTGCCTCCTGTAAGCCCCCTATTGGGGATCAAGCCCACAACCAGGCATGTGCCCTGACAGGGAATCAAACCGGTGACCTCATGGGTTGATGCTCAACCACTGAGCCACTCTGGCTGGGTGAAACCTTATATTTTTAAAATTTGGAATTTGTGACAAATTTGTCAAACCCAGTAAGCATTCCACGTGTACCTGCTTAATGGTTGACCAAACCAAGCAGGAGATTTCTAGGGCTAATGAAGCAAAATCCTGAGTATTGCTTGTATCAGTTTGTCATAATAAACCACCACAGACTGGGTGGCTTAAACTAGATATTTATTTTGTCACAGTTCTGGAGGCTAGAAGTCTGTGATCGGGCTGTGAGACATGGTGGATTTCTTCTGTGGACTCTATCCTTGTCTTGTAGATGGCTGGTTTCTCCCTGTCTTCACATGTCCTTTCCTCTGTGCTGTACATGTCTGTGTCCAAATTTCCTCTTCTTATAAGGACATACTAGATTAGGGCCCACTCTCATGACTTCATTTAACTTCATTCAGTTACCTCTCAAAAGACCCTATCTCCAAATACAGTCACATTCTGAGGTACTAGCTGTTAAGACTTCAACATATGAATTGGGAGGAGGCACATAATTTAGCCCATACCAACTGCTTTTTGTGAATTCCTTACCCAGAGAAAAGGAATGACAGAAATTCAAGAAAATTAAAAGTAATTATTCCAAAACATCATTTGAGCAGCTAACAAGTTGAACTTGTGGAATTTGTTCTTATTAGGTGTGCAACTTCCTGAAGAAAACTTCATGGAAACCATTCAAAGAAATGATTCAAAGTAACTGCTAACTTTTTCTTTCAGACCTCTTTAAATTACCTCAAAATTATCTTCCCACAGATGTTTACTGAGTAAATATGTCTTATTTTGCCCATAATGAATTTCACCCTACAGATGGTTCTGATGTGTTTTTATTAGAATTGTGTACAGCTGTAATCATTCCTTCCATCATACATAGTAACATTCAGGTATCTAAAAATAAAATAACTTACTGACAAATTCTAATATTACTCAGAATAATTCTATCTCTATTAACAAGAAAAGCAAAACCTCTGAGTTTCTCTTGGAAAATTTGAATTCAGGGCATTATTTTACAATTTGGAAATCTGAGTAATCCAACTTTAAGATGACTTTCTCATTGTTGAAGTTTGCTCTGTCGATGTGCGATTTGGGACTTCCTTTTGTCTCAAGCCATTCCTGCATATGACGCACTTTGGAGATGGGACCTTGCAATTGTCCTTGCACTGTGCCCTGGTCTGTGTTCTGGACCCAGCCTACCAATCCCAGCCTTTTACTCTCAGCCTAAGGGGAAGAAAAAAATAAGAAAGAGAAATCCAGTGAGATTAAACAAAACAAAGTGAGACTACAATCTTTGCCAGAATCTTGGTCTAAAATCAAGCCACTGAAACTAATTTGATATTGTCCAGAACAGTCAAAACAGAACAAGAAGAATCTCATTGCTGATTTTAATATGAAATGTTGGCCACTTCACTTTATTTCCTTCCTCTACCCTATAAAACCAAGCCAGAATTTTTCACTATGTAATACTAATGACTCAAGATAAAATCAGATGCTTTCAAAATGATTCCCTAAGGCTAATTATTGTTAGGATGCTGGGCTGTATGTATCTTATACATTTTCCCTTCTCCTAATCAAGAATCTCTTGGGTATATTAAGTAGAAAAAGCATCAAGTTATCTGATCCTTCTCTTTGTCTTTAATCAGGACCACACCTAAACAAATCCAGATGAGTAAGTGTCTTTTATATCTTTAAAGATCATTAGAGTATTTCACAATTTCCTGGGCAACTCATCCCATTGTTCCCCCTGTAGAGAAACTGTCTAACAAACTGTCTTTATGTTGCATCCAAAGCCCACTTTCTATCATCCTCCTAAAGAAGGAAGGGCAACTGGTAATCAGCCTCTGAAAACCAAAGTTTCATGAGATTACATAACGGTTAGGTTTTGCACTTTACTTTCTTTTCTTCTAAATTGAATAAGCTTATGAAGACCATCTAATCATTGTAGTTGCTCTTTTCTTATCCTTTCTAGTGTTTCTCCTTTAAGTCATTAAACTGTGGAATTGCCGAATATTTAGAAAGGTATACCAGTGCTTAGAGGTAATTTTATTTTTGTAAAATTTCCAAGTAAGGATATTATAAAAGTTATTGTTAAAGTAATACATCTAAATAGAAGGGATTGGGTTACAAAAGAAAATGGAGTTAACATGATTTTATGCCAGAGTAGTGACCTAGCAAATGTGGGAAATTGCTGGAGTTGGCCAAAGAAAATGTTATGCACAGCAAAACCGTGTTTGATGAGGAACTGAAATAGCCAATAAATCATATGTTCAAAGTAAAGATATAATGCATAATGAACAAAATAGATTGCAGTCAGATAAATAGCAATTTAAGGGATACAGAAGAAATTAAGGAATGAAGAAAAATAGGATACCCATAGCATGCTTTAAGTGCAGAACATGGTGACATAAAAACATGTGGAGCCCAGCCAGCATGACTCAGTGGTTGAGTATCGACCTATGAACTAGGAGCTCACACTTCAATTCCTGGTCAGGGCACATGCCCAGGTTGCAGGCTTGATCTCCAATGTAGGGAATGCTGGAGACAGCCAGTCAATGATTCTCTCTCATCATTGATGTTTCTTCTCTCTCCCTCTCCCTTCATCTATGAAATCAATAAAAATATATTTTAAAAAAACCAAATATGTGGAAAATGGATTTTGAGGAAGACTCCACATCCAACTGACTTTATACTAGTAAAGGTTAGGCCAGCATATAAAAATCAATACACCATATTAATAAATAAAACACCGTATCCTCCTATATAATAAAAGTCTAATATGCTAAGTGTCCAGTCGACCGATCGGCCATTCAACCAATCAAAGCGTAATATGCTAATGATATACTAAGGCCGCTCAACTGCTTGCTATGATGTGCACTGACCACCAGGGGGCAGTCGACCAGCTGCTATAATGTGCACTGACCACCAGGGGGCAGACACTCAGACCAGTTTAGCTTGCTACTGGGGTCCGGCCCATCGGGACTGGGTGAGATGGGCTGGACATGCCCTGGAGCCCTCCTGTGGTCCCTCCCTGGCCCCAATCGTACACCATTGAGGTCTCTCAGCCTGGCCTGCACCCTCTCACAAGCCAGGACCCCTCAGGGGATGTCGGAGAGCTGGCTTTGGCCTGATCCTGCAGGCCAGGCCGAGGGACCCCAGTGGTGCACAAATTCATGCACCGGGCCTATAGTTAATAAATAAAACAGAAACCAGATGATCATTCATCTTCAATAGATGAAGAAAAAACATTGATCAAATCCAACATTTTTTGAGATAAAAACACTCAACAAACTAGGAACAGAAGGGAATTCCTTAACCTGATTAAAGGCATCTGTGAAAAACCCACAGCTAATAGACCTAATGGTTAAAGACTGAAAGCTTTTGCCCAAAGATCAGGAACACGACAAGGATGTCTGCTCTTGCCACTTCTATTCAACATTAAACTGGAGGTTCTAGCCAGGGCAGTGGAAAAGAAAGAATGCATTAATGGAAGAAAGGAGTAAAATTACCTCCACTCACAGATTACATTCCTTGTATGCAGAAAATCCTAAGGAATGTACACATGCGTGCTTGCGCGCACACACACACTAGAACTAATCAAGTTCATAAGGTGGCAGGATACAAGATCACTATACAAAAATCAACTCTATTTCTATATACTGGCAATAATGAAAATGAAATTAAGGAAACAATTCCATTTATAATAACATCAAAATAAAAAAATTATAAATAAATTTAATGAGAGACCTGGAATACATATGGAAAAGTACAAAACATTGTTGAAAGAAATTAAGGAAGGTCTAAATAAATGGATAGACATCTTATGTTTATAGACTGGAAGACAATATTATTAAGATGACAATACTCCCAAAATTGATCTACAAATGCTATGCCATATTTATCAAAATCCCAGCTGCCTTCATAGCAGAAATAGACAAATTGATTCTAAAATTCTCATGGAAACATAAGGGACCCAGAATAGCTAAATATAATCTTTATAAAGAATAAAGTTGAAGGACTCAAATATCCTGATTTCAAAATTTACTACAAAGCTACAGTAGTCAGTAGATAGTACAGTACTGGCATAAGGATAGACATATAGATCAATGGAATATAACTGGAGTCCAGAAATAAGCCCTTACATTTATGGTCAATTGATTTTTGACAATGGTAACATGACAATTCAGTGGGAGAAATTTTAGTCTTTTTGACAAAAGGTGCTGGGACAACTGATAGTCACGTGTAAAAGCATATAGCTGGACTCCTTACCTCAACGCACATAAAAAATTAACTGAAACTAGCCTGTCCCGCGTGGCTCAGTGGTTGAGCGTGGACCTATGAACCAGGAGGTCATGGTTCAATTCCTGGTCTAGCCTGGACTTAGGGCTCGATCCCCAAGTGGGCGTGCAGGAGGCAGCCGATCAATGTTTCTCTCTCATCATTGATGTTTCTCTCTCTCTATCCCTCTCCCTTCCTCTCTAAAATTAATAAAAATATATTTTAAAAAAATAACTGAAACTGGGTCAAAGACCTAAAGGTAAGAGATTAAACTATAAAACTCTTAGAAGAAACTTTTAGAAGAAAACATAAGCATGAACCTTCTTTCATTACCTTAGATTAGGCAAAGAATTATATTCCAACTTAGATATAAAACTAAAGTCACAAGCAACAAAAGAAAAATAAATTAGACTTCATCAATATTAAAAATATTTGTGCTTCAAAGTTTTCATCAAGAAAGTGGAAAGAAAACCTCAGGAGAAATATTTGCAAATAATTTAAGAGACTAATATCCAGAATATACAAAAATTTTTACAAATCAACAATAAGACAAATAACTCAGTTAAAAATGGGCAAAGGGCCCTGGCTGGTTAGCTCAGTTGGTTGGAGGGTCATCCTGTACACCAAAAGTTGCGGGTTCGATCCCAAGTTGAGGTTTATACAAGAGGTAACTGATGTTTCTTTCTCTTTCTCTTTCTCTTTCTCTTTCTCTTTCTCTTTCTCTTTTTCTCTTTCTTTCTCTTTCTCTTTCTCTTTCTCTTTCTCTTTCTCTTTCTCTTTCTCTTTCTCTTTCTCTTTCTCTTTCTCTTTCTCTTTCTCTTTCTCTTTCTCTTTCTCTTTCTCTTTCTCTTTCTCTTTCTCTTTCTCTTTCTCTTTCTCTTTCTCTTTCTCTTTCTCCCTCCCTTCTTTCCTTCCTTCCTTCCTCTCTTCCTTCTACCCTCTCTAAAAATCAATGGAAAAAATACCTTTGGGTGAGGATTAACAAAAAACAAACAAAAAAGTGTATGATGTAGTTTCAATATATTTGGAGATTTTTCCAGTTATTTTTCTGTTATTGATTTGTAGTGTAATTCCATTGTGGTCAGAGAACATGCTTTGTATGACTTCAATCCTTTTAAAGTCATGGGTATCTCAAAACAAAACAAAACAAAAAAACCACAATGAGATACCACTTCACACACACTAGGATGGCTCTAATAAAAAAGACAGACAGTATGTTGGCAAAGATTTGGAGAAACTGAAATTCTCATTGATCATGAGAATGCAAAATGTAAAATGATACAGCTGCTTTGGAAAATAGTTTTGCTCTTCCTCACAAAGTTATATATGGAGTTACTATGTGACCCAGCAAGCTACTCCTTAGCATATATACCCAAGGGAATTGAAAACAATGTTTGCATAAAAGTGCATAAATGTTCACAGCATCATTATTCATAACTAGAGGCCCCGTGCACAAAAATTTGTGCACTCGCGGGGGGGGGGGGGGGTCCCTCAGCCCAGCCTGCGCCCATTCACAGTCCAGGACCCCTTGGGGGATGTCCACCTGTCGACTTAGGCCCACTCCCTAGGGGATCAGGCCTAAGCTTGCAGTCAGACATCCTTCTAGCAGCCAGGAAGCCCTTGGGGATGTCCGACTAAAGGCTTATGCCCCCAAGGGATCAGGTCTAAACCGTTAGTTGGACATTCTTAGTGCTGCCACAGAGGTGGGAGAGGCTCCTGGCACCACCACTGTGCTGGCCAGCCATGAGCCAGCTTCTGGCTGAGTGACACTCCCCATATGGAAGTGCACTGACCACCAGGGGGCAGCTCCAGCATTTAGCATCTGCCCCCTGGTGGCCAGTGTGCATCATAGCAACTGGTCATTCTGCGGTTCAGTCAATGTGCATATTAGCCTTTTATTATTA
>NW_005371193.1:970953-971186 GCF_000412655.1 Myotis brandtii
GCCGCAGGCCGGGAACATTGGCTTCCTCCGTCACTGGAGCAAGCAAGCCTCCTGTTCGCTTCAGCTGCCTGGCTGCCGGCCGCCATCTTGGTTGGCAGTTAATTTGCATCTCCTGCTGATTAGCCAATGGGAAGTGTTCGGGGGAATGGTCAATTTGCATCTTTCTCTTTTATTAGTGTAGACTAGGGGCCCGGGGGACAAAAAATTTTTGACTCGGGGGGGGGGGGGGGGGG
>NW_005371193.1:972456-973303 GCF_000412655.1 Myotis brandtii
AGCTGCCTGGCTGCCGGCTGCCATCTTGGCTGTCAGTTAATTTGCATATCTCCCTGATTAGCCAATGGGAAGGATAGCGGTCGTACGCCAATTACCATGTTTCTCTTTTATTAGTGTAGATAGCCAAAAAGTGAAAGTAACCTAAATGCCCATCAGTTGATGAATGGATATATAAAATGTGGTATATCCATACATGGAATATTATTCAGCCATAAAAAAGAATTAAGTACTAATATGCTATAATATGAATAATCCTTGAAAACATTGTATTAAGCCAGGGTTGGGGAAACTTTTTTCTGCCAAGGGCCAAACAAAATTATCAACTTAAAAATTAGCCTGCTATATTTGGTCAAACATTTAATTAAATCACCCCTAATGCCTTAGCAGGGCCTGACCAAATGATTTCTCCGGCCTTACACGGCCCATGGGCCGGATGTTCCCAACCCCTGTATTAAGTGAAAGAAACCCAACACAAAAGGCCACATAGTGTGTGATTCCATTGACATTAAATGTCCAGAATAGACAAATCCATAGGGACAGAAATGAGGTTAGTGACTGCCAGGGGCTGGAGGGGTGAGGGGTGAGTGCTAATGGATATGTGGTTTCTTATGGAGGTGATGAAATGTTCTGGAATTAGTGTACAATTTTGTAAATATACTAAAACCCACTCACTTATACATTTTAAAAAGGTGAGTTTTATGGATGTGAATTATATTCCAACTTAAAAAAAGTTCCTTCAAGCATTCTCATCATTCTAGGAGTGATGGAATTTAATTAAGAGGCTAGATTATATCAACATGCAAACAGACTGTAGCAAAACAAAACTGTTAAAATGAATATATATATA
>NW_005371193.1:973419-981256 GCF_000412655.1 Myotis brandtii
TACACACATATAAAGTAATTATTAGTAAAGAATAAGCTACAAGTTTAAGGAGGGAAAAGATGGCATTTCCCATAAAGTTCTCCAAATCAATATTTATTTTTCTGCATTCTTTTATTGTCTCTAAATTGGGGGGGTGGGGATAGCAGTAGAGAAAAATGAGCTATATTACTCTCTGGTCCTTTTCCCTCAATAAATTTAATTAATCTTCAAAGCTGTCCCCTCCACTTACTATATCACAGGAATTTACCCTGCATAAATGGTAGCAAAGCTAACAGAACATAGCTCTTTTGCTATGATTTTCAATAATTTTTTTTCAACAGGTACTTCTATGAGTGTGAAACAGGAGGAAATGATTTGCAAGTAATTGGGGAAAGAGGTAGTGGCATTTAACATTCATATTTCAGAGATTCAGGATGAATTTTAAGTACTAAAGTCCAGGGAATGTGACACTTGGAAAGTTCTGCAGTCTTAACTCATTATCTTTGGGGCTGGAGATACACTGGGCAGGCAAGAGCCTGATAACCCTTACAGAAGACAGAAGGGAAATTGAGATTGCATTTCTGTCTGCATGTTAAGGGAAGATTAATGACATTAAGGCAGAGGTAGAGGCTGTCAGTAGTTTGCTCATCCCCTCAATTACTCCCTAGTACTCTAGTAGGAATACCAGACTCCATGTTCAGTGTTACCATTACTTATCCTGGAATGGGTTAAGTATTTTCATTAGAAAACCTTCAGCTAGAAAAGGTGATTCTTCTTTCAAAGACAAAATGAGTAGAAATTGAGAGAATGGGGAAAGGTTGAAGGAGTCAAAGAGGTCCAGCTACAGAACATGCTGTTACACCTACAATAATAAACGTGTAATATGCAAATTGACCGAATGGTCGAGCAGCGGCTCTTGCACGAATTTCATGCCTAGGGCCTCTGTCTAGGTCAGCCGTGGGCAAACTACGGCCCGCAGGCCGGATTCGGCCTGTTTGAAATGAAAAAAACTAAAAAAAAAAAAAAAAAAGACCATACCCTTTTATGTAATGATGTTTACTTTGAATTTATATTAGTTCACACAAACACTCCATCCATGCTTTTGTTCCGGCCCTCCGGTCCAGTTTAAGAACCCATTGTGGCCCTCGAGTCAAAAAGTTTGCCCACCCCTGGTCTAGGTACTCAAGTCCCACTGTTAGATAAATAGCAGCAGCAGACTGCCCTGGCCGGTTTGGCCGTGGGCCTGCAGACCCAAGGGTCCCCCGTTCGATTCTGGTCAAGGGCAGGTACCGGGGTTGCAGGCTCCTCCCTGGTGCGAACAGGATGACAACCATCCATGTGTTTTTCTCACATGGATATTTCTCTCTGTCCCTCTCTCTTCCACTGTCTAAAAATCAATGGGAAAATATCCTCGGGTGAGGATTAAAAAATAACAATAGCAACAGCAGATAAACCTGCCTTTTGTATGGTACTTTGCCCACTGCAAAGTCCGTTCACACCCACTGCTCTGCAGCAGCCACCAACTCCCACCGCACGCGTCCCCGCGCTGCCCGAGGCCCGTGGACCACATACCTGCGTGTACTTGCGGAAAAACACCCCTTGCACCTTCCCAAAAACCTCATAATCCACCGATATCAGGGTGTCCCCTTCGGCCATGTTCATGCTCGAACCTGTCAGACGCCAGGGAAACAGAGAAGTAAGTAGACGGGACTCGTTATCCTCGACCAGAACCCACAATCGGGGCAGAAAGGCCACCCCACACCCTCGACGCGGCGACCTCTCCCTGGCCTGCCCCCGAACCCCAGGAAACCCCAGGGCATGCAAGCGGGTCCCCGAAAGCGCGGGCCGCGCAGTAACAGGAAGGCGCCGGGGAGTTTGGGTCGCAACTGCCCACGGAGGCCTCTGGGGACCATTCCCTTCCATCCAATTCCCTTCCCACGACGTCCGCTCGCTCGCCATCCCTCCCGCTTCCCACGGACCTCGCTTCCACACGCCCCGGATTCCTCGCCCACGAACACCTCATAATCCACCGATATCAGGGTGTCCCCTTCCGCCATGTTCATGCTCGAACCTCGCTTCCACACGCCCCGGATTCCTCGCCCACGAACATCTACGGCCAATGGAACTGAGGGCCCACCCGGGCCGGGCTCACCCTCCTGGCCTTCCGGTCCGCAGGCCGGCGGCATAAGCGGCCACCGACCACCGACCTCCGACCGCCACACCAACGGCTCCCCCCTCGCAGGCTCCCTTCTGATGGGATTCTGTGCCTCGACCCACCACTCAGAGTGAAAAGAAAGAACCATCCTCCCCCAAAACCCTTTCTCAAGGGGCCTTAGAATTAGTTTCTATGGAATCCAGAAAATGTGTCCAGAATAAAGAAGTGTGTAAGTATCACAAAGGTAGGGGAGAGCCTTCCCAGGCAAGAGATGATCTCAAAATTACATGGGACCAGCAGAAGCACCTTGGTAGAGGGTAAGAATGAGATTGATTAGCAGAGGCAAGAAGAAGCAGGTGGAGATAGACAGCACATACTCTGGATGTGACGAAAGCTAAAAAGAGGGGTTCTTCTAAGTAGAATGGGTGAGCAAAAGTTTTCTGTTCTCCTATGAATAACCCTGCCAGCTGAGTGGGGGATTTCTGCAGTGGTGACGAGCTGGCTCTGGCTGGTGAGAGCTGATTGTGTACCTCTCTTCCCAACTCCACATTCTGTGATATCTGACAGGTGGCTGAGATGAGTCTTGGTAGAATTATGTAGTGTTTATATCATAGAAATATGCAAATGATGCAAATCAGAGCCTGCTTTTTAAAAAATACTTCCAGAGAACTGGATTTTAAGTATTTGTGAACATGCCATTGGCTCCTAGACTCTTTGGTAATAGAAATCAGAAATTCACATGTTGAACTGCATTTTGTTTTCTTTCGAGCTCTTGCACATCTGTCAGTGTGCTTTCTGACAGCGAGACTGGCATGACCTCCCTCAGAGTGATGGAAGGCGTCTGTCTCATTAGACTACCAGGGCCCAGTATTTGATTGAGTCTGAATCAGGCATTTCTGCCGTGGGGACGTGCTCCAATTCCAGAATAACCCTGGCATGAACTTAGGGCCCTGGACATTTTGTTGCTTCTAAACTGCCAGATTGTTTATCTGGGGGTGAGGAGGTTATAGAAAAACAATAGTGTTGCCCTTCCTGAATTTTACTGCAAGTTGAGAAAGTCTGTGGCTGCTAGTCAGCCTTACACTGGTCTCTCGGGATTATTTCTGAATTTCAGCACTATTTAAAGAAACTCAAAGCCCTAAAAATTTTGTATGAGTTTGATGAAATGTAATGTGACACAAATCAGATTTTTCCAGGACCACAAACCGAAGTATGTACTGGCTCGGCACACAGCTATTAAGCATGTTATCATAATGTCATTTAAATATTGAAAAAAAATCACTGCTACTTGTAAATGAAAGACTCACATGGACAAAAAAAATAAATGTTTGTCTTTCTTAGAGAAAGTCTGCAGGACCCAAAATAACTCTAGTATTTTCATACAGTGAGAAACCACATGTATTTGAAGTAAAGAAGAAAATAGCACCCTTTGTTGATGAGAGGGGAAATCACTGCTGAACAATATGTGTATCTGCACTGGAGGCAAGTAGCCTGTGGTGTGTGACAGCCTCTAGCTGAGCAGAGGCTTATGAAGTGGATGTCATATTTTGGAAGAAGAAACAAGAAAGTCGCTGGTTTACTTATGGACCCAAAATGCTTTAATAGATAGAGCATTGCTAAGGAGTAATGTAATGTAACTAAAACACACAATGATTGTTACTAGAGGTTCCCGGAGCATTGGCAATGGGAGTACTCACGTTTGTATTTGATTGCACCATCATATGTGTCTTTGAGTGGCCTGTGAGTAATCAAGGTTCCCTGAGATTTCGTACTCTAGGAAGTCTCCAGTGCTGGAGAGGGGGTGGTGTCAAAATGGGCACTTGTTGGTTATCCCTGCCTGCCATTGAGCCACATACACTTCTTCCAAACTCAGAAGGTGATGGGGCAGCATGTGATGGAAGCCAAGGGAAACCAAGCATCTGAATATATTTATATACCCAGTTATTTATCTTCATTGGCTTACTTAAAAAAGTTGTAAGGAAGTTAAAAAATACAAGATGCAATACATTTAAGGTAGTAAAGATTAACTGAGGCAATGAGAACAGTCAGGGTGAGGAATATTAGCGAGACACAGTTCATGTCCATGTTCACCGGAAATGGAGCACACACGAAACTCTAAGCTCTCGAGTAACCATCACTGAAGGCAAAGCATGATTGGCTCCATGTCTTAGAATGGCCATAACAGCAAAACAGAGCAATTACTCAGCAAAAGCAGAGCTCTTCCTGCCACTAAGTAAGATTTCTCCTCTGGGCCCCCTTACCGAGGACACCTTATAGAATACCAAGTGGAATTCTCAAAAGCATCCTTAGAGCAAAGTTGCTATGAGGTCTTTGCAGGGCCCTCTCTCAGAGTGGTTCTTGATGTGAGCTGATGCCATTGCACCAAATGTAATTCAGGAAGCAAATATCCCTGGGCAAGGCCACTGTGATGAATGCAGGCACAGAACTTTCTGATACCCTAGCTTAATGCAGGAGCACATTTTAGAGTTTTTAGCAGAATGGACAGACAAAACAGATAGACTGAATATCCTTTACAAACATAAAAAACATATTTCTCAGATGAAATTTTGATAAATATAAGGGGATATGCTATATATGCCAGGTCCCTTGAAACATACGCTGTGCAGATGTTTCTTCCCTGCAGCGACTGTGTCAAGCAGCAAGGATGGACCGGCTTCCGGCAAATACGATCTTTTTAAAATGCCAATACCCAGGTCTCATCCCCAGAAATTGCTTCCCAGGTAGCACTAAAGCACAGCCAGGGCGGAAATCCACCGGACTAGACTCTCAGGGGGCAGGGCTTGAAAGGCAGGCTGGAGGTTGAAGTACCAGGTTAAAATTACACATCCCGACTTTATTCCAAGGGCAAAGCAGAAGCCTCTGGGTAGGAGAGTGATAGGATCAGGTGTATTTAGGATAATTATTCTGAGAGCAGCATGAAGGATGGGCTTGAAGGTAAGAATTGCAGTTAGGATAACGATGATTGCCGTCCCAAAGAGAAGTGAGGAAGAACTGGTTAAGGCAGTAGACATGTACAGGAAGAGTCATATATGAGACATTGCAGAGTAAACTCAACAGAGCCTGCTGATCAGTTGCAGTGGTTCTCAACCTTCTGGCCCTTTAAATACAGTTCCTCATGTTGTGACCCAATCATAAAATTATTTTCGTTGCTACTTCATAACTGTAATGTTGCTACTGTTATGAATCGTAATGTAAATATCTGATATGCAGGATGGTCTTAGGCGACCCCTGTGAAAGGCCAAAGGGGTCGCGACCCACAGGTTGAGAACCGCTGAAGAGGGAAGGGATGACAAAGAGGGAAGAGTAGAAGGTGACTGGTGCTTTCAGTATGAGAGGGAACACTGGGGAAAAAGTGGATTGAGGGAATGAGGAGATGACCACGGATTTGTTTTCTGTCGTATTCAGTTCGAGATTCCTGAGGAACTAAATGGGAAGTTGGAAATCTGAGTCTGTAACTAAGGAGAGAGAGCTAAGCTGGAGATCATTGAAACATAGGTGATACCTGAAATGGCGGCATTTGGTTGAAACCACTAAGGAAGAGAATGTCTGGACCTGCATTTATGTCTGAGAAATAAGAGGGCTTTGGAGAACACCTAAACTTGGGGGGCAGGTGAGGAAAAGACAAATGCCAGAAGACAAATGAAGAAGCCAGGGCAAGAACATGAAAGAAGAAAACAAGAAGGCACAGGAGCAAGTGAGAAGAGAGTTCCAAAGGAGTGAAAAATCAATAATATCAAATAAGTAGCTGAAGAAGTAGGAGCTTTTGTCTTTGGTCCTTGGATGGCAGTTAATAAAGTGGAAAGAGTGGAAGCCACACCACAACAGACTGGACAATGAGGGGGAGATGAGAGAGCAAATGTAAAGTTTTCTACCAAGAAGTTGTGGAGAAGAGGAGAAATGAATGGAACCGTAAATAAAAGGCAGCAGGTCAAGGGAAATAAGGTTTGTTTTGCATACAGGGGTGGGCAAAAGTAGGCTTACAGTTGTAATACAAATAAATAATAC
Source organism: Myotis brandtii (assembly GCF_000412655.1). Classification (NCBI taxonomy): domain Eukaryota; kingdom Metazoa; phylum Chordata; class Mammalia; order Chiroptera; family Vespertilionidae; genus Myotis; species Myotis brandtii. Next base: position 979,580 of record NW_005371193.1, read on the forward strand.
AATCTATACTAATAAAAGGGTAATATGCTAATTAGACCAGGAGACCTTCTGGGAGACCTTCCAGACATCCTTCCAGATAAAGCCATGGTGGTGGGGCTGAGGCAGAGACAGTTAGGGGTGATCAGGCCAGGAGGAGAGGGCAGCTGGGGGTGATCAGTCTGGCAGGGGGGCAGTTGGGGGTGATCAGGCTGGTGGGGGGGCAGTTGAGGGTGAGCAGGGGGGCAGTTGGGGGTGATCAGGCTGGTGGGGGGGCAGTTGAGGGTGAGCAGGGGGGCAGTTGGGGGTGATCAGGCTGGTGGGGGGGGCAATTGGGGATGAGCAGGCCAGCAGGCAGAATGGTTAGGGGTGATCAGGCAGGCAGGCAGGTGAGCAGTTAGGAGCCAGCGGTCCCGGATTGCAAGAGGATTGCCGGCAGTCGGACATCCCCTGAGGGGTCCCAGATTGGAGAGGGTGCAGGCCCGGCTGAGGAACACCCCCCCACCCCCGTGCACAAATTTTGTGCACCGGGCCACTAGTACTTAGTAATACAAGAGCAAACTGTTTCATGTACTCACCACTGTAAACCTACTTTCGCTCATCCCTGTATGTGGATAGATACAACTTGAAGTTAACAAGATGGACTCCATTCCCGAAAGGGACTAATTCAAGGAAACTTATGGCAAGAGAAAGGTTCTTCATCCCCAGAAACAAGAAAGAAGGAAGTCAAGTTGGAGAGAGGCACCCTAGGAAATTCTGCCAGACTGGAAGGGAGCTACTTGAGTTGATGACAGGCAGGCCTGCTTGCTCAGATAATTGGAACCTTAAGAAGAGTGGGAAATGTCTGGGACTGCATAGAGAGAAGGCAGTAGAGAGAGAGTCAACTAGGGAAGAAAACAAAGAAATTAAAAAAAAAAATGCCCTGGAGGACCCACCAAGGAATTTCCTTGTAATATGTAAAAGCTGTCATATGACATGTTGAAGTGGTAACACCGCCTGCTGCTGTCTATACTGTGTTCCATGTGCGTGAATCTTGTAAGTAGTTACAGGAAAAAAGTTGCCTGTTCCAAGCAGCTTACACCAATGACCTGAAGCACGAGGCAAATAAACTCTTCTGATGTTAACGAGCCATAGAATACCATTTAGTGTTGAAACCAGGTTACACCGATCCTTTTTGATCTGGTAGTTAACTTTATTATCATTACGTGTGGTGGAGTCATTCTTGGGCCCTGAGCAGAGACTGCCAGAGGTTCCACGTGAGAGTAAAACACTCTATCAAAATCATGAGATTGGCTAGAAAACTACCCCAGAAAAGACACAGCCTAGCGAAGCCAAACTGCTAAAATGTGACCGCAATTCTGAACTATAGCCGAGAAAAGCCCGAGAGAAACCGCATTGCCACACCTGGGCCCGCACCCGGCAGCCCGCACCCCCTAAGGGCGCGGACCTCGGAACCTGCGGCGCCAGGACTCGGGGGCAGAGCGACGGGCTCCTGCTTCGGCCACGGACGGGCACGCCCCGGGGTCTGGGGTCACTGCTCTCAGACAAATACAAGTTTTTTGACGAAGCCCCAGAAAAGCCTCTCCCATCCCCTCCCCTGTTCCCCAAGGGCACGGAGCGGCAGAGTTGGCGGGACACCGGGTCAAGGGACAGTCAGACCAACCGCAGCCGCCCCGGGGACGCTCCCCTTCGTGTTCTGAC
>NW_005371193.1:981347-991229 GCF_000412655.1 Myotis brandtii
AGGCAACGGACATAACAGGGGCCAGCTGCGGGCGCCTGCGCGGCCGGCGGTGAGTGGAGGGGTTTGGTGCCGGGATTTCCCCTGAGCTGGAGTTGTCTCTGACAGCCAGGTACGCGGAAGGGCGGGGAGACATGGGGTCAGCCCCTCGCCCTCCCAAGGGCCCGATGGACAAAATGAAGGCTGGTCTCCAAAGCGGAGCCCCCAGTGGGGACGCGCCGGCTGACCCTCCAAGACAGAGTGTGACTTCCGTGTTCCGGACCTAAAACCCGCAGCGGTCGGGTCAGGGGCCCCCCTCCCACCCCCTTTTTCAGGTTACAAACCTCCTGCCGCTGGGACTCCTTGGGTGAGGGTTTGATGGCCAGGCACCTGCTGCAGGCCCCGTGCGGCTGCTCTGCTCCTTGGAGTCGAGCGCGGACCCAGCGGGAGGGAAGCCCTGAGAGCTCTGTGGGCCGGTCACTACCTCCGGCCGCAGTTTTCTCACCTGTAAAATGATGGGGCTGGACTTGTAGTCTTAAGGCCCCTAAATTACAGCCATGTCACTGAGCCAACTCCTCAGTTTGTGGTGGAAAAATTGGAGCCAGCAAGGGGAGGTGGCTTGTCCTGTGTTGCAGAACGAAAACCTGACTTCCAATCCAACAGCTCTTCCCAGTAGCTCTTTGCACCCATATGGAGTATATACTGTGTGTGCCAGGAGCACCCCTCTGTACAGCGGAGGCTGGTCCCGGGATCGGGGAAAGGTAGGTGGCAGGAACACCAGTAGCACATTCGTTTTTCTATCTTCAGGACCTGATAAGCATTCACAGGACTAAATAAGCCCTCACCTAACGCTTACGGAAGGAGAGCTCTGGCAGACTCAGCACCACTGTCCCTAAAAGGCTTAAAGGAAAACGTGGGTAGGACACACGTAGAAACAGTTGCTTTAATGACCAAGGTGAACTCAGAAAAAACTTCTCACCTTCTGTATCTGGTTTAAACCTCTAGGCTTCAGTCCAGACCCTGAATGGCTGATCTCCACTTGGCACCACCTCTGCCTGTGGGTGTGATGCTCCCGCATAATAAAACAAAAGCTCCCGGGCTCCACGCAAGTAAGCAAGACCCCTATGAAAAAGGTGACTCTCCCCAGATGTCCTCAATGGGGCACCTGAGGCATCATTCCCAGGAGAAGCTTTTGAGCAACAAAGAGCTGACGCTGAATCATCTCTACCCTCACTCCAAACGGAACACCTGTGAGAGAGCTGGGAGCTGCTTCTGTCCCCACCGTGCTGGACTCAGCCAGCAAGAGCCAAAAAGCCACCCCCAGAGCCAAGCCAAGGATTTGTTTTACTCATCAGGCCCTCAGTCCCGGTACCCCAAAGCAAATAACCATGAATTCATCCCCTTTACAAAGAAGCGAGTTGGAGTGGACCGGGCATACCCACTGAAACCTGTGTTCCACAGGAAGTCTCATAGTACAGGTGAGACTGGCATGGATGGGGACCAAGACATCTCTCCAAGACCCCCTGAGCCAAGGGAGTTGTCATACAGAGGCTTTGGTTTGAGGAACTGGGCCGGCTCATCTGTGGTTGGTACTGTTGCTGCCAGGCAGGGGGAGAGGACCATGGCAAACCCCACCCGGACCGAGTGGCTGCAGATCCAAAGACTAGAAGCTGCAGGGGAGAATTTAGAGGAGGAAATTCGAAGAAAAGAGACCCTCCTACGGGAAAAGCTGAAGAAGACAGAAGAAGAACTCAGAAGGATCCAGAAGGAAAAAGAACAGGCTGAGGAAAATGAAAAAAGAGAGTTACAGAGACTGACACTCCCCAGGAGGAGACTTAAAGGTAATAGCAACACCACGTACAGACCTGTCTTCTCCCCAGACTATGGCTCTAAGGAGGTCTTCAGTGGAGAGGAGGAAACCTGGGGAGGGTCTCAAGAAAATCGTAGTCCATTCCAGTTCTCTGGTTATGGGATGCAGAAGCTCAAAAGGGAAAGACTAGTGGCAAACAACAAAAAAATCCGAGACCAAGCCTCGGGGCAGGTGAAGGAGAAGTGTCCTCAGCCTACAGAAGCGCCAGGCAGCAATTCTAACTGGTCTAGGGCACCACACTCCTCAGGTTCCAGCTGTTCCACCGAAGAGCCAGAACTGGGCAAATGCAGCCACTGTGGACGCAACTTTCTCTTGCTCAGGCTGGAGAGACACTCCAACGTCTGCAGCAGGATGCAGGGTTCCAAGAGGAAAGTGTTTGACTCCTCCCGGGCCCGGGCCAAGGGCACAGAACTAGAGCAGTACTTGAACTGGAAGGGACCAGCCTCAGTCAAGGTAACAAGGACCTTACGGATTTGACCTTGAGTGGGGATCATTGTAAGGGCCTGTTAAAGCCTCATATGGTGTTTTTTTGGTTTGTTTTTTGTTTTTGTTTTTAGAAACACTTTGTTATAAAGGGAGAAAATGAGAATTAACATTTATTGGTTATTACTGTGAACAGGAGTTTCATAGGACCCTCACCACAAACGTGAGGATTTCATGATCTCTTATCAATTCAAAAATCAAGTCTCAGAGAGGTCAACTTGAATGAGATCACAAACAGCTTTAAGTGGCAGTCAGAATATAAAACTGGGTTGGAATGACTCCAAAATCTAGTCATTTGTTGTTGTTGTTAATCCTCACCCCAGGGTATCTAGAGGAAATTTATCACTTTCATGTAATTTATCATGTAATTTGTCACTCTTTTATTATAAAAGTGATAAACATTTACTTTTAGAAAATTTAAAAGAAAAGAACTATTCTGCATTTTACTACCTTGAGAGAATTCCTTTCACTTTGCAATATACTTTGCCACCTTCCGAGATTAGAATCTGTTACTACTCCTGTGACCACATCTACTTTTTCAAGATTAGCTCAGTTTTTATATACCTTCTAAGTAAAATACATGAAACACAATTAAGTTTGGAATTCTTCTCTCCATTTAGAGTGCAAACACCTTAAAGGTGAATGACTTTATTTTTGGTTACCATTTCCAGCTGCAGAAAACCTAGGTTGTAAAAAGTAAGGACTTTGGGACATTTACATGATAAGCTTAATTTTAGAGAGAGGAAGGTTTGAAGGGAAGGGGGAAGAGTGAGAGAGAGCGAAACATTGATTTGTTGTTCCACTTATTTATGCATTCATTGGTTGATTCTTGTATGTGTCCTGACCTGAGATTGAACCTGCAATCTTGGTGTATAGAGACAATGCTCTAACCAACTGAGCTATCTCCCAGGGCACTACTCTAGTGGTTTATTTCTGGCCAGAATGTAAAAGAATCATGTGTTTCTTAAATTCCTAAATACAGTAGCAGCGAAGCAAAAGATTTGGGATCAGATGCCCTTGCTTTGTGGAAACTAGTTTGGGGGAATATGTTGCATCGAGGACACCAAGGCAGAAAGGATCTGCATTGAGATGCACTCCCCTCCTTGGAATGTCCTGTCTTATTCCCAAAGTTTGTGCCCTTAGAAGCTGAGTGGTTTGTGTCTCCCTCTCATTCTTCTAGTGCAGTGGTCGGCAAACTGCGGCTCGGCAAACTGCGGCTCACGAGCCACATGTGGCTCTTTGGCCCCTTGAGTGTGGTTCTTCCTGTGGTATTTTGTGGAAGAGCCACACTCAAGGGGCCAAAGAGCCACATGTGGCTCACGAGCCGCAGTCTGCCGACCACTGTATCTAGTGTATTCAGAAGAACAGGTGATTTTTCTGATATCGTTTAATATTCATGTAACTTTCAGTATACTCATACCTCTTGTCTCTCTACTGGACCATAAGCATTTGAGCACAGAGGCCACATTTTGGTATTTTGTGATTGTGCTAATTGAATAAAATATCAAAACAACAAAGAATATAAGTATAAGTATCATATAGTTGACAAACTTTTCTCTAATTCAATTCCTGGACACCACCTCCAACACGGATTCTCTTGCCTTCTTGTCTGTTTCAGTAAGACTCTCCTGATGGATCCTTCCTTTTCCTTCGATAACATCTCTTCCTAGTATTCATCATTAAGGATATGGCATCACTTGCCTTCTTTTTAAGATTAATTTTTATTTTAGTCTAAATATTTGAATACATTTTTATAACCATGTAGTACTGCCATTGTAGTGGAATTACAATTTTGCGTTAAACCAGTGGTCAGCTTTTACATTATAATAACCACATATATTTTGTTCACTGATGAGTGAACAAAGTCTGTCCTGCCCACATGCACCTGGAGGTAATTGACTCATTTTCAAATGTACCTTATCTCTATAAATTTTTTTAATGATTCACCTGATGTCAGACACCTGCTACTGTTTTTGTAATTGTTCAAACACCTCTCACAGTCTTATCAGTTTGATTTTTTAAATTCTGGAAACCTCCCTCTGACCACTCTTTTTTTCCTCCTGCTCTAGTCTGCACTGGTTATTTCCACACCTGGCGCAGCCCTGTTGTCTTGGGACTTCTCTGCTTCTCCGCTGCGTTGGGTCCCATTTCCAGCATCCGCGTCTTCCTTCTTCTTGCTATACTCCTTGCCTTGTGGGAGTTTACTAAGAAAGATGCATGGGAGACATATTTTTGTCTTGGAATGAATGAAAATATCTGTCATAGCCTTATAATTTGATTGATGACTTGGCCAGGTATAGAATTCTTGATGGAAAATGAGTTTCTGTTCAGATTTTTGAGGCATTTTCCCACTAGTGTTTAGCATCCAATGTTACTGTTGAGAAATCTGATGCCATTTTGATTTTTGCTCCATTATAGAAAATCATCCTTTTTTATTTTTCTAAAATCTTACAGGATTTTAAATTCTGAAATTCTGGTTTTATAATATGTTGGATACTTGGTAGGCTATTTCAATCTTAAGAGTAGTGACATTTAACTCTAGGAATGTTTATGGTATTAATAATTTCCTCCTCTTGCCTTCTTTGTGTTTTTTGTTTGTTTTTGGAATGCCTATTGGCCAGATGTTGGACTTCCTGGATTGAGTTTCTAATTTTTCAATATTATGTTTTCTACTTTCCATCTTGATCTTTCCCATTCTGCATAATCTTCTTGACATTATTTTGTAACATTTTATTTTCAGCTATCAGTTTTAATTTATAATAGTTCTAAAACATTTATATTGATTTTTAGATAGAGTGGAAGGGAGAGGGTGAAACATTGATGAGAGAGAAACATTGATTGGCTGCTACCTGCATGCCCCCTACTGGGGATTGATCCCTGACCAGGAATCGAACAGGTGACCTCTTGGTACATGGGATGATGCTCAACCAACTGAGCCACACCTGCCAGGCCTTTCTGGTCTTTGTTCCTTTTCCATAGTGTATATATTATTCTCGTTTTTGGTCACAATTTCCTCTAATACTCCTTTGTTGATACTATGGTTTTTCATTTAAAAAATGTTTTTTCCTGGTACCTGCTTTGTTGCTGCTTCCTGAGTGTGTGTGTTTGCTTGTATACTTGTTTTGGTCTCTCTCATGTTCGAGCTTACTTAAATATCTGGTAATACTTGGCTGTCCATTCATATTTAAGCTTAAGTGGGCTTGTTGAGTAAGGATCTTCATATTAGGGTTATCAAATAGTGAGTCTTTTATTTATTTATTTTTAAAAAAATATATTTTATTGATTTTTTACAGAGAGGGAGGGAGAGGGATAGAGTTAGAAACATCAATGAGAGAGAAACATTGATCAGCTGCCTCCTGCACACTCCCTACTGGGGATGTGCCCGCAACCAAGGGGAAAGAGACAGAGTTAGAAACATCGATGAGAGAGAAACATCGATCAGCTGCCTCCTGCACATCTCCCACTGGGGATGTGCCCACAACCCAGGTACATGCCCTTGACCGGAATCGAACCTGGGACCCTTCAGTCCGCAGGCCAATGCTCTATCCACTGAGCCAAACCGGTTTCGGCAAATAGTGAGCCTTTTAATTGCTGTCCCCCAGGGCTAGTGTCTGATGGCTTTTCTCTTGCCTGCTTGGCACATCCAGAGAACCCTTCAGTCTCCTAAGAAGGTGCCCATGTGTTTGGCACCCTGGGAGCCAAGTGAGGGAAGGAGGCTGACAGTTCCGCAGTTCATCATGTACACTTGTACTTGCTCCCTATTTTCAGCCCCAAGATTAACCTTTTCCCCCCTGTGCCTGGATTTCGTGAATCTGACACCTGTCAGGTTCAGTTTCTCCAGAGAATAAACTCCTGTTCTCCTGTGAGGGTGTGGATGTGCAGGGTGGGATAGCAGCCCTGGGTCCTGGCACTTTCCAGCCCCGAGGCTCTCCAGGTCTTTGCTGGGGATCATGGCTTGCTTCTCGGTACTCATCCCCCTTTGCAGGCCCTCAGTGTAAGTGCCTCCACGCAGGCAAGTCAGGATTGACACTGTTTCCTTACCGTCATTCTAGTGGAGACTCGGGAGATGAGATAAATGCCACGTTGAATGATTGGTCTGCCTTCTACTTATAGGCTGAAGCTCCGCGGAAGAGCAACTGGAGACAGAAGCATGAATCCTTCATCCGTACCCTCCGCCAGGCTCGAGAGGTCCAGCGGGTAATTGCCAAAGGTGGAAACCCCTCAGACTTGCCTCCCATCCCGCCTGCAGAAAATCCAGACTATATTCAGTGTCCTCACTGTAGCCGTCACTTTGCTCCCAAGGTGGCTGAGCGGCACATTTCCAAGTGCAAGACCATCAAGAACCGTCCTCTGCCTCCAAGGAAGCATTCCAGTTGAGCAGACAACAGTGGAAACCTCCTCAGTCGTAACAGAAAGCTCTGCTTCTCTTGAGCAGTACGTAGGAGTAGAATGATTTGATGCAAAGCAGGAAGAACTAGAATTTGTACATCTCCCAGATCGGCCTGCAGAGCTGAACTCAGGGAGGAGAAACCCACTGCTAAGCAGCAGGAGGCAGAAGGAAGTCTCAGCCTCCCACTGAATTACCACCTCAGGCTGGTGTGCCTCATGTTACTGCCCTAAGAACTGATGGGTGAAGACAGTTAAGAGTGGCGAGCAGGCTACATTAAAGCTGTCTTCTCAGGAGCTGGCTTGTGGTTTGTGCTAGCTAAGTGCCTGCATCTGCTTGGCCTCCTTGCCACTGCCTCTGCATGTTTGGCGATGGCTCCTGTTAACTCTTCTCGTTCTTGCGAGAAGTTGGCTCATTCGCATGAGTTGGTGTCAGAGGATCCAGGTCTCCCAGATGATATCTCATAAAAGATAATACGATTTAGATATAAGGCAAATGGAAGTCTGTCCTTGACCTCCCTGGTGCATGGTCCTAGCTAAAAACCAATACAAGTATGTAAGGTTAGAGTGCCAATACATCCTAAACCCTCCCTATGGTGTACTGTGTCATAAAGGGAACCTCATCTTCATCTACGTCATAGGGTAGGGATGGGGGAAAACACACTATATATCTCTGTAGTTCTTTTCTAATGTCAAAGAAGGGGAAGAAACTTCAGTTTCAGCTATTGCTAGCACTCTGCTTTCAAATGAGGTTGGTAAGTTGGCTGGATGGCATTTCAAATGAAGCAGCAAAATGTACCATCAAAGCAAGCTGTACATTGCTACGTACATGTCCCCGCTGACTATACCACCCACAGGCAACTTCTTTTTTAGAAAGCAAACTTTGAAGGAAAAGGTACCAGGTGTTTTTCATTTCCTCTGTGCAGAATCATGCCTAGTGCAAGGAACCTTTATAATTAGACCCTCAATAAATGGGTTTGTGGGATTTAAAATTAAACAATGAGCCCTCAACTTGCCAAGTGGGAGCAGTGATGAGGTGAATCTGACAGGGTAGTATCAGCTCCGATAGGATGAAGCTAGCATAACAGACCTGAAATACCAGTAGGGTTATTGTCCTGAGAGCATTCACTCCAATTATTAGTTTAAAATACTGGAAAAAAGTCACCCAACCTGACCCGGGCAAAGAGGACTAGGCACACAACAAAACCGTATTTTACTCAACAACAGATGGCCACTCACTCCTGTTTCATTTCCACTGCAGCTTCTGCTGAGCGGCTGGGCTAACAGATCAAACCCCTTTGAAATGTGAGTTTAAGACTCTAGCTGTGCAGCTACAGGACACTAGGCTGAAAAAAAATTACATATTTTAAAAACAGCATATATTGACTTGTTTTATGCTTTTAACTGTTGCAAAGAAAAAAGTATCACATAACAGGGCTTTCAGTTGGCCACTTAAAGAAGCCTCACATACACACTGGATATTTAATCCAACATAGACATTCCCCAGGCAAGTTTAACAAGGTCCACTTTGTTTCATACTTGATGGTAAAAACAATAGATGGCAAAAATGGGCTGTGGCCAACGTTACTAAGTGGTGGCCTGTGGACTGCTTTGCCCCACAGTTTATTTGCTGGCACAGCACTAACAATATAACCTGGCATTTACAAACTGGGATATGGAGCATCTCTTACATAACCAGAAGTTCTGGAAAGACCAGGCCAGCCACCCTGCATAGCACTCATTGAATGAGGCTCAAAACCAGTTGCTCCTTGACAGGGGAGAGCATTCAGATCACCACAGGCCCACTTATGTGCCTTATCTGTCTGGCCCCTCAGGCACTGGGCTGGGGATCCCTGCATGATTATTAAGGTCACAGATCAGGGCCCTCCGGGGAGAATATAGTGTGTGTGTGTGTGTAGGGGGCAGGGTGCTTTCTAGAGACACAGGAAGCAATTATTCACTATGTTGCTAGAGAAATAAAACAATAGTCAATGTCTTAATGTTCCCTTCAATCGCAACATGCTTAGGCCTTGATTATGTCAGTCTTTTAAATTTAGCTTGATCTGATCTTTGGGAAGAGGTTGGAAACCTTTTTCTAAGTCTCTTCCTGGGTAGCAGAGAACGATGTGTGGAGAAATCAATGCTGCTTGTTAGTCTATGTCAGTGATGGCGAACCTATGACATGCGTGTCAGAGGTGACACGCGAACTCATTTTTTTGGTTGATTTTTCCTTGTTAAATGGCATTTAAATATATAAAATAAATATCAAAAATATACATCTTTGTTTTACTATGGCTGCAAATATCAAAAAATTTCTATATGTGACACGGCACCAGAGTTAAGTTAGGGTTTTTCAAAATGCTGACACGCCGAGCTTAAAAGGTTCGCCATCACTGGTCTATGTATTATACTACTTCATCCAAGAACCTTTAGTGCATGTAAATGTTATAAATTATAAAGTTCAAAGGTTAAGCAGTGGGAAAAATCTCATAGTTAACTCACTGTGTGCAGACATGGTAACACAGTGCTGCTTACCAGCGGTGTATTTAAGGCAGCACAGTACCTTTTGGCCAGCATTTTTTTTTTGTCATCAATTTACAACTTCACAACTGCACAGGAGGTAGCTGAGATGTGATACAGTGTTTATCTCCCAAATGTTATGATTCTATGAGGTTTAGTGATCAGTATGTTTATTTCCATAGTTAGTTATCGAAGCAATAAATGATTTTTGGCTTTGCAGCAGGGAGGAACATGTTTTGTAGCCCTGACTACAGCCCACTCTGCCCTGACACTATCATGAATAATACTTCTTTATAGGCCCAGGGATACTTTTTTGAAAGAATTTATTTACATCTTTGCTGCAGAGTTGGTCTATTATGAATGTTTCCAAATATATGGCAAACCAAATGAAATGTGAGTTTAAGGCTGCTTTTGCTTTACACGCTAGTGAAATGCTCATCCAAGAGAAGTTGTAACGTGGCTGTGCTATGCCAGGGAGACCAAAATACAGTTCACCCGCTTTGAGGGAAACCAGTTTTATAAACATAAATGGCATTATCACTTGAAAAAGCCCACTGTGATCAGGGAGGCAAGTACAAGAAGTGATTCTTCCTCCTCTAATGGCTTATTTTATTCTCCCTCTGCACTTCAAGCACAGTATTTCAGAA
>NW_005371193.1:991253-1004291 GCF_000412655.1 Myotis brandtii
GAAGGGGAGCTGTAACAGCAGAAATGATTCTTTTAGCAAGAAATTGGAAGGAGGAAAAGATTATTTCTGTGCAAATGTCCCTTGCATTGTTTCTGTTACCAATGAATTAAAAGATTCACGAAGGCCTGGAATCTGAGTGTTTTATCCCCAGTGACAATGTCCATGCACAGACTTACTAAGGCATAGCACTGATTGAGAGTTTAAATGTTTATTTAAAATAGAAATGCCAAACCACTCCACCCTCAACCTTTCAAACATCTGGCCAACAATAAGCTAGTTCTTCAGCAACAATGTCAGAGCAGAGGAATAACTCAGGTTATACTGTAACTCAAAAGCAATACTACGGAAAACTTAAAACACCTAGCACTGTATAGAGAAGTAGAGAATTACAGAAAACCATTCAAAGACATTTCTGCTACCTCACTTTTCACTTTTTATCTAAGCATGGCTGCCACCTTTGAACTGGTTTCTGTTTGCATAGCTGTTTGGTGGAGAAAATACGGCTGTCCCAGGCACAATTTGGGAAAGTGCAAATTGTTTCTAAGGCACAGAATTTAGATTCTCAGCCAGATTCATAGCAAACCTAGGTTTCCCAAGGGAACATGCTAGAGAAAATGACCACAGCATTCCACTGCTAGAGAGTAACTCCCCTCCGGAACAAGGACAGGGGTCTCACCCTCCCTTCAATGCTCACTTCCATCCCCCAGTCTCAGCAACGTCCCATGTTCCTCAGATCCATAGCAGAAGCAACACTCATGATTAACACCCAAACTGACCCTGCCTCTCAGGCCTGCTGAGATGGTAAGCATGAGGGACACAAGAACGTGAAAGGCCAGTCAGTCCTTTAAGAAAATCAAAGTTGCATTTACATGATGAATCAAAACCCATTATTAGGGTGTATAGCAAACCCCAAGTCCCTAGAATTTGTAGCTTAATCCAGGGTTGGCCCCTTCCCTTATTTTAAGAAAAGGCTTCAGTGATTACATTAGTACCATTGTACTAGGCTTCCCAGAACTGAGAAAACAATGGGAACATCAAACCAAAGAAGATCCCATTGGACAGAGTTGCCCATCCCCAGCTATGGGGTTTTCCCGGAACATCAGCCTTTACATCATCAGTTTTAGGGAAATGACATTTCCATTGCACAGATCCTTCCAAAATATTAAACAGACATCAAACATTTATGTTTTGGTTTAGGGAAAAGGAAATAAAACAATGTAGCTGTTTCTAGGAAGGTAGGATGTGAAACTCTTCAAGGCGGCCCGTGAACCTTTCACAAGGCTAGGTGGAGATACCAAGCTCACACCCTAAGTAAAATCATCAAACGCTCTAGGACACTTTGGGAAAGCCAGCTTGCTCTGGTCTATAAGGACATGACTACAGGATTAGAAGGGAGCTCAGCCAAATTCCTTTCACTTGGCAGGTTCTACCTGTTGTTAGGCTTCAGGGACTACCAGGTTTGGGGGCTGGCTTTGGGCCACTCAAGTAGGAAAGATGATACAGATTCACTGATATGGCGTCATAAACACCAAAGGGGAGAAAATACTGACTAGACATATAGAAAGGGAGTGTGGATGGGGCTGCCGATGTCAAGATCAGAACCGTAGGAGCCATGAGGGCAGAGGCATAAGAGGCTGCCTGGACGGAAGACTGTCACTGCCGGCCTCTCAAACATGCAAGCAGAGGCAGCTAGAGGACTTCCTCTCCCTCATGGTTTTCCCTTAAGGCCACTCCTACTGCCTGACTGGCTCAATTCTCTACAAGCCACCTCATCTCTCAGAGGCATCTTCTAAAGCTAGGAAAGCCCACCCTGCACTGGCCACAGCTGGACACTCCAGCTGTGTGATGAGGAGGGACCTGCCCTTCTTTTTCTACTCCTCACCGAAGAAATTTCAATCAACCTCAGAGGAAAAGCAACTGAAGCCCATTTTTCCTCCTAAAGCATTGAGCTGCACGATGTAACTGAACTTTCTGAAAACTGGCCCAAGAGACTGACTCCACCAGTCTTTCCTGGACTCAGGACTCCTGAGAGGGCTCAGAGCACTTCAACTCTCTACAGATGACCCTGGGGGGCCCCACCTGGTACCAGCCCACTCCAGCTTCACACTTTTCCCTCCTCCACCCAGAGGTGCAATGCCTGGTGTTGAATTTCCAAGGCAGCTTCCAATTAACGGTGAAAATGATAAATGGGATATAAGCTGCTACCAGCAAAATTAAGGTGAGCATTGTGTCTCCTCTTCAAAGGTGGGATCACCAGATGAGGTACAGAGCTGCTGTTGCTATGGCAGTCACTGAGGACCAAGCCAGGGCCACGGGGCCCTTCCATTCTCCAAAACAAAACCACTCCTAGATCCTATCTAATAGGCAATGCCACTCTCCAAGTGTATGTGGAAAGTGCTTCAGAGCCTCCGCCTTCGCTCCTTGTCTGCAAGTGAACAAAGCCAGGAAAGCGCGCTCTGCATTCAGTAAGTGTGCTGTGAAGTTCTCTGGATCCCAGTTTCCTGGAGGCTATACAGGCTCAGGAGACTAGAGGCTGGGTGGTCGACAGGAATCTGTTCCCAGGAGGCACCAGGAATCTGAATCTAAGTCAGGCTTTGGATCCATTTCCATCTCTTCCTTTGCCGTCTGAGTTCCTTTGGAATGCATTCCCATCTGTCCAGATAAAACACAGTTCCACATTAACACTACTGCTACCTATCATGGCAGTTCAGGACTAGATTTTCAATGTCAAACTCTAGGGATTTGTGACCTGAGTATTGTGAGAAATCACAGTACTACCTTAGGTAAAGGCTACCCTTTACATTCGCTGCAGGTAGGAGGCAAACTGTCCTGGTTTGTTGCAGACAGCAGGATTTTCTGGGATTCAGCACTCTCAGTTTAAAAACTGAGGCAGCCCTAGGCAAACAACCCTCCAGTTGGCTATAGTTGCCAATCCCCCCATGCTTACCTCTAGTAAGCATTACTTTCCAAAGTATTTTCATAGACATTATTTAATTTAATCCTCAAAACAACCATACAAAGTAGGTGGTATTATTTTTTTAGGTGAGAAACTAAGGCTTATTAAAACAAAGTAATTTGTCCAAACACAAAAAGTTGTTAAATGGCAAAGCCACGGACTGAACCATATTTCCCTATCCTAGTTCACGCTGTACTATGGCTCATTAAAAGCAATGCATGCAGCATCACCTGTGAGGGATTTTTACAAAAAATGTTTAACTTAAGCTCTGGCTGGTGTGGCTCAGTTGGCTGAAGCATCATCCTGCATACCAAAGGTTGCGGGTTTGGGGAGGCAACCAATCAATGTTCTCTCTCACACTCAATGTTTCTCTCTCTCTCCTTTCCTTTCTCTCTAAAATCAGTAAGCATATCCTGAGGTGAGAATTTTTTAAAAAAAAGTTTAACTTAAATTTAACTGTGTCTTGCATCTAACTTCCAGTTTACAGAAATGACAGGATGACAAAAGAACAAGTTAAGCAATGCCCCAAGAAAACAAGACAAATCCAGAAATGTGGGACATTCTGTTAAACAACTGACCCTGTTTCTTCAAGTCAATGCCATGGGGGGGAAAAAAAAAAGTGATGGTGGTGAAGGGAATTCTCTAGATTAAGAGAAACAAGAGACATAACAATGTGATGTGGGGTTTTTGACTGGATTCTGGTCTGATAAAAACAGTTAAGGACACTTCTGTGGAAAACTGGAAAAATTTGAGTATCAATTGGATACTGGATAAGAATTGAGATAATTAGTGTTAATTTTGTTAAGTGTGATAATGGTATTGTGGTTATCCAAGAGAATGAATGTCTTCATTTTTGGATACGTTTAAGAAAGAATTTAGGCTATATCATGACTTTTATAATTTACTTGAAAATGATTTATTAAAATAAAAATAAATACATACACTTTAAATACACACAGATATATACCCACACACATTCTAAACACACACACACGAAACTAATATGGCAACATGTTAACTATTGTTGAATCTAGATGGTGAATATATGGGTGTTCACTGAACTGTCATACTTAAAAATTTTCATAATAAGAAGGAAAAGAAAAAAACAAAGACTAACAAAAAACACTGGAAGTTAGGTGATAAAAAATCATTCAATCCAGGTGCTTGAACCAGGCCCAGGGCTTCTGGAATTCATTCAAAAAGTTACATCATTAAAAGGTAAGCACTTACAAAAGAGTAAGTATATGTTGGTCCTTGGAATTTTGTTTCTGTGATTCTTCAAAAACAGACTCTGAAATTGAATTATTCTTTTAATGCTTTTACCTGTTGCCCTCCTTCCAACTTCTTGTTCAGCTTCTGTAGTTGGGTAAAAATCTGGAGGTTTTCTTGCTGGAGCTTCTGTTGTTCAGCCAGACACTTTAACACCAGACCCTGCAATCTCTCAACCTCTACCTGCAGAGTGCTGCAGGCACAGGGAGGAGGAATCAACGGTGTTCCCTTCCCAGCACATGTTCCTGCAGGATTCAGCCGAGGTGGCTAAAGAGTGGAGAGAGAGAGGTCACAGGTGGTTCTGCCTGGATGCCACAGCTCCCCATTCGAAATTTCCTCTAAGTGCTACCAGATTTTACTTTTAAAATAATAAGATAAGCCCCAGCTGGTGTTGCTCAGTGGTTGAACATCGGCCCATGAACCAGGAGGTCACAGTTCGATTCCTGCTGGGGCACATGCCCAGGTTTTGGGCTTGATCACCAGAGGGGGGTGTGAAAGAGGCAGCTGATCAATGATTCTTTCTCATCATTGATGTTTCTATCTCTCCCTCTCTCTTTCTCTCTCTGAAATCAATAAAAAGATATTTAAAAAATATATAATAAAACATATACACATGAAGTTCATGCAAGAGAAACAGAAAACAGCCAGGATTACAAGAGCACCTGGCCCTAACATAGTAGGGCAAGCAAACTCTGCCTCAGTCTCCATTATGCTAAGGTAAAAAAAACCAATCATCTATTTTGGAAGACTTTGTGAAAACATTTTAAAGTGTACTGATATCTTCCCATTTAAAATGCTGATATGGGGCTTGGTCAGTGTGGCTCAGTTGGTTGGAGCGCCGTGCCATACAGAAAAGGGTGCTGTTTTGATTCCCATTCAGGGCACATACCCAGGTTGTGGGTTCGATCTCTAGTCAGGGTGCATACGGGAGGCAACCAATCTATGTTTCTCTTTCACATCGATGTTTCTCTCTTTTTCTAAAATATCCTTGGGTGAGGATTAAAAGTAAACAAACAAGGAAATAAAATGCTGAGGTGGGGAAGCATAATTTAGTTTGGAACAAGTCTTTCCAATCACAGTGAGGAAACTGTGATCCAAAGGGTCAATATGCATGAAATGTAGCGGATCACACTTTAGAAGAGATGTGAGAGGTGTTCAGTACACAGGATTCCTAAAACAATTCAAGACTAACTGACAGAGGAATTTAAAGGTTTACCTTAAAGTTTCAAAGGTTGCATTACCTCTTTTGGGGAGCTTTTCAATTTTGCTAGTCTCAACTTTTCTCCCTTCTTCTATTGTACCCTGTTTATAGCATAAGACAGTCCATAGGCCAAATCAGTACTACTGCCTGTTTTTGTGAAGTTTATTGGAATACAAGCATACTCATTATGTATTATCTATGGTTGCTAATGTCAGAGTGGCATAGCTGCTAAAGAGACTATATATGGTCACAAAGCCTTAAATAATTACAATGTGGCCCAAAATGTTTGCTGACCCCTGATTTACAGTTTTATTGAGGTATTTACCACAATTTAATTTCTATCAAGGTTAGGTATTCATGACATGTGTTGGACCTAAGCATTATTTCTTACTTATACAGGGTTGGGCAAAAACAGGCTTACAGTTGTTTGTATGGAAAATAATACAATAATTATTAAATATTTCAAGAACATACTCTGTGCTTCACATATTCACAACTATAAATCTACTTTTGCCCCACCCTGTAAAAGTATAAATTCCATTCTCTGTGCCAAATGGATGTGCCCGCAACCAAGGTACATGCCCTTGACCGGAATCAAACCTGGGACCTTTCAGTCCGCAGGCCGACGCTCTATCCACTGAGCCAAACTGGTTAGGGCCCACCTTGTATTTAAAGCCTCCAACCAACCCTACCAGTATAGTGAAAAATTGGATTTGAATTTTGGAATTTCAATGTTGGGACTTTTGAGGCAGAAAGAAAAGAAAGACAGTTCTCTGCTATAGAAAAGTGTTTGCCTGTCAGCAATGTGAAAGAGTGAACATTTTTTCCAAGACAACTCAGTTTACTCTTCAGTAGAGGCTTTAAGCACTATCAAATAGACAGCATCATGAACTGATACAGAGCAGCCGGAGACCAAAGAAACCAGAGGAGGAGACAGCGAGGCCAAGAGAACTGGGCGGAGCTTGCAGCCACTGTACCTAGTTGAGATTCAAAGGCAAAAAGCTCAGTTACCCAGGCACCTACTGGGGGCTTGTGTTCTGAAGGCGCCTCAGAGGCCACTTTGAGTCCTTGCAGCTCTTCATAGGGCAGGGTATCTTTCTCAGATTCTGGAAAAACTGCACTTAGGGGAGACGGGCTGTCAGGCATGGGGATGAATTCTGCATTTTCCAGCTCCTATGTATATAGAGAGAATCTCATCAGTTCTGTCTGAGCCATTTACTTTATCTCAAACTTCCTTCTTGCTATAAGCTTTCACTCTATTGTGACATCAGCACCCTCTAGTGGGCCAGGACACTTGTGGTTATGACATAGCTCTCCCTACCTGTCCACAACCTGTCAGCCCTTCCTCAGAGGAGTTTCAGTGATAGGAACAGAGTCTGGAGTGCCTGACATGCTTCCTCAACACACTTATTCTGTGTAGGCAAGTCAGTGACTTGGGAAGCTCTAAGGTGATGGTAGCGAGGCCAATTGCCAGGCTTCTAAAGGCTGAGGCTGATGCTTCAGATAGTACAGAGTACTGCTTCCTCCATTTAGACTCCCTGTACAGCTATCAAGTTATTAGAAAGGGAGCTGTAAATACATAGATTTGATCTTTTTGGTAAAAAAATTTAAAATTTCACAAACTATAAATGTTCACTGTAGAAAATGAGAAAATACAGATGGGCAAAGGGGGATGATAAAAATCACCAGCAATTCCATCACTCACAGATAACCGCTGTTAAAATAATTAGTATAGTCTTCACAGTAGACATTTTTCTATGCATTACATATTTGCTAAAAGAATGGGATCTTACTGCACAGGTGTTATTCCATCCTTCTATGCACAGCCATATGCTATAACCAACTTTCCAAATAAATAAATTTACTCCAACATTTTTACTGTCTGCACTTCAACTTGCATAATCCATTTCTCTATTGTAAGCATTCCAATTGCCCCAAATCACAGTACAAAATCATAAGCTTAATCTTTGCACACATGTATTACAAAAACTGCCTGTATTAATTTACATTCATTTAAGTAATACAGGTATGAGAACATTTTGCATCTGTTGTCAGGAAGAAAAAATGATTCAAGATTTGGTGATTCTGTTCCAGGTAGAAATGAGAAACCCAGGTGCCTGCTACAAAACACTCGAACAGGACATGGGAAACTGAAAGATTCTGACAACTCCTTTCCAGTCCCTGCAAAGGATCTGATATTTTATTTAGGGTACCTCTACCAAAGGAATTACCTTTCGAAGCCAGCCAGGACAGGAGCTGCTGGCCCCACTACTGATCCCCATGGCCTCCGTGGGACTGACTAAACCTTCCATTCCTCGGTCTGCTTCCATTGTTCCTCGGAAGCCTCCACTTGGATCGGGAGTTTCAGATTCCTGCTGACTGTCCTCCTCTTCTCCCCCACCGCCGCCGCCTCCTCCTCCCGGGCTAGAGCTCTGAACCACTGACAGATACACAGCACAGAAATAGACAACTTGGCTATGCAGCAAGAAAGATTTACCACCTTAGAGCCCCACTGACTTAGGAAGAGGTGACTAGAGTTGCATGAAGTAGAATAGCAACAGTGTAAGTCAGGTATTTGGGACTAAATTTTTTAGTTTTTACACAAGGTATTGTATATCAGTATCTTCATAATGATAATTTACTTCTTCCCAAACTTGCTTTTCCCTATGTTCATAGCAAATGATCAGTGTTCTAAACCATAACTGAACAATCACCCCAAGCATAGCTCATCAAATCTAGCATCCACGCTTTAAAAGATACATCCAGACTCCAGCATCTTCCACAAAGGTTCATCTTCTATACAAAGCTCTTTCACATTTGAGCCAAAACCCACTTAAAGTTGCCAGATAAACTCACCACCAACTCCCTTTCTGGGGAAACATCTGAATGGAGAAGTCTTCAACTATTAAAGTCATTGAATTCTTTGATGACTATTCGTAAGAATTTAAAAAATAGGACTGCTGGTTCTTTCTATATCATGAAGCATATTCCAAGTTACCTTAATGAAGACTAGCTGATGTGTGGTCAAGAAATGAAACTGAATTTTACTATGGGCCAAAGAAAAAGATAATTGAAAAAGTAAATTTTGCCAAAGATAATTTGCATGGTCTATTCTAAAGTTAAATGTAAAGGACTGTTTATGACTACCAACTATACTAACCAGTGCAGTCCTACTAAACTAGTAGAACTATAGATGCTGAAATAATTCTGAAGCTTGCTTTTTGTTTTAAATTGTTTTTAAAAATTATGTTACATCTGAGATATACATAAGACGATTTTTAAATTATGTGTAAGTTTTGATGCCTAATAAAACACACATGAATCTACCACTTGAAGAATTAGAATTATACTTTACAATATGGTAGCCAAATATGGGTATTTAAACAGAATTAAATATTCAGTTCCTCAGTCACAGTCTCCACTTTTCAAGGGCCCAACAGCCACATGTGGCTAGTGGCTGTTTCACTGGCCAGCACACATACAGGACATTGTTACTGCTGCAGAAAGAGCGATGGCACAGTGCTGAACTAGAACATTGCCTGTATCACTCGGCCTGCTTTGTGAAGTCCTTCTCTCGCCTCCTACCCAGATGTAAGCACTTTTTAATTTTGCATTTATCATTTCTTCTTTGAAAAACAACTTTATCACATACGTATGTATCCTTAAGCAGTATGTTATTTATTTTCCTGGGTTTTGAACTTTATATAAGACATGTAGTCTGCTGTAACTTGCTTTTTACATTTTACATTATGGAAATATCTGTAGATGTTCATTTTCACTCTTATATAACATGCTATTGGATGATCATAACACATTCAACTAACAACTATTTACTGGGCACTTGCCATTTGCTAGGCATTCTTCTAGGCAATGTGGATACAATTAATGAATAAAAATAGACAAAAATGCCCTAGCTGGTTTAGCTCAGGGAATAGAGCGTCAGCCTGGGGACTGAAGGGTCCCAGGTTTGATTCCAGTCAAGGGCACATGCCCGGATTGCAGCTCAATCCCTAGTAGGGGGCATACAGAAGGCAGCCGATCAATGATTCTCTCTCATCATTGATGTTTCTCTCTCTTCTTCTCTGAAAAAAAAAAAAAAAAAGACAAAAATCCCTGCCATTATGTAGTTTACATTTTCTAGCCAATGGACATGTGCTTTTAATCTTATGTTTTTCCTTTAAATACCGTTCCAGCAAAACAAAGCTCCAATAGAACAGCTGTGCTTTGCAAAAAGAGATTTTATCATTTGTGACAGGTAGTAATATGCACAAATATATGCTGAGCAATGAATTACTAAAAGAGTCTAATAAGAGGTATAATGTACGTGCATGTGTCTGTAAACTAAAGTTCAACAACTCTAGATCAGATTTTCAACTACTTCTTTTGAGGATTAATCTGCTTTTATTCTGGGTTTTTATCTGTTTGATTCCACAAAATATCAGAACCCAGGTTCTGAGACATCAAAGACTACAGGTACTCTAGCAAATGGAAAACAAAAAAGAAACACATATCTAGTTTCCTGGCATGATCCCAAATAACACAGCACTAAGAACAAAGAAGCCAAAGGAAAAAGACCAGAGAGCTTTAAGCTAGTTTTCCTAACCACCTGGAAGTCTAGCCAACTTTTAATTTTGAGGGCCTGTTTTGAAGAACTATTTCTATAGAGTAGAATACCCCTAGAAATACCATGGAAATACAGGGTAGACAGAATCTGTAGCCTCTAAGCATCGTCAGAAAAAAGACAATACGTAAGTCACATTACAATATTGGGCAAGCCACATAATTACTTCCATATGTGTGGGGGCAAAGATGTACTCTTCCTCTGACCACAATGTAAAATTCATAACTTACTGTGAAATCCACCCAAATATGATCCTCCCTCTTGATCACTGTATTCCTCATTTCCAAAAGATATTTCCTTTTTTTGGGAGAGACTGTATGGATTCCAACCCAAAGTTCCACACCTCACAAAACTACTGGTACCTAAGACATTGCTACTTACCAGTTCCAATGGATAAGCCACTGCTATTGGAACGGATGGTCTTAGAATTCAATACTTTCTCTGAGGAAAAAAATTCAGTAGTTAAGCATTATCTACAGCTATAGGCAGGAAAAAGTGAGAAGGACTAGGATAGGGAGTTGATCTAGGAGATAACTGCTATTCCTCACTCCAAATAAACTAAAATTAATTACTGTTTTAGATATTAATAACATAAGCCAAGCACCACTAGCTATATTCTATATTCACTATATAAAGTATATTCGCTATGTAAAGTAGCAATTCTCCTTAACTGTTCTTTGGAATCATCTGGGAAGCTTTAGAGATTTGGTTTAATTGGACAGGGATTTCTAAAAGCTCCTCAGGAGACTAATGTGCAGCCAAGGTAGTGAACCACTGATCTAAAAGAATGAACTTATAAATCCTCACAGAGGGCCTTTATATAATTTAGTTCATAACAAAGTACTCTTTCTGCAGAAAGCAGTTATGATTTAGTTTCTTTTTAAAGGTGTACTAAATGTTTCTCAAAACAGCATAAACACAGACAACAAAGGCTACTTAGTAGAGAACTAGAAGCAACAAATTCAATGGCAAGGGAGGCAGAGAACAAAGTTATATTAAAAAATGCCCAGTTGGTGTGGCTCAGAGGTTGAGTGTCAACCTATGAACCAGGAGGTCATGGTTCAATTTTTGGTCAGGGCACATGCATGGTTGCCGGCTCTATTCCCAGTGGGGGGTGTACAGGAGGCGGCTGATCTATGATTCTCACACATCATTGATGTTTCTCTCTCTCTCCCTTTCTCTCTGAAAGCAATAAAAAAAATTTATTTTTAAAATGGTCAAGAGGTGGCAAATGATAAAGCTCAGGAAGTGACAATGTTCTGTTTCTACCACTAGGCATGGCATCCTGACATTGTAAGACTTACAGAAGTAGCCTCTTTTCTTCAGGACACTTCTGTTTCCAAGAATGTAGCCACCAGCATCTTAAGTAGAGGTCTATCCTCTGTCAAAGCCACCTCAATCCACACATGTGAAACCCTTACCAACAATGAGAATGGTGTGCCAGCCACGGCAAGACAGATCTGGGACATGATGCAGAGATCCAAAAATAGGCCGAGGCCAGGAGGTACAGATATCAGAGCCATGAGGTCTCTCTGTAGGGGTCATTGCCAGGCGACCATTACCACCATTGCCCCAGGCAAAAATGTGATTATCTAGAAAAAAACACACATTAAACAGCAGATAGTTTAATAGAATGCTGGCTTCCCAACTCTGGGTTCCCCGTCTTTATGCCCTAGAGCTAGAAAGTTTCCCCACTATGTACAAAACAAGGGAAAGCTGTTTACTCCCCTATATATAAGCCTAAACAATTCCTATATTCCCCAGGTAAGAATGACTACTGTTCCTACACTGCCATCCAGTCATTTCTTCATTCTACTCATTCAACAACTTTTTTTGGTCATTCCTTCAAATATTTACCGGGCATCTACTTCATGAAAGGCACTGCTTGAGGTGCTGGGGACAGAGCAGTGAACAAAACAGTCGCTGCCCTCTGGAAGTGACATACTAGTCGGGGAAGACTGATAAATAGAAAAGCAGTGGAAATAAAAGAGTGAGGTATTATTATTTTAGACTAGAGGCCTGGTACATCCGTGCACCAGTGGGGTCCCTCGGCCTAGCCTGTGGGGATTGGGCTGAAACTGGCTCTCCGACATCCCCCCGAGGGGTCCTGGATTGTGAGAGGCGGTTCTCGCGTGACGCACCCAGGAATCAGGCTCCCTCCTCTCTGGTTCTGGATACATCACCTGAGAACCGCAGCTGCCAAGTCACCGTAGCTCAGCAGCTCCTGCGTTGAGTGTCTGCCCCCTGGTGGTCATTGTGCGTCATAGCTACTGGTCAGACAGTCAGACAGTCATTTAGGCTTTTATATCTATAGAGGCCCAGTGCACGCAATTTGTGCACTTGGGAGGGGGGTCCCTAAGCCCTGCCTGCGCTCTCTCGCAGTCCGGGAGCCATGGGGGATGTCCGTCCTAAGCCGTCCGGCCTAAGCTGTCAGTTGGACATCCTTAGAGGCTCCCGCCACCGCTGCTGCGCTCACCAGCCATGAGCCCAGCTTTTGGCGCACTGACCACCAGGGGGCAGCTCCTGCGTTGAGCAGCGGTACCCTGGTAGTCAGTGCACATCATAGTGACCAGTAGTTCTGCCGTTTGGTCGATTTGCATATTAGCCTCTTATTATATAGGATAGGGTAGTCAGAGAAATACCTGTTGATCGTTGGCAGAGACCTGATTGAAGGAAGAGAGAGCCATGTGGCTATCTAGGGGAAGAGCTTTCCAGGCAGAGGAAACAGTAAGTGCAAAGGTCCTGTAGGTAACGTGAGTACCTCACACAGGGAACAAGAAAGACCCTGCAGCTGGAGCAAAGTAAGAGGGGACGGTGGCCCTGGCCGGTTTGGCTCAGTGGATAGAGCGTCGGCCTGCGGACTCAAGGGTCCCAGGTTTGATTCCGGTCAAGGGCATGTACCTTGGTTGCGGGCACATCCCCATGTAGGGGGTGTGCAGGAGGCAGCTGATCGATGCTTCTCTCTCATCGATGTTTCTCTCTATCCCTCTC
>NW_005371193.1:1005964-1011732 GCF_000412655.1 Myotis brandtii
GGCTGGTGTGGGGGGGGGGGGGAAGGGGTGGGGGGGATGCAGGAAGAGACTGAACAAAAATCGTGCCCCTATGGAGGAGGACAGTGGGGGGGGAATGAGGGCGGAGGGTGGGGCGGGAACTGGGAGGAGGGGAGTTATGGGGGGGGAAAAAAAAGAGGAACAAATGTAATCTGAACAATAAAGATTTAATAAAAAGAAAAAAAAGAGGGGACGGTGGTCAGAGAAGAGATCAGGAGATGGCTGGGGTCTTGGTCATGTAGGACCTATAAAGGCCATTGTAATGACTTTAATTTTTATTGATCAAGATAGGAAACTATTAGAAGTTCTGAACAGTAGGTATTTAAAAAATGAGGAGAGACTATAAGGGACCAAGGATGGAAGTAGGGAGACCAGTTGTAGTGAAGCTGCTAAGAAGTGGTTGGACATATTCAGAAGATAATTAGTAGGTTTGCTGATGGATGAGATATGGGGTGTAGGGTGGAGGTGCCATTTACTGAGACAGGAAGGCTGCAGGTGAAACAGGTTTGTACAGAAAATAAGAAGTTTGATTTTGAATATAGTAAGTTTCTTTATCCAAATCAGGACAGTTTTGAATTAAAAGGGGGTGTGATTAATGATTAAGCCAGGACAATAGGCATGAATCAGGACTGACCCAGGAAAACCAGGTTATAGAGCCCCTTTATCTTTAGACATCTAAGTCGAGAGGCTGTTGAATGAGTGTGGAGATAAGGGGTGTTCATATAAAGCTATCTGCATACAGGGGGGATTTAAGATAATGAGCTCACTTAAAGAGTAAAGGAAGACAGTGGAGAGACAGAAGGACTGAGCCCCAGGCACTCCAGGGCTTAGGAGTTTGAAACTGCCATGGCACCTGACCTAATTGCCTGAACTACTCTGTTTATATGGGTATCTCTCCTACCCTCCTAGAATGTGAGTTCCTTGAGGACAGGGCCTTCCTGAGACACATTTCTCTATTCCAGTGGTTCCCAAACTTATTTGGCCTACCGCCCCCTTTCCAGAAAAAACATTACTCAGCGCCCCCTGGAAATTAATTTTTTTAAAATTTTAATAGCAATTAAACAGAAAGATATATGTATTAATGTTTCTACCTTTTTCGTAAAATATAGTAAAGAAAGGTGTAAATTAGAAACATTGAAGTTTGAAATTATGAAACTATTTATTGAACTCAGAATAGAAAGGTAATACAAAAAAAGTTAAAACAAATGCACCTGTGGCCATCACCGCCCCCCTGGATCGCTGCAGCGCCCACCAGGGGGTGGTAGCGCCCACTTTGGGAATCACTGCTCTATTCCCAGAGCCTAAGAGAGGACCTCGAGCACAGCAGGCACTGAGTTTGTTTGCTGTGTGAATGAGGCAATCAAGTACATTTTAGAAGAGTACAGCAATGTTGGTCAAGAGGTAATATGCCTAGCCACAGAATCCAATTCTACTCCCTCATTCTGAAGTTTAACTCATGAAGTACAAAGATCTACTGAAGAAACACTGAGGCCCTGTGAACTTGCTGCACTAAATTTAATCCTTAGAGACATCTTGACCCTGTCTTTCTAGGTAACATTTCCACTTATCTAGTCTGACTAAACAGTTTGCTTTCTAAAAATCCCTTGATTTAGGACAAGCAGAGGAGGTTCATATGCCACTCTGATAGCTGGTTCACTTAATATGGTGATAACAGATAACTAGTTTGACACTATCCCTGGATCCTTTATGTATATACACCGGGTAGACTAGAAGAAAACAAGGACACCTCAGGGCATGAGCAACATAAAAAAAAAAAAAAAAAAAAAAAAAGCTGAAATGAGTGAAAAAACAAAAAGATGCAATGTGACTTGTTTACCAGTCACAAAAAAGAAGTAGCTACAAGAATTTAAAAAAGTTCAAAAGGTGCTATAGGAAGTCAGAAAAAAAGAGAAGAAAAAGAAAGCAGAAGAAAGAGGAAAGGAAATGAAGACTAGCAGAAGTGGTAGTACAAAAGAGAAGTGGTTATAACAGCAAGAAGAAACAGCTATGAGAGGAAGGAAGAAAATTCAGTTAAACCAGTTCAGAAAGCTGAGAGATACAATATACAGTCCTTCAGGATGTCACTGCAGTGGCAGCTGACCCCAATGTCAAGGAGTAAGGTCAAATTAGTTGTTCTCTTCTCCAGTCCCCTAGCCAACATTTACTGAAACCCATATGGTGCTGGATAAGGTATATATAACTATTTAATAATTCTTAAAACATTTTATCAAAATTGTTAAAGTAAAAAAAGCAGGGACTTCAAATATTAACCTGACATTATCTAGAAATCTGATCTTTTAAAACAATCACTATGTTGAACACATGAAAACTTAATGACGCTTCACATGCACAACAACTGGTCACTAATTCAACACAAATTAAAAGGTTAACATATGATCCAACTTCACAAATAACTAGTCCACCTCTTTCCCAACCAAAAATTTAAACATTGCCTTCCGTCCAAAAAGCTTGGAAGGATGTGTCCAGACTCACCGTCAGTGGCAGCAATGGTAAACTCATCACCGCAGGAGACCCTGATCACTTGCTTCCCACCGAGAGGTCCCCCCAACAGGTTGATTCCTAGACGCTTTTTATAATTCCCAACACCCAGCTGTCCACATTTGTTGCAGCCAAAGGTCAGCAGCCGGCCTCGCTCTGCAAGAGAAGCAAAAATAAATAACCAGGCACAAATGGGTCAATGGAACAGAGAGAAAAAGCAGCCAATACAGAGTTCCACGGACTAGCTTCTGGTTGTTAAGAGTACATACACAAATACAAAGCTAGCCACACGGTCCTGGACCTAGGGAGCTAGGGTATATAGAACTATCACCAATTAGAGCCAGGAAGTGACTCAATATTCTATTTTTCTCTCTAATATTGGATTTAAAATGTAGAAAATGGGTACTACTTAACTTAGAAAATTTACACATGGCTGTTGTCTGCATTGTCAGTGTGACATTCTCATTAAGGCATGTATTGATTATGCATTTATAATTACCAATAAACATCTACTTGAATGCCTTAATTTGTTAATGAGAATATACTGGGTGCCAGTGGAAAACCAGGAGAATGTATATATAGTTTACAAAAAACTTATACTGACTAGTGGCCCGGTGCACGAAATTTGTGC
This sequence comes from Myotis brandtii, assembly GCF_000412655.1. Lineage (NCBI taxonomy): Eukaryota > Metazoa > Chordata > Mammalia > Chiroptera > Vespertilionidae > Myotis > Myotis brandtii. The sequence continues at coordinate 1,009,113 of NW_005371193.1, forward strand.
ACATTAAAAGGGGGATTAATTAGAGGAAATATTTTAATATTGCTATTTGCCCTTTCTCTATAATAGAAGTGTCAAAGATGAAAGAAAATTAGTAAAATGTATATGAAAATCTTCCTCCTGTCAGAGTCTGGTGCGCACCACAGGACCCAGAGTCAAGTCCCCGCCCACGCATGTGTGCCTCAAAATCTCGAGAGACCCAGACCCAGCCAGTCCCCCCGCATTGGGCTAGATCCAGACCCAGCCGGACCCACCCTTGTCAAGCCCTGCTGGGTAGGGGGCGCAGCCTGAGGTCCCCTGTCAAGCCCCATGGGGGGCGGGGCACAGCCTGAGGTCCCTGCTGATTGCTCGTTATGGGAACTCGGCCTCTGCTGTGGGTGCAGCCATCTTGTGTTATGGAAACCCTGCCTCTGCTGTGGGTGCAGCCATTTTGGGTTATGGAACCTCCCTCACCCCCCTGTCTCTGCTGTGGGCGCTGCCATCTTTGTGGTGGAGTGATAGTCAATTTGCACATTCCCTCTTTATTATATAGGATAGCCTGAGCTACTAAGGCCTGCATGTACAGTCATAAATCAACTCACCATCAATAGCAGCTGTGTGAGTCTTGCCTGGGGCAATTGTTCGGATCTTATAAAAGGACAACTGTTTGGCCAATGTAAAGGAGGTTGTGTAGGGAACTTCATGGTATGCCTGAAACGAGATAAAACAAAAGTGGAGACTCATGAGGTAAAAAATGGAGGGGTAACAGGTTGAAAATGTCACAATGACCAAAAGGCCTTTCAGGCAAATTGTGGGGAAACGCACAATTTCATCATGCTCCTCAGAACAGTGGGCAATTTAAAATTTATGAATTACTTATTTCTGGAATTTTCCATTTAATATTTTTGGACTGTGGCTGACTGTGGGTAACTAAAACCTCAGAAAGCAAAACAGCGGATAAAGGGGAACTACTGTAATGGTAATTTTGAATATGCCTTTTCAAACCACACAGACACCCTCCCTAGACTTGCCCTGAATTTGAGAATCACTACTTCAGAGACTGCTTTAAAAATTAATTCTTATCTTTTCCATTGAGTCAGAAAACTTTTGTCTCTTATTTTTAATTCTTTAGAAAATATTAAAAATTCATCATACTAACACAAAGAGGAGACTAAAATTTAGCATCAGTGGTGAATTTCATGACATCCTTGAAGGAGGTAAATGGTAATTACATGTAATAAGCCTGTACAGGATCAGTGATTTGGGAGCAATAAATCTAAAAACTCTCCAGAGATGTGGCACATGGAAATATATTTTCATAATGTTAATTTTCTTATGCCTATTTCAGTGATAAGACAGAACCTGAATTCCATCACTTGATTCTTTGTAATCAATTTATTTATTGAGGTATAACAAACTATAAAATGTTAGACAGCTGGATACATTTTTCTGTATGCATACAAATGTAAAACTATCACCCTGATCAAGATATAGACCATTCCCATCACCTTATAATACAGCAGTTCTCAACCTGTGGGTCGAGACCCCTTTGGTGGTCGAATGACCCTTTCACAGGGGTCGCCTAAGACCATCGGAAAACACATATATAATTACATATTGTTTTTGTGATTAATCACTATGCTTTAATTATGTTCAATTTGTAACAATGAAATTGGGGGTCACCACAACATGAGGAACTGTATTAAAGGGTCGTGGCATTAGAAAGGTTGAGAACCACTGTATATAATCCCTCTTCCACCCCTTCTGTTAATACCCATTACCCTCCTCCCAGAAGTAACCACTGTTTTAGCTTCTGCCATCATCAGTTAATTGACCTGTTCTTAAACTTTATATAATTGGAATTATATAGTATGTACTCTTTTGTGGCTGGCTTCTTTTGCCAAACATGTCTGTGAGATCCTCACTTTATTCTTAAGTCAAATTCCATGGTCACTAACCAATAATAGCATTCCCAAAGAGATTCTGAGAATTTGGCTAGGACACTAAAGGAGATACTCACTTCATGGTTGATGATACCAGACATACACTGATTCAGACCCAGTTTGTTGAATTCATTGAGTCCACAGGCCAGCACTTTGCCTGACTGGGTCAGCAGAAATGTCCCATCACAGCCACATTGAACAGCAACAATAATCAAGGCCTTAGGAACATCCACCTGCAAGGGAGAAAAAAAATCCCTCAAATGTAACTTGTATTAGGAAAAAACCCTGAGATTCTTTCAAAAAAATGTCCTACATTTAACAGAATGACTACAGGGAAGTAAAGATTGCTCTAAGGCTACTGTTTTCAATAAGAAGCTCAGGTTTTAAAATAAAGTAAAAGGCAGTTCCAGGTCAGCTAAACAGACAGCCCCTGTCAAAGCTTGCTTTCCGGACAATCCTCCTTAGGAAAACTTCTCAGAAAAATTGGGAAAGGAGAGGCTTCGCTCATTGCTGATGCTACCCTCTGAGACAGAAAGCTCAGGACAGTTATAAAAGAAACTCAGTAGCCCTGTGGGGTCCCAGGCTGGTCATGTTGTAAGTGAGGAGACAGAGTACTGAGGTACCAGCCAGGACTTCCAAATGCTCACATCCCTCTGCAGCTAACCAGATAGGGCTGGAGAATGGAGGTGGGGGAGTGGGAG
>NW_005371193.1:1011743-1030761 GCF_000412655.1 Myotis brandtii
GGTTGGGGGTTGGCACATGATGGATGTCTTTGAAACCTGAAAACTCAAACCTCAAAGTTCCGACTACAGCCTTTTCAGAAGAAGAGGAACAGCTGATAATCCCACTGAGAATGGCCCCACAAATATATGTTAATTTTTTAAGTGTAAATAAACACTTGCAGTGAATGAGGTAGTGGATTACAGCCAACCTTCGAGTGGTCAAGCCTGTGCCCTAGGGTGGGTGTGAGAGGTGACCATGCTCTTCCCTCAGCTGGTTTCAGCTCCTGTGCTTAAAGTGCCAGCTCTTGCAGTGATGGGAGTAATTAGATATTATGTTTTATACAATGTGACCCCTAAATACAAAAACTAGTTCAACTGGGGAAATAGGAGGGAGAAGGATTATGTTGGGCTAAAAGACAGTATGTTGTTTTCCAATATCTTTCCAAGGAGTTTTCCAGGGTATATTTAGCTCAATGTGACTTTTTCACTGTACAAGCTAATTTTAGCTCTCATCCCGAGTAAGATGTGACTCCACAGTGTCTACAGAGGCTATATCCTCTTTGTTAATTTTTTATGACTTAGTCAGATGACAAGACCACATAGTGCTAAATCTGGAATCCTGGATTGTCAGTGTCCCAGATAGAAAATATTTCAGAAATAAACACCTTGATATGAGGAGTCAGAGAAAGAGGACATATTAATGCAGCCTGTGTGACCTAGATAGGCTTTAGGAAGCAGCTGCTTCTGATTTTACCTTTTGTGGTGTATAATAATCCTCTTCTGAATCCAAACCCAGTCGTCCTGAGACACACGTAAGAAAGAAGATCATTAAAATCTTCCCATGGACACAGACAAGGGGGTGGTGAGGACCTGGGGCGGGGGCGGGCTGGAGGGGGTCAATGGGGGAAAAAGGGGGACATATATAATACTTTCAATAATAAAGAATTATTTTTAAAAAATGAGGGCCTCCTTCCCAATGAAAATGTCCCATAGATTCTCCTTTACTGAATTAACACTTCTCAAGTAGAGGCTACAAGATGTGTTTAGATGCACACAAGCCTGAAAGCAGGTTGTGTGCCTGGGAATAAGTGGACAGAGACAGGACTACACCTACCATATTCACCACAGCCCCAAGAATAGACTTCTTTGTTTCGTGTCAAAACCACCACATGATTATCTCCACAGGAGACCTGCTCCACTGGATTGTTCAGGAAGAAGTCCAGCTGTCTGGGCTCTAGTACTTCGGGGCCAGCAACCTTGTCCACCCCCATGCAGCCATAATAATCAGATCCAAAGGCATAGAGCTGACCCTCATCTGTAAAGGGAAGGAAAGCACAACTCATCAAAAGAATGACTTATTTTATGACCCATGTCACTGACAATAATAATAAAGCTGATATTCACAATCCTAAAAAAAAAAAAAAAAAGAATGACTTATTTTGTCCAATCAGAAAGCTGGGCAGGACTGAAATTAGGACTACCCTAGCCAATGAGCTCACATGAGATGATTACATCAGAGAAATCTGAAGGATAGGCTGTGCAAGTCTAAAGTTGTTTGTATTTATAGGATCACTTGTACTCTTACAATAACAGTTTTAAAAAGTGGTAGTATCCTCATCTTAAAGGCTTACATTTCTACTGGAGTCATCTCTATTTTATAGAGAAAAAGAGAAATACTAACGAATCATAAAATGAGTACTGACAAGACCAAATTTAATTTTAGCTCTTAATTCTTGATTTAGTGTTATCCACACCTGACTAGGTGGTGAAGTTATTTTTCTCCATACCTGGGACATTCCACATCCCACCTCTTCTCTCTTACCCACCTACTTTCTCCTTGCTCATTACCACCCTAATATTATAGCAAATTGAGCATGTTATTATTGTGTATATCTGCTCATTGTCTTTGGTTCTGTGAATACTGTCTTTTGTTATAAAATCACAACTAAAACTGCACAGTATAATACCCCACATTAAATATACTTGGATGCTTTCTGCTGATGGCTTACCTGTCACACAGACAGTGAAATCATCACCACATGACACCTGATGAATAGCTTTGCCTTGCAGCTTTTCCACATGCTTGGGCTGTCGGTAGGAGGCTTTGTCTCCATGGCCAAGCTGACCATGGAGTTTAGTGCCCCCTTGCATGTTCTGTGAAATAAAGAGGTCTTGTGAAGTTTTAACTTTTCATGCCAAAAAGCTAATCTTCAATATAACTTTTTATAAAGAAAAACAATAGGAAAAATATCAGCTGGAAATTTAGAAATGAAAAAAAATGGATAAGGAGATTAAACTGTTATTTATTTATTTATTTGATTAAACCTTTTAATCGTAGGTAGTAAAAAACTCCTGCCAGCAGGTAAAGATTTAAAAGTATCCAAATTGATATCCACCAGGTCTTAAAAGGACACAGTTCCAATTTTGCCTTTTTCTTTTAATTCTAAGGTGAACCATATATTTAACTAGAGACCCGGTGCACGACATTCGTGTACTGGGGTGGGGGGATGTCCCTCAGCCGAGCCTGCACCCTTTTGCAGTCTGGGACACCTCGGGGGATGTCCGACTGCTGGCTTAGGCCTGCTCCCCATGGGAGCGGCTCCCACCACCACTGCTGCGCTTACCAGCCATGAGCCCGGCATCTGGCTGAGTGGTGCTCCCCCTGTGGGAGCACACTGACCACCAGGGGGGCAGTTCCTGTGTTGAGTGTCTGCCCCCTGGTGGTCAGTGCACATCATAGCGACCGGTCGTTCAGTCGATTTGCATATTAGGGTTTTATTATATAGAATTATGGGTGATGATAAAAAAAATTCTTTTATATAGTCTAATTAATTTTCTACTGGAGTACATCCTCTTGGATAGTCTCACTAGAAGTTTTACAAATTTGGTCACAGCTTCCCTGAAATATGCAAGAGTTATAAAGAATCTGGCTACATCAAAGAGGCTGCTATACAGCATAGAGAATAGTCCTAAATGACTTTCCAGTATTTTAATAGAGATAAGTAATTTTTTTCATTCAATAACTCAACTCTAAATTCTTATATAAATTTTTTATTTTTATATTTCTAGAGAGAAAGGGAGAGGGAGAGAGAGAAATAGCAATGTGAGAGTAAAACATCCATCAGCTGCCTCCTGCATGCTTCCTACCAGGCATTAAGCCTGCAACCCAGGCATGTGCCGTGATGGGGAATTGAACTGGCAACCTTTCGCTGCCCAATCAACTGAGCCACACCAGCCAGGGCAAGTCTTTATATAAATGTTTTTTAAGGCACTAATTTCACTCTACTTTTGGCAGCACACACAGGGGCTAGTTCTTTCAGGGATAGTGTTTTATGAAATAACAAGTTACCACTCTACAATAGATGCCATATCATTCATTCTTTCTATCCATCAATAGATGAGTTTCTCTATTATGTCACCCACTTAAAGCCTGTCCTCCTAAAGCCTACAGAAAATTACCGGAAAAAATTACCTCCCTCAGGAAGAGGAGGAAGAGTGAGAACCAAGGGCCTAAGACAAGATCAGGTAAAGGAAAAGCAGTCTAAAATGAGCCTGAGAAGGCATAGCTGAAGAAACAGGAGGAAAGCAAAGGGAACATGCTCTCATGGAAGCCAAGGGAAGAAAAGCTTCAAGAAGAAAGTGGTCAACTTCAACTGTATCACATACTGCTGGGAGATCAAGCAAGATAAGGACTTGCTTACAAAAAGCATCTGTTTTATTTTCACAATTTATAAGTCACTTTGTTAAGAGTAGTTTCAATCAAATGACAGAGATGAAAGTTGCATTGTTGGTGAATGAGGAACGAGTGGGAGATAAAAAAATAACAATACAGGTGATCTGTTCAAGAAGGTGAGAGATAGGATGGAATCTAGAGGGGAACAAAGAAAAATCCTATTCAAGATATACCTAGCCATCTTCAATCACTGATGGAGGTCTTGGAATTTTCCTGCCACAGCACACTGCTTCATTTGTTTACAAAGCTATTTCACAGATACTAGTTGCTCTGAATCTCACTGTAATAGAACAGGGTAATTAAGTGACTTTCTTAAATGAGAGTCCAGTTTCCTAAGTCCAAATCTAGAGCTCTTAAAAAAAAATTCAGAGAGGAAGGGAGAGGGAGAGATAAAAACATCAATGATGAGAGCGAATCATTGATCGGCTGCCTCCTGTATACTGCACACTGGGGACTAAGCCCCAACCCAGACATGTGCCCTAACCAGGAATCGAACTGTGACCTCATGATTCATGCCAGCTGGGCCAAACCTCTGGCTCTTTTAATTCTTTCTCTCCCTTTCTTTCTCTCACTCATTAATTCATTAAAAAAAAAAATTACAAGAGACCTAATATGTACCAGGCTTTGGGCATACATCAGTGAATTCTAAAAAGACAAAATCAATGTTCTTTATATTCCATCAGCCCATGCTGCTACTCCTGCAGCACATGTTCAACTTAGACATCTAGGTCCAGTAAACAATTATGCTTACATCACTGTTCTAAAGTACTGAGCTTTCACTTACCACCCAGGTGTACAGTTCCTTCTCCACTGTGACCACAGCAAAGTGGGTGTTCCCTGCACACACCTGCCGAGCACTACAGCCACTCTTGATGACATCCAGTTTTTGGGGAGTGGATTTTCCACCACCCCAAACATAGACTTCACTGGTTCGTGATGTTACCACAGCAATGGGTGCTTCACTCACAGTGCTTGACCTGCCAACAACCCCAGAACAAAGGCATATTTAACATAAAAACTGTATCATAGAAAAATGCTTCCAGTCTGTTCCCTGAGAAGAACTGTCAATTATGGTATGAGAAAGTATGTTCTTTCTTGACAACCTATTTTAACCTTCTATCATTGCAGGCTTTGCAATTCCTGCCTCAGGGCTTCATCACAGCTCGGCCAGATCAGATTCCAGTCTGATCCAGAACACCTACACTTTTCAACTTTTCAACATTCATCATGGTAATGATGTCCACTTTAGCATGAGGGTGAAATTATAGCTTTCCTTTTCTCAGAAATGACTATCTGACATTTAAGCAGATGTTGGCTTCTGAAAGGAGGCCAAAGGCTAATTACTGGGATCAAACAATGCACAGACCCAACAAAGAAAGACACCCTGGTGGTAATTTAAGATATATTACTTTTCAAGAGTCTCTTGAACATTTACCTTGGTCTCTTTGTAGGTGCATTAAGCAGTGTGACTTTTTCTTCCATCTCTCTACCAAAAGAAAAGCAAAGATACATGAGCACCAGTGTCTCTTTAATATATTTCACAGATTTAATCCTCTATAAATTGTATGTGTCCTACAACATTATAGTAGTTTTAGGAAAGAACCCTGATACAACTCAAACAGTTATATAGGCTTGGCTTTAGACAATTGATTAAATACAAGGGGGGCAGCAGTTTGGGGTCATTTGTTTTCTATCTCTGAGAAATGTTCCAGGCTGGAACAGAGAACCTTGAGACCTCCGATGCACATTTTTAAATACCTGCCAACATCTCCATCTAGTCTGCCCACTGACTCCCCAAACTCAACATCTCTAAATCTCAGCTCATTATCTCTCTCCCATACAGCTTTTCTTTCTGACTTTCCTATTTCTAAAACTGCTAACCCCATTCTCCTAGTCAACAAGTTCTATAGATTCTACCTATACGATGTCCTCTATACTCACCCCTCTATTCCAGTCTCACCACCTTAGTTCTAGGCATCTTTACTTCCCACCTGGAATATGATAGCACTTCCTAATTGGTCTCACCACAGCTCCAATCCACTTTACCCAGCCCTATACTGATGTAACACTGACATTATTACTGTTAAGTAATTCTTAGGCTGCCTCTCATCACATGAACTGTCCTCTCATACACATCCAATACTTCTGTACTATATCTTGAACTAAGCACAAATTCCTTTGTCTGGCACTCAAAATTTTCTACCTACCTTTCCAGCCTTCCTTCCCTTTATTTACTGCCCATGTTTTAGCTCAGGGTTCTCATTCTGATTAAATTGATTATAGCTGAATTCCTGGGATGGTCTTAGGCATCAATATTTTTTGAAAGCTTCGGAAATGTTGCTCTTGAGAGCCCTGTGAGTATAACCACCACTAATCTAGCCAAACAGGACTTAGGGTTTCCTGAATACTTCCCACAACTTCCTGTGTCTGTGATTCATCTGGAAAGCTCTTTGTCTTACATTTTTCCATCAAAGTACAAAGTTTTATACAATATATGTATGTAAATCTACAATTATCTTAATAAAAATTGCAATTAAAAATTATAAATAGAAATAATAAGAGATTAAAATAGTGATAATACTATTGGGAAATAAATCAGATAAAAAATTTAAATATTAATCAGCCCCAAAGAGTGACACTGCCTGAATATACACAGAACATAAATGTAAGGTCACACTGCTGCAGCTGGAGTATCACACATAATTCTAGGCACTAAAACACTGTTTTGGAAAAGAAGCATAAAAGATTAATTAAATGACATAACAGAATAAAGGCACTGACCAAACAGAAAAGATTGTGGAATTAGGTATATACTTAATGTATCTAAAGGGTAAGCTTGAAAAAGAGTATAGTAAATGCCTGAATATTGGGAAGATATAGAAACAAAGAGCTGGTAGGGGAGAAAAAAGGGTAGTAAGGCAAAATAATATAATAGGATGAAATACAGACTAGAACATTTAAGAAGGATAAAGAATACCTCTTCCTTTAAGTAAGGGTTTGAAGCCTCCTGCAGGACGTGAGGCATAAAGGCCCTCTTTCCTACCACTAGAACCCTCTAATAGAATAAATCTCAGCAAACAACCTGTTAGGAATCAATCAAGCTTGACTTTAGGAAATGGGCAAAAGGTATCCTCCAACTCTAACCTACCATCTAAAGGAATGTACTTAAAAAAAAAAGGGTCAGGTCCAAAGCCATGCTCCTATCCAACAATTATTGAGCACCTTGTGCCAGGCCCTCTTTTAATCCTCACCCTACCTTACTTTATGGAGGAGAAAAGTAAGGAACAGAGATGTTAAATAACTTGACAAATATAATGACAGAACTCAGATACAAACCTAAGGATGTCTTCCCTTAATTACTAAACTCTAACGCTTAACTCTAGATTAAAACTCATAGATGGGGTGGGGGGTCCTAGGGTCTCATCAGTATAAATTTAGAACAAAATAGCACGGGCTAAGGAGGTAAAAGTCAGGAGCTACCCCCAAATAATGAAGGCAGAGATGTTGGTAATAAATAGCACCAGAGCGGCTAAGTCAGGAAACACCACCCTCTTTGTGGTATTCTGATCAGACCACTAACAGTCAATCACCTATGGAAAGACAACAGTGTGACTTTTTTGTACTTTACCTCCTACGTTTCCTGAGAAGGGGGCGATCTAGCAGTTCATCTGCAGTGGGTCTCTGTTCAGGATCCTAAAAAATACAAATGGAGCTAGTTTTAATATAAAGGGAATGGGCAAAATGGGATCTAAAGAGGCTTTTTATTTCCTTTTAGAAGGTTATTGGTTAATTATTCAAAGACCACTGTATATTATCCTTTGGTTTTAAAAAACATAATTTATTATGTCACACTCCATGCTTCATGTTTATCTCATTAACATCAACACTGGTACATGAGTGAAAATGAGACTTCCTCACTTAAATTTCAATATATTTAGAACATAAGAATCTTGAGTGCTTGTTACAAATAAAGATTTCTGGGCTTTATCCATAGAGATTCTGATCCAGTTGGTCTGGGTTGGGGCCCAGGAATCTTCACATTTTGCTTGTAAATGCTCCCCCCATGTCTGTGGTTCATGAACCATACTTTGAATAATACTGACCCAGAGGGACACTGAAAGACAAACTGTGAGATACTAGAACTATATATATTCTGTACATTAGGAACTCTAAATTACCTGACTATACTTTTATAAAATCAAGTTACAAAAATCCTGATCATAAAAAATGGAGCACTACCTTGGCCAGGTTGCTCAGTTGGTTAGAGCATTGTCCCATACACCAAAAGGTTGTGGGTTCGATCCCTGGTTGGGGCACATACAAGAGGCAACTGATCGATGTTTCTCTCTCACATTGATGTTCCTCTCTCTCTCTCAAAAGGTGAGGATTAAAAAAAAAAAGAAGAATAAGGAAATCCCTTTAAAAAAAAAAGGGAACACAATTTCACAAAGTAATAAAGAACAAAGCAGAACAAAATACGAATTTGTTGGCTGAAGCACACAATTATCAGTAATTTCCCATACCTATCTTTCTGGGTCTAGCTACAAATACATCCTACCTGGGAAAGAAGATGTGGTTTTGTGCAGGTTCACCTATGTCATACCTCAAACACTAAAGCTTGGAGGAAAAATACTAAACTGAAATCACTATGTAAGTCACACTTACCTGGTCAAGGCATGCATGGACCATTTGGATCAGTTCCAAAGAGTACTGACTAGAATCAACTTCCATGGCCCGGATTCCTTGTACAATCTTCACACACAAGTTGAGTGGATTCTATAAGAAAATGATGATTGCATTGTTCTTGGTGTTATAAAGATGGCATTATAAAATTCCAGTAGGGACTCTGAGATGTCTGTGCCTATCATTTAAAGGAGTGGCAATACTTTTGCATTAGGTCTGACTTCTTTTTATAACTATTACTATGCATCAACAAGAAATGGTTAGGGATGCACTGCTGCTATCAGATGGAATGAAGCCAACTGGCCAACATGGAGATATGACTATGTGGACAATAGCATTAATATTCAGACTGTATTATAATCTGACCCTTCAATTAAATCCCCTGAAAAAGGAAAGCAAGGCTAGCTATGCTTCTTGGCTTTAAATTCCTTTGCCAATTAATTTGCCTCCTAATTTATATGTCCTAACAATGGGTATACAGGTAATAGTATGCTCCAACAGACAAGGTAGTGAATGATAATAATAAGCTGATAATTATAATATTACTATTATAGTATCATCACCACGTTTATAGAGACCAGTATGTACTAGGCAGGCATGTTATGTATTTGATCTTTTTTAACACTTGCAAACACTACACAAGGAGGTTATTATCCTTACCAATTCAGAGATGTCACTTTCCCAAGACTACAGATAGTAAAAAATAGAGCCATAATTCCAAACAAAGAATTATGTATCTGACTCATTTTCCTTCCACTATAATATCTAGAATTAGATGATACACCAGAATAAGCTTCAAAATCTAGAAAAATAAATAAGTCTCATGAAAAGCCAATGAATTTGCATCAACTAACACTTGCATTTTTCATATACACTAATCAGAGCATTTCTGTGAGAGGAATATATATTTTTTGTTACAGATAATAAAATAGAGAATCAAAGAGATGAAGTGATTTGCCTAAGTTCTCACACCTGGTTTGTAAAAGCGATTAGATGTGAACTCACTTTTGTTACTCAAATTGTGGTCCATAGACAAGTAGTATCAGTAGCATCTGGAAGCTATCACCCCTGCCCCAGACTTACTCAAACTGTCTGCATTTTAACAAGATGCCCAGGTGATTTCCTATGTTCTCATGTGTATTAACATTTGAGAAGCACTGGTTTGCAATGGGCTTTACTTAAGAAGAAAAAAAAACCTTAAAGAGAACTGTTATCCATAAGATGATAACAATCTTTAATAAGAGTCAGTGAATAATTTTTCATAAAAAAGATCAAAACACTTTAATGAGTATTATATAATTTGCCTTAGCTTTTAAAAAAAAAATGTAGCTGAAGCATAAGAAATGACATGGCTTATCTAAACTGTAGCATTACATAGTCGATCCTAGAGCCAGTTTTAAAATTATAGTTAACAAATTTAAGCACAGTGTTCGATCTACTTGATGATTATTCAATGGGGAATTCAAATTGGAGATAAATCTGGTCTACAGTATTCTAACAATACACTACTAAGCCCGTGCCAGGATACTAGCTATTATTTTTGCCTACAGTTGATTTCTGTTCTAGAAATCAGAAGCTCAGCCCTAACCAGTTTGGCTCAGTGGATAGAGTGTCGGCCTTCGGACTGAAGGGTTGAGGGCCTGATTCTGGTCAAGGGCATGTACCTCAGTTGCAGGCTCAATCCCTGGCCCCTTGTCAGGGTGCAGGTGGGAGGCAACCAATCGATGTGGCTCTCTCACATTGCTCTGTCTCCTCCCCTCCTTTCCACTCTCTCTAAAAAATAATCAATGGAAGAATATCCTCGGGTGAGGATTACCAAAAAAAGCTCAGGGATAAATGAAGTTGATTATCTCAATCAAGTGGACCATTTGCAAGGACAATGTGGAGATAATACATCAACTTACTGTAGCATCAAATGTTCTCTTTAGCGTAAGCAGTTCAAAGATGACGCAGCCTACTGCCCAGATATCAGACTTGAAATTGTATTTTACTCCTTGGCAGAGCTCTGGAGACATGTAATATGGTGTTCCGACAAGCTGAACAACAAAGGAAACAATCAAATAATAATTTCTTTTCTGGGGTAACCATATTAATATTTCAACAACTAAATTAAATTTCCTAGGAACTAGTGATAACAACCATACAACATTCATCAGCATATCCCATTATGGTTTTTGTGAGATGATGTCATTATGCGGAGAAATCTTATTCACATCAAATCTCTTGAGCCAATTATAAAGGAATAATCTCTGTGGTAAAGGCACTGTGGTAATTTGGGAGCCACAACAGCTCTGTGATTTCTGGATCATAGAGGCTTGTAGGCATTCAAGGCCCACTAAGATTTCATACAGATAAAGACATACTTAGTAAAAGCTCACCAAGCAGGGAGGAAGCTGGCAGTGGGGAGAAGGTAAATGAATAAAGAGTTAAAAGTTGTGACTGAAATGCATAGCAATGAAGTTTTTTAAATGGCTCAATTTGACATTTGTAATACTAATATAGTTAGTAAATTTCTTTTAAATTTGAAAAAGATTTCTTGAATTCAAGAATGAATTTGAAAATAAAAATGTCCTGAATAAAGGTCATGTCTTTCCCAAGATGAGAGACAATGAGTGCCCTATCTTTAATCAGCAAAGCAAAGAAATTTTCAGATGGCTTACACAGCATTTATAATATTCTTATCATTCTTTCTTTGCATTAACTGGCTAAGAAAAATCAAATCTTGGTTTTATCAGATTATTCTTGATGCAAAAAAATCTACTTAAGACATGATTGCTCCCAGAAGCTCAATATGGCACCACTATACAAGCAGACCGATCCCTGAAGCAGCGAATTCCAACCCTGGCTATCAGCATCCTTGGATGTCTCTATATTGCTTGCAGGCATATCGCAACATTATCGAAAAATATCATCAGAGCAAGATTAATTTTTATTAAACTTACATTTTCAAGTTCTTTTTAGGACAGAGCATTGTGAAACCAGTAGAGTAATAATTGGGTTCTATAATTCCTTAAAGGATGAGATCACTGTCCTTAAAGGTCAACTTATGTCTATGCTTTACTAATGGTCTTTCTTAAGATCAGGTGAGAAGGGAACCCTGCAGTTCAGACTGTGTACAATATTAAAGATCAAATTGTTCTCTGGGCATCAGCCTTTTTTGTAATATATGGCTTCTGAACCAGAAAAATTCAAAGGAAACACAAAAAGAGATGTGTAACATCATAAGCTCAAATGTTAAGAGATAAAGTGAAATCTATAAAAGATCCTAGGCTGGAAAAAGCGGTAAAGTATTTTGTTGTTTTTTAGAAAAGTCTCTAGTAAGTGTCAGAAAGGGATTTGAGGTCATACTGACAATGCAGACAATAACTCTTGAAAGAACACCTTAGCATGTAAATGCCTGTTAGTGAGCCCAGGCAAAAGACTCCTGTAGAAAAAAAAAAGACTCCTGTAGATTTGTTTTAAAAGTATGGAGAATCTGCAAGACTACTGAGAAAAGGATGCAGATTTAGGGGGAATAGTTATATCTCATGGTGCTAGAAAGGAAAAGGAAAAAAATAAGACAAGGCAACATACACTTACCGTCTCAGCCATGGAATATTCAGAATTAAGTTTCTTTGCTAGGCCATAATCTCCAAGTTTTATCAGGTTTGCCTTGGTCAGAAAAATATTTAATGTCTTTATATCTCTGGAAAAAAAAAGAAAGATGCTGGATAGCAAGGCCATATACCACACCCAGGATTAGAGAATAAAAATGAGTGTGTCACCATTGCTCAGACTGTTATGAATCCAAACGGTCATCACTTTCATACTGAAAAGGGGACTTGGTAGAGTGAAGTAGAAAATTAAACTTCATCCTCCAGGGCTTCATGGCACAGGCATGCCTCCCATGCCACTAAAGCCAATAAGAAAAGCTGAGAGGGTAGGACAAAAAAATCGTGTCCCAGGTAATTATAATTCCTACAAGGTATACTACTTCTTCAATTACCATGTATGCTTTTTTTTTTTTTTAAATATATTTTATTGATTTTTTACAGAGAGGAAGGGAGAGAGATAGAGAGTCAGAAACATCTATGAGAGAGAAACATCTATCAGCTGCCTCCTGCACATCCCCCACTGGAAAAAATGTGCCCGCAACCCAGGTACATGCCCTTGACCGGAATCGAACCTGGGACCCTTCAGTCCGCAGGCCGACGCTCTATCCACTGAGCCAAACCAGTTTCGGCTACCATGTATGCTTTGAATGAAGTAATATCAAGGCAATTTTAACACTCGGTTGGTGTCAAAGTTTCAAATCTGTTAAGGCAAGAGAAGAGGCTGCCTATCCCCGTAGCAACATGACTAGCTGTGTAGATCACCTAAATAAAATCACTGGCTATTTTTCTAAAGAAGAATTGACCACATGTTAAACAAACTGTGCCTGGTTTACACTCTAGCTTCCTTTACTGAAAAATGCAAAAAAAGCAGAACAATATTCTTTGTAACTTTTGAAAAGAAAATAATATGCAGTAGTCATTTAATAGCTATCAAGAAGTGTAAGTCAACAATTAATAAACCAACAAAAAGATACACTAATCTCTGGCAATGGTTAATGACTCAAGGAGGATATAATGACTTTTGACAATAAAGATAAATTTTAAAAAACAGGACATAATGATGTGGCAATGTTCATAATGGCTCTCTCCTACAGCTACAAATGAACAGAAAACTGTTCCTCCACCCAACTATCTAGTATAAGTGTACAATTAATTATATGAAATAAATAGGCTTTTCATTCAAATTAAAAGAATTATAGAATTAAAAACAATGGCTAATTATTGTTCAGAGAAAACATTTACTGTGAATTCCAACCAATCTAATACCACTTCTCATAGTGGCTTCTAGGCTTTACTGATGAATTAATTAAATTAACTCTAAAAGCTCTCTTAAAAAATGACTGAGCAGTACTTAGCTATTAAAGAAATTCTTCTTACATCACAGACATGGTTTAATTTCAGGAAGAAAATATAACACCCTTCGTTATTCACTTTCCTTTCTAAAATATATCAGTGTGCCCTGGCTGGGTAGCTCAGTTGGTTAGAAGCATTATCCTAAAACACCAAGGTTGAGGGTTTGATTCCCGGTCAGGGCACATACAAGAATCAACCAATGAATGCATAAATAAGTAGAATAACAAATCGATGTCTCTCTCTCTCTCCCATATCCCTCTAAAATCAATAAATAAAAATTTAAAAATATACAGATATAAAAGCCCTGCCTGCTTAATCAAGTACTGATGGGAGGCACCCAAGGTAGGGGTTGGATTGGTGGGGAGGAATCAATCCCATATTCTTTCACTCATTACCTATGAAGGATTCCAGCTTTATGGATACAGCTCACTGCTGAAACAATCTGAAACAGGTACCACACCACCATCTGCAGAGAAAAAATAAATTATATTTGGACTGGAAACAAACAAAAATTCGATTTAAATACTCTCTCTCAAACAAATAAAATGAAGGAAGCTGCAACCAGAAGTTACGATTCAACATGACTTGACATCTCTTGCTTGCAGGTTGAACAGGCAAAGAAAAGTGGTAAGGGGTAAAAAGAAAAAGCAGGTCATCATAAAGTAGTTCCAATGTCAGTATAAAGTACAGTATGGTGAAGCAGACGTGTGGAAAGAAATCTGGGAAGAATGCAAAGGTATAGAAAACTGGGCATACCAGTATGCAGTAACAGAACCAGAAAAGAAAGCCCATAGAGAATCATGATGTGGAGGTAAACCATTTAGGAAGCAGCTATAGACAGCTTCCTTGTTAGAGGTTTCCTTTCTCATGAATGTCAACCAGAGCCTGGAAGAAGTGTGAACAAAAGGAAAAAAAAAATACTCTTCATTGTTGGAAGAGTTAATACAGAACCAGAATACAACACATTACAATTCTAGCTTCCTACCATAGAAATATGAATTACCTCTTCCTCAAACAACTTGTCCTTCTGACGAAGGATTTTGTCATACAGGTTTCCTCCTGCAATTAAACAAGAGACAGGTTTGAATTGCTTAATAGAGAACAAAGCTTGGTTCCTGTATCTACTAGGATTTTAACAGGTAACACAAATGAAGGATTCTGCTTCCTCTCCAAAGGAAATCCCTTCTTCCCTCTTGACTTTTCCATCTCTCAAGTACTGTATCAAAATATTCTTCAGAGATTCCCCTCTCTAATGGAAGAGGCTCAATACAAAAACAGGAAGTAAGACATTTTAAAAAGAGGAGAGTAAAAACCATTCCTATAGTACCCCAATTAGTGAAAATATCTTGAATGTCTTCAAAATCAGGTGATTGTCTTTTCTAGAACTTCTTTAAAAAGAATCTGCAACATTTCTGTAACATCTCTCTCAGTATGACTACGAGAACATTTGGGTTACACCAGTGATAAAATGTTTTGTATTTACAGGTATATATAAACTTCTTTTTCTTTCCACTGAAAATATTTCCCAAAGTTTAGGGAACACCCTAGACCAGCAATTTTCAACCAGTGTGGAGCAGTACCCTGACGTGCCACAGAGGCACACTGGTGTGCTGCAAGAACTTTTAAAACATGCAATACCTGACTATTTAGTCAGGGGCACTAACCTCTTTTCCCTTAGGTTGTCAAATAAAAAAATGACAACAGACAACACAATAGTATCTGTTGTGTGTGAATCGAAATTATACCTTTTTTTTTTTGTCAGATCTGCAAAAAATGTATTTTATGGTGTGCCACAGAATTTTGTAATTAATTTATTTGTGCCATGAGATAAAAAAGAATGAAAATCGTTTCTCTAGACTGTTTCTAATCATTATTCCCTTTACTAACTCATTACTGCAGAGTAAGTCTGAATTTGCTTCTCCCTTTCTTTTATCAAGTAATCCTATATAATCAAGAGCTAATATGGTAATTAGATTGGACAGCAGAATGACCTTCTGGAACGACCAGTGGGTGGGATGAGGGGCCATGAGGTAGCCGGGGCTGCAAGGGCCGCCCCTTGCATGAATTTCGTGCATCGGGCCTCTAGTACAGACTATAAATGATCATGGGTCATTTTACTTCCTACCTGCAACTATAACTTACACTTTAGCCCTGGCTAAGTTTCACAACTTTCTCTCCCTCCCTAACCCCATAATTTAGTAACTAGAAGTTTCAATAAAGGTACCATTTGTTCTAGCTCTCCTAACCACAAAGGAAGTTAACTACTTGAGGCTTCTGCTACTTTAGAAATCTCTATTATAATCTTGTGCATGTAGGGTTGATCAGAACCAGGACAACCATGATATACAGGAGTCTAGACAAGAAAGTTAGAATCGAGGAGCTTTCTCTTAGAGATTTAAGTGAAGAATATGATGAGACCACTATAGCAGGCAGCTCAAGAAAGGACTGGGGAGATTCTCTTATGTAATAAGGGTAATACTTAGTTCATTATAAATCAAACATTTGCTATATATCAAGTACAATGCTAGGGTCTTTACACAGTCATTTAATACAATAACCCTAAGATGTATGTTATGAACTGTTATCAACAAACTTGTAAGCTGAGACACAGAAAAGTTAAGTTTCTTGTGCAAGGTTACAGAGCTAAAGTCATGAAGCTTGGGATGTGGGTTCAGAGTCTATTTTCTTAACAACTAGACCATTACTGCTATCTTACAAGCAAAAGGGTCGCAAGAAATCAGAGACCAGATAAATAAAGCCATGTTTTACTATATTATCATTTTCATTCAGTTATGACCTTTGGACCACTTTTTAATAGGACAGCTTTCACTGAAGTCAACATAAATCAGTTATCACTTGTAAGATTTCATTAAATATTTTACCAAGCCACAGTATGTCTCTAATGCCTAACTCATGTCATTTTGTGAGGGAAAAAAACCTTGGAAAATGAATGTAAAATCCGACTGAACATGTGATTTGAAGATGAAACTGTAGTCACAAGGCAGAATTTGAGAATGCAGGGAAAAGTCCCTCCCTTTATTTTGTGCATCACTTCAAAACTATTCTCTAAACTCAAGAAACCCATTTAAAGTTCTTATCACTCTATTTGTCTTTTCTTTTTTAATCCACTTCAAGGTAGGAATGAACAGACTGTCTTGCTGAAGGAAGTCCCACTGAATTCTACCTTACCGTTACAATATTCCAGCTCAATCAGCAGGGTGGTATTGTCCATGAAGTGATTGTAGTAGGCAATGATGTTGTCATGCTGCAGCAGTGCCAGGATAACAATCTCATTCAAGGCATCCCGTCGTTCCTTCTCCGACAGTCGGGTCAAATCAACTTCCTTCCACACAACCAATGAATCATCCTACAACACAGCAACAGTTAATAGTGTTTTCCTCTTGCCTGGTAGCAAATAAATCCACACATGGATCTGTAAACCTAGGAAAAAAAACTTCCTAGATGGGAAGAGAGTGACTGCTTCTATTTTTTCCTTTAAACAAAAATCATGAACAGACTTTCAAGGTTCCGCATACAATTGAGCATCATAATTTGCTGCAGGACCTTATTGCTACACTTAATTTGCATGATATCAATTCCATGTAAAAATATGGGATGGAAGTAATTTCAAAGATTCTGTTGAGTGACATATGACAGACTGTTAGTCATGATGAGCATTGTAGTAGGGGCTAGAATATTGGAGAAATAGAGAACTGGAGAGTAGTTATCTGTGGGTGACCAGTTTCTTGTAAAATGGAAATTAAACTTGCCTCTAATATTATCAATTTAGATTTCTCTTAGTGATTTTTGTTTACTCTTTCTGGAAAAGAAGTCATAGCTAAGCCCTTTGAGTTCGTTTAACTCATGCTGCCCATTTTGCAACTTTATCTCCCGTCACTTTTATGTATTACATGTTTTTCTCTATTCATGAAAACTTACCTGCAGCTCCCAATATCCTCTCTTTTATAATATCTCTAATTCTTTCCTGACACTGCTCCCTAGCCCAGGAACATCTCTGCCTAAACAACCCTCCCCAGACGTTAGCATGGCTCTGCAAGGCCATTCAACCTTTTTGGGAAGGTCCTAATGAACCTTCTGCTGTACATTTACTCAATGCAACCATTCCCTTAATTTTCAGAGGTCATACACTAAAATGATTTGTCCATTCTTTTCCTATATACATACCACTTAAATGTTACTTGTTTACGAACTGGTCTTTCCATTGAAATGGAAGCTTCTTGAAGGAAAGAGCTGCTTCTAATTAAATCTTTGTAAATACACAGATCTAATAAATATTTGGTGATATGGATAATGTTATATAGTTGTTGGGAAGTGTAATCAAATGTAACTTAAAACAACCTCAGTAATTAAGTTCAACATGATAATAATGGAAAGGCATGGGGCAAAGAGGTATAAAACTTTGTTCAGCCGAAGATTTACTTCTAATTTAAGTGAGCAAGTCATTTTAATATACTTTTAGTTTCCTTAACTATAGATAGGTACACTAATGCTCATCTCCTCTTCCTCATATTGTGAGTACAAATAAGAAAACAGAATACTGCCTGGCTGATGTGGTTCAGGGGTTGAGCCAGGAAGGTCAGGGTAGGATTCTTGTCAGGGCACACGCCCCCTTGGGCTCCATCCCCAGTAGGGGGCGTGCAGGAGGCAGCCGATCAATGATACTCATCACTGATGTTTCTCTCTCCCTGTCCCTGAATCGGTAAAAACATATCTTTAAAAAAAAGAAACTAGAATACTAACAGTAACTCTAACATCATACATTAATGTGAATTAGGGTAAAAAAGAACACGTAAAGATACTCTCCTGCAGCCACCTCTCTCCCCCATCTTTCAGCCTTAAAACTGGGTTAGCTCGGGACACACACAACTACAGATGGATCGCTGATGGATGAATCAGCTTCAGTAACCAGCAAGTTCTCATTCAGCGCTTACCTATTCTAAAGCTTAGGTTTTGAGGCTTTATTGATCAAAGTCAGTTTATGGTAAGTTTTTTGTAAGTGGAGTCACCACTTCGGGGTTTTAGTTAGTACATACTGTGAACTTAGGGGTCAGTGACCTACGGATCTCTTCGAAGAAAACGTAGGGGTGCAAATGTGGATGGGGCGATTGTGTTCACATTAGGTTCTCAAAGGAGTCCTTGTGCCCCCCAAAGTTAAGACTTAGGCTTAGAATATAACAAAAAAGTATTACCCAAGCATAAAGCTGCTGGGTAAATACTGATGAAGAAACCAACACACCCCGGCCTCCCAACTATCTTCAAGAAAAATCTCCAACTGAGTGTTCACATCGGAACTTACAGACACCGGCAAAGACATCGGAGCTGCCTCCGCCGCGGGAACTCGGGCTCTGCCGCTCCTCCCCACCCTGACCTCGGAGAGCCGTACAGCGGGGGAGGAAGTGAAGTTTGGACAACGCCTCACACTCACACATCACTTCGGTTTTACACTTTGTAAAGCATCGTCGCTTAATTTTCAACATAACCTTTAAAGTTTATTCTAAAGGTGGTTCTGACTAACCCCATTTTACAGATGGGGAAACTAAGGCTACGAGGAGGTTCCATGCCTTGCTCCGTCCCCGGGCTAAACAGAAACGACTCGCCAGGATGGCGGCGACCTAACCCATTCCCAGCGCGGGGACCGGCGGCGGGGGGGGGGGCC
>NW_005371193.1:1031352-1072719 GCF_000412655.1 Myotis brandtii
AACCGACGGGCTCCGGCAGGAGCGAGGGGTCACCGCCGGGTCTGTAGACCACCTCCCCGACTCCTGGCCGGTCCCGAGACAGCTTCGAAGTCCGGAGTTCGTCCGGGCTCATCTTGGCGCCTGGCCTCTCTCGGGGGCAGTGACTGGGGGAAGCAGTCCCTTCCGAGGTTGCACCGCGCCCTTTGTTTAGACTCTACCTTCCTAATGCCGCGACCCTTTAATACAGTTCCTCATGTTGTGGTGACCCCCAACCATAACGTTATTTTCGTTGCTACTTCATAACTGTAATGTTGCTGCTGTTATGAATCGTAATGTATCTCTGATATGCCGGATGTATTTTCATTGTTACAAATTGAACATAAAGCATGGAGATTAATCCCGCAAACAATATGTAATTATATGTGTGTTTTCCGATGGCCTTAGGCGACCCCTGTGAAAGGGTCGTTCGACCCCCAAAGGGGTAGCGACCCACAGGTTGAGAACCGCTGGTTTAGGGAGATACTGTAGTGCGCCGACATACGTACTTGTCTCCTGTCATCTTAAGAGTCAGTGGGTCCACTTATTTCTCCCAGGACCACCCTAGGTCCCTCCCTCATACACAACTCCAAAAAATTGTTAAGCCAATTCTTCTGACACTGTTCTTATCTTGTTTTCATATTTAGCATTCTTTGGTCTTTGACCATCTGAATTCCATGCAGCATTCTTTGAGAGTTAGGTGTCACTGGGGGTGGGGGATCTCCCTGGCCTCCAGCTACTAAGGGAATCGCAATGCCTGGATGAACGTGTTCCATCAGTTATGTGACCGGGGCAACTTCACACCTCCAGGCCTGTTTTTTGATCTGTAAAGTTGGTAATATGATCTACATCAGAGAGATAACAGCTAACATTTATAGAGTTTCTAGCACCATTCTAAGTGGGGTTTTTTTTCCATGTGCCATCCCCCTTAATCCTATTATTCCCATTCTACAGAAGGAACCAAGATACAGAGAGGTTAAGTAACCTGCTCAATGTTACAGTAAGGGGAGCTGAGAGTCAAACCAAGCAATCTGGCTCCAGATCTCTTCCCCGAGCAGGATGTGTTGGGGCTAAGAGAAAGGTTACCTGGCTGGAGGACAGGGTGCATGTGGGGTAGAAGAAGGAGACAGGGCCTCAAATATAGTTTTATAGTTTGGCTTTTCCTGTGGGCAATGGAAAATTATTGGAGATTTTTAAGGAAGTATATGATTAGTATGACTGTATGTCCTTAGTTGCTGGGTAAGTCCCAGCATAATAGAGCCTTCTTCTGCTCAAGTGCCCAGCTCAGACAATAAACAATACAGTCACCTTACATAAGATCCAAGTTATATTTTACAAAGAACTCTGATGACAATGTGGAAGACAAAGACTGGAGGCAGGAAGACCAGTTAAGAGGCTATTTATATTCTAAGAAAAGAAGAGGCACTAAGGAGCTATCAGTGTTGAGTGGAGGTGGAGAGAGGTCCAGGTTGAAGAAATCCATCCAAGGAACATTTAAACTTGGTGATCAGTCAGGAGGGATATGGTTGTTGAGGTAAATGTGAGAGTCCAGGAGACACTTCCAGGTTTTTAACTAGGTGATAGTGATAGTGACAGCGAATTAGAGGGAGAAGCTCTAACCAGTTTGGCTCAGTGGATAGAGCATCGGCCTGCGGACTGAAGGATCCCAGGTTCGATTCCGGTCAAGGGCATGTACCTTGGTTGCAGGCACATCCCCACTGGGGGGCGGGGGGGGGCGCAGGAGGCAGCTGGTCGATGTTTCTCTCTCATCAATGCTTCTAACTCTCTATCCCTCTCCCTTCCTCTCTGTAAAAAAAAAATCAATAAAATATATTTTTAAAAAATTAGAGGAAGAAAATTGGTATAATGGGGTGAGGGCTAACTAATCATTTCACATTCCTCTGACCTCTACAATTCATCAACATTCCTTTTAAAGTACCCTACACTCTGCATAGCATTGGGTCTGAATAGGAAAGTAAAGGGGTCTTCTGTCTCCTTTGACCTAGATCCAATGTTTCTGTTCTATTAGTGTACCAGCCTTTATAATGATGATTTGCTTACACTGTGCTTGCACTTAACTAAACCTTTTTCATATCCAGTCAATCTAAAGTAGCACAGCTCCATGGTTAGACCATTGGCCCGTGTACTGAAGGGTCTCAGGTTTGATTCTAGTCAAGGGCATGTCCCTCAGTTGTAGGCTCGATCCCTGGCCGAGGTTGGAATGCCTGCCAGAGGCAACCAATTGGTTCTTTCACATTGATGTTTCTCTCGGACTCTCTCCCTCCCTTCCACTCTCTCTAAAAATCAAGGGAGAAAAAAATATTCTCAGGTGAGGGTTAACAAAAAAAAAAAAAAATACATAAAGTACCACAGCCCTCCCACCAGATCACATCACTCCTTATTTTCTTCACAATACTTATCTATAAAATATTGATGTCTTGTTTATTATGTTTACTTTATTGGCTATCTTCATTCATTAGAATATAAGCTCCATGAAAGGATTTTGCACTCTTGTCCACAGCTATATACCATCAGTGCCTCGAAAAGTGCTTGATAATATAGGCTTAAAAATTATTTGTTGAGTATCATGTCGCTATTGTCTTGTATGCATATAACATTTTTTAACCTAAATGCAAGACTGACTGATAACCCATTACATTTTATTTTGTTGGTTCCATTCCAGAATTCTTTATTATACAGATATTTTTTGAATTTTCAGTTTATTCATTCAACAAACACTGAGTACCAACTTGTGCCAGATGATGGGTTACAAGAGAGAACAAAATAAACATGGTCTCACAGTCCATGTACCAGACAGATAATGAAGTAATTATAAGGATAACTGTATATAAGTGATAGTGTTATAAGACTTCTAGAAAGGCATTTAGAAGGGGCATTTTTCCAAGACAAACTTAATGGGTTAGTGAAGGCTTCCTGTCAGTATTGGTTAAACAAAGTAGTAAAATAATTCTGGGTAAAGACCATCCCAATTACCACCTCCTATTAATTAGAAGGCACTTTGAGGATGGGTATTGCTTATTTATCGAGTCTACTCCAGAGTTTAGCTTAACACATTAAACAGGATATTCAATAAATGTCTTCTTGAGTAAAAAGAATGGGAAAAAAAATCACTTAAAACCAGAAGTGTTGACTTTCACTTTAGAGAAACTGAATAGGGTTCAGCCAAAGCTTAAAGCTTCATTTTTCTGGCATCTCTGCAATGATAATTTCTATAATTTGGTTAGCCTGATATTGTGCATTGTTCTACTTATAATGCACTAATATAAGCTTAACAGACAAATGTAAGCACTCATGCTCATTTCTTCTTCAAAATGGGTATAAATAAAACTAAGTTATCTGACCTTTGAATATTCATAAGTCCAGAAAAACTCAACATTCTAAAGGTATAACTGATTTTAAAGTGCCTTTGGTCAAAAACAGGTATTTCCATGTTATATTTTAACAAGTGAACAGTTAGGATGCTATATAGCAGAAGTTCTCACTTATGAATGCAGATCCCCAGGGGCCACAGAGTTACTGTAAAGATTAAAGAAAAAAAAAAGATTAAAGAATCTACCAAAGTACCAAGCAAAATCTATACCTCCATGATCTGATATGACAGCCACTAGCTACATGCAGCCATTGGACACCTGAAGTAGGACTAGTCTGAATGGAGAAGTGCTGTAGCTATCAAATGCATACTGGATTTCAAAGATTTTATATGAAAAAACAATATATCTCATTTATCATCTTAATATTGACTACACATTAAAATGCTAGTTTGGATATATTAAACACATTAATTTTACTTTTTTAATGGGGTACTACAAATTTAAAATTATACTTGGGGCTCATGTGGGACACCACTGTAGCAGAGTGAATTTGCAAAAAGTACTACCATTTAACAAGTATATGATACTTTTCAGACTATTAAATTTAAATTCGTTGATAAGGTCTGCTGTATGTATTATGTTCTCTAAAAGTAAAACTTCAGTGAGAAAGAAGACATTTCTGATGTTAAATTAGTTATACTCAGATATTGGGAACCACTACTTTGTATAAACTCACTGGCAAATTACCCATTTTTCTGGGTACCGGAAGTGGAGGGTCAGCCAGTGAGCATGCAAAGCACTTCAGGTTGCTCTTGGAAAGAAGCTTTATGAAAACCTAGAGGCCCGATGCATGAAATTCTTGCAAGGGGCTCGACCCTTGCAGCCCCGGCTTCGTCCTGAAGGTTGTCCTGATGGTCGTTCCACTGTTCAGCCGTCCAGTCTAATTAGCATATTACAATTTTATTATTATAGATGTTCAACTGCAAATAAAAGGAGAAAATGGCCTTTACTTGCTGGAGTGAGGTTTTGCATAGATGTGATGGGCCAAAATAAGCAAGTTCTGAGGGGTTCTAAATTGGGAGAGGTATTTTAAGGAAGGAGGGTAAGGTGAAGGTTCTCTATAGCAGGGGTGGGAACATCCAGCCCTTGGGCCATATAAGGCCTGTGAAATCATTTGTTTTGGCCCTGCCAAGGCATTAGGGGTGAGTTAATTAAATATTTGATAAAATAGTTTTTACATTGATAATTTTGTATGGCCCTTGAATGATGTTATATCCAAATGGGCCCAGTCGGTGTAGCTCAGTGGTTATGCATCGACCTATGAACCAGGAGGTCACAGTTCGATTTCTGGTCAGGGCACATGCCTAGGTTGCGGGCTTGATCTCCAGTGGAGGGCTTGCAGGAGGCAGCTGATCAATGATTCTCTCTCATCATTGATGTTTCTCTCTCTCTCCCTCTCCCTTCCTCTCTGAAATCAATAAAAATATATTTTTAAAAATCCAAATGGCCCGCCGAAACCGGTTTGGCTCAGTGGATGGAGCTTCGGCCTGCGGAGTGAAGGGTCCCGGGTTCGATTCCACTATCTCTCTCCCTTCCTCTCTGTAAAAAATCAGTAAAATATATTTAAAAAAACAAAAACAAAACAAACAAACAAACAAAATCCAAATGGCCCTTGGCAGAATAAAGGTTCCCCACTCCTACTCTAAAGGAATTAATTCCAGTAGCAGTTTCTAAAAGAGAGAATGCCTGGCTTTCAGAACCCTATTTGGTCTTTCTGAAGATGTATAATTATTTTCATATACATTTATAATTTACATATAAAATATAATAAACTTTTGCTAGCTCACATAAACTTTGGAGTAAATTATGGATAATTATATTTTTTTCTTTACTTTATCACATATAACTTGCCATATGTTAAAACTAAGGAATGTGGAGGAATACTGCCAATCCAAACAAAGAGGTACTCAAGAGTAACAGCAGAAAAATACACCTACAATGGTTTCTGCTAGCCTTTATTTGAGAAAATTTACACAAAAATCCCCATCCAACACAAGTGAATCTGTATAAATCCCACATGCTTCTTTCCACTCAACAAACAGAAAAATGGCTTATGACAATGGTGTAACAAAGCTTACTTAAACCACATCACTCTCATCTATATTTTATACAACCTGTTGAAAAATAGGTTCAAAACGGAGAAAACAGATAACATCCTCATTTTAAAATCTAATTTGCTCTTGCACTAGCCTTTTATCGAAGGCAAATAAATTTACTTTTTTGATAACATCAAGGTGTAATACCAATGAACTTTAAACCAAAAATACAAATGTTCTCGTTGGTAGTTTTGGCATGAGTAAAAGGAAAGGACATGAAAGAATTTTAGTTTCATAAATCACATTTGGGAACAAAAACATCAGCAAAATCAAATATTTGCCTATTCTATTTTCTTCTTTGACATTTTGTCAGAGCAGAGTACTATAACCAACTAAGTAGCTTTCATTGCTTGTAAAAAGAGGAAAGGCACCAGTCAGAAATATGAAAGCGTATCTTATTAGACCAATGGTACAAAACTTCACTTTTAAACGTCTAAGGAAATCTTAACCCACAAATTTGGTCATTCTCTTCATTTGGATGTATCTTCTGTCGTTTAGTAATGTAATATCACAGATTTTCTCTACATCTGCTGCCTTTTTGACAAGGATTCCGCTGCCAAGTCCTCAAAAGTAGTTCCTATCAATACTTAATAGCAGATGGCGATGTTGCACAAATTAATGAACCACTTTTATGCCATACCAGAGAAATTCATACATACATGGAGTCAAAAGGGGGGGGGGGGGGGGGGGCGGTTTGGGTTCACAATAGCTGAAATATTAACAGAACTGCCTGAGATTTTAACAACATAACTCACTCCCTCTTCCATCTTTGGACTTTATCCAGGTCATCACAGCAGTGTTCTCTGTTAATTCTAACATGTTGCTGCTTAACTGCAAGCTGCATGGCCCTAAGTCCTGTAATTCTTGCCACTGCGATTAGACAAGCCTTGTAACAACAGTTAGCAAGGTTTTAAAAAGAGATTACAGAAAGGATGAACTCCTAGCTCCTTTCCTGGGAGAAGCGGGGAAAATTTCAAGTGATAGTATTTTTCTTAATTGTTTACAAACATGGTCATTTGTATCCACATTCTCTATTTATATCAGTATTGGCCTTTAGGTACCTCATACTCATAGTGATTCTTGGCTTTGCTTTCACAACATGTATTCTCAAGTATTTACTGTATTCATGATGATCCTTCCAGTGTTGTTGTTTTTTAATATATCATATGTCTCAGGGGGACATAAAAGGTCAGGGATTAAATCACTGGCTGGTCATGTAAGAAGATTTGGTAAATTTTCTAATTTTTTCCTTGGTACATGTTATGTTAAAAATTCAAGCAACCACATATCTGACAAAGGAGCCATATGTAGGCTATATAAGGAATGCTCAAAATTCATTAGTATAAAGAATAATCTAATTAGAAAATGGGCAAAGAACATGAACAGATATTTCACTGAGGAAGATATATATGGCAAATAAGCTCATGTAAAGATGTCCAATATCATTAGCCATTAGAAAAATGCAAGTAAAATCATAATGAGGTCTCATTACATACATTTATCAGAATGACTAAAATATAAATAACAGCAAATACCAGTGAGGATGTGGAGAAACCTGATTGGTCATACATTGCTGGTGGGTACATAAATAAAATGGCACTCACTCTAGAAAAAGAGTAGGGTGATTTCTTAAAAACTTAAACATGCTTACCATACAACCCAGCAATTGCCCTCGAGAGCATTTATCGCAGAGAAATGAAAATTTATGTTCACATAAAAACCTGTACATGAATGTTCACAGAAGATTAGTAATGGCCAAAAACTGAAAATGACCCCGATGTCCTTCAATGGGTAAATGGATAAACAAACTGTGGTACATCAATACCATGAAATACTACTACACAATAAAAAGGAACCAACTATTGATCCATGCAACAACTTGCATGGACTTTAAGGGCATTATGCTGAGTGAAAAAAGTTAATCTCGCCCTGGCTGGTATCGCTCAATGGTTAGAATGTCAGCCCACGCACGAAGGGTTGTGGGTCTGATTCCTGGTCAAGGGCATGTACCTGGGTCACAGGTTTGATCCCTAGCCCCAGTTGGGGCACATGTGGGAGGCAACCAATCGAGGTGTCTCACTCACATCAATGTTTCTCTCTTTCCCCCTCCTTCCATCCCTTCCATGCTCTCTAAAATCAATGGAAAAAATATCCCCAGGTGAGGAAAAAAACAAACAAAAAAAGTTAATCTAGAAAGATTACATACTATATAATTCCATTTATATCAGCAGTTGCCAACCGGTGGTCCTCGGACCACTGGTGGTCCGTGAGGTCCGAAAGGTTGGTGACCACTGATTTATATAACATTCTTGAAATGACAAAATTAGAGAGATGGAGAACAGATTAGTGGTTGCCAGAGGTTGGGGCTTGGGAGTAAGGAAGGGAGGTGGCTGTAGCTATAAAAGGGTAGCAAGGGATCCCTGTGATGGAACTGTTTTGCATTTTGTGATGGTGGTCACATGAATTTACATATGTAATAAAACTGCATAGAACTAAACACACATAACTACACAAAAAGGAAATTCAAGCAGTTGAGCACAAATGTTTTAATTCTCTAAAATGAAAAATTTTAAAAAGAGTTATCTATAGTTCAAAGCTCATTTCTATGAGGTGTCACATCCATCACCCTTTTATGAGACATAAAATTAAGAAAGGATACCTCCAGAAGCTACCTAAACATTTCAGCTAATGGTTAAGATAAAGTTAAGGGTGTTTTCACACAGAAATCCAAAGAGGACAATGAGAATAAAACAAGTTTCACATGGTCATTCAAATCTTGGTAAAGGAACTAGAGTGGAAGCCCGAGCTGGTGAGCAAGTGGGAGAAGGAAAGAAAACATGGTTTAAACAGATCACATGAGGAAACCCAGTACAAATGCTGGCTTTGGCATTATCTAGGTAACCCCTATTTTTTGTCACAGGTGACTCCAAAGTCCTATTGTTGCAAAACCAGTCCAAATCCTATCAAGTTAAAAAGAAGTCCCTCAATGACTTGTTGGGTGTAGGTGGTAACCCATGTCCTCCCACACCAAGAGACATCAGTTCTGGCAAGAAGTTCCAACGTGCCTTTATGGTGCTGCTGATAGGATGCCTTAGGCCAGGCACGTCCCAGTGATGTTCTGCTGGCTGAGATACAAGGTGGGAGGAGAGTAGGCCTTATTACTCAATCAACTTCTTGGCCTTGAAGAAGCGGCGAAGGTAGAAGACCTGCCAAGTGGCTAGTCCAATGAGACAGAACATTGAAAAGATGCTGAAGTATAGGACCCGAGTGTTTGTTGATTCTAAAAAAATCAAAACAAAAACATTGTAAATGTAATGAAATGAGGCTCAGCAGGCTAAACGATGGCCAGGGAGGAAAGGCAATAAATTAACTTCACTTTGTCCCTAGGCCTAAGAGTAGGATTTCAGTTAGCTTTTTCTTAAATTTTCATTATTCTATATATAAATGTTAAAATTTGCAAAGATTAGTCCTATCAATTTGATACATGGTAAGCAAACTGACAATATGGTCAACTACATATGGAAGTGATTTCTATTTCCTTGAAAATCTAACAAGGCTCATTTACCTGTAGCAGCAACACTGAAGTTAGCAATTATCTTTCCACACACCATCCCTCCCCCCACCCTTGGCAAAACGGAGAAAATGGTACACCAGAATTTAAAGTCTGGTGATCTGATTCCTTTATGGTTCTCTTATTGAGAAACAAGAGCTGCCCTCCCCTCACCATTGGTATCGCGCATCTCCTCCTCTCGCTTCTTCATGTAGGCAAAATCATTAACGATAGATTCTGACAGATCTTCTAGGCGTCGTAGCTCTACCTCTAAAGGTTTGAGCTTCTCAACTTTTGCAATCTGGAAAAGAAAGGAATCATGAACCCACTCCCTGAAAAAATTGCTCTGGTCAAGAACACAAGACAACGAGTCTTTTAAAATATTTCACCAAACTTAAAAACTCTTCGATCATTCTAAAGTTAGCACTTCTTCCCTTCCCTACAAATGTTTATGTTTCCATCTCAGACTTTTTTATACTTTAGTTTTGATTAAAACCTCAGAAGTATTATAATGTGGTAGGCTATAAAGTAAGATATACTATTTTCACAAGATTTCTGACTTTAATTAAGTACTTTACCCTTCCAATCATGTCTATGAAATAAACAATATTATTAGCATAGTAAGTGTGAGTCAAAATATTAGTCAAACGTGTTTTTAGAAGAAAAACCAAGTTCACAATAGGGAATGCACAGGAATGAGAGAGTAGGCATAACTATAGCATTAAGATAATTAACCCAGACTACAAAATTAGAGAATTCTGGTTTGCTCATTTAAATGCCACAATTTTAGATTTAGTGGTCCAGAGCCCAGATGAATCCTAAGTCTGCTAAAAAAAAATTGTTATTTTTTTTATTGATTTCAGAGTGGAAGGGAGAGGGAGAGAGAGATAGAAACATCAATGATGAGAGAGAATCATTGATCGGCGCCTCCTGCACACCCCCCACTGGGGATCCAGCCCGCAATCCGGGCATGTGCCCTTGGCCATAATCGAACTAGGGATCCTTCAGTCGGCGGGCCGACGCTCTATCTACTGAGCCAAACCGGCTAGGGCTGCATTTGTTTTTAGAATGACACTGCTTGTTATCAAAAGAAATCTTCAGGGACTTCCTGGTAGACTAAAGAATGAGGAATGTGAGAAAGAAATGAACTGTCTTCCCTTCTCAACCTAGACATCTGAAACCCCCAAGATTTGACAAAAGCAAGGATTTTGTTATTCTAATTGTTTTTCTTACCAATTTTGAAATTATCATTTGCTTTAAAATGGGGATACTCTGACCTTAAAACTCAATACCAGCTGCTCTTAAATTTTTCTATATAAAGAATTCTTTAAAAATTCTTTTTCTACATCTGCTGCTTTACTCCCTATTCAATATACATTATATCTAGAACTCCTTACTTTTTCTTCTCTCTTGTCCAATTTGCCTTCCTTGTTCTTTTTCTCTGTTAAATGTTAATAGCTGTTAATATGGAATGCATGGGAAGAGTTTAAGAGTGTTCTAATGTTCCCTTTGCATATCTGTAATCTTCACTTAACTAGAAAACTGCTGATAAGGATATAAAAATTGAGTTGATATTTAAGGTACTTAAAATGTAGTGATAGATTTGCAATGACCCACCTAAGTTGTCTTTTACTGGATGTACATTGTTTTACATTTGTAAAATGTTTGCTAGAGTTAATGGTGTGACTGGCAGCTGCAGAACAGATCTAGGCTAACTGGGTATAAGATCTAACTCTCCTAGCTGAAACCCCAAATGCCAGGTTTTGCCATTAACATAGAATATATGTCTGCTGATTGATTTCATCCAGAGCTACAGAGCAAGGAAAATTCCCCAGGAAAAAGATACCAATACAAGAGACATATAATAAGTTGAACCTTAATCTGTTTACCATTTTGTTTTCCCTCCTGGTCTATAGTTCCCTCTCCAAAGCTGCCTGAATGAGATAGTATAAAAGCAATGGCGTGATACTTCTTTAGAGATAAATGATTTAAAGTTCCCTAAATAGTAACTTGCAAAAAGAACTGGAAGCGGAACTATGGCTGT
The DNA here is from genome assembly GCF_000412655.1 of Myotis brandtii. Taxonomy (NCBI): domain Eukaryota; kingdom Metazoa; phylum Chordata; class Mammalia; order Chiroptera; family Vespertilionidae; genus Myotis; species Myotis brandtii. Next base: position 1,042,450 of record NW_005371193.1, read on the forward strand.
GCCTCTGCCAGCTGAAAATAATACCTGTAAAAATTACTCTGAAGACTACTTCTAAGCTCCTCCCCCACTGTGTGTGTGTGTGTGTGTGTGTGTGTGTGTGTGTGTGTGTGTGTGTTTCAAATGGCAATAGCCCACGGTATAAAACCTGAAATGGATGATGGAATTAAAATTAATTTGGTATTGAGGTTGCTTTTGTAGTTTAGAGCCCAAAAAACCTGTCCCCAATGCTGTTCCTTTCTGGTGTTTCATTTATTTTTTAGTTGTACAAGCAACACCTAAATATGTTCTCCTGCTAAAGAATTTAAAATATTCAGAAGCAAAGGAAACAAAAACGGCAACTCCACTTTCATAGATCCTCAATTCTCATATCCACATATTCCCTCTCAGTGGTAACCATGATTATGAACTTGGTGTACACCTTTCCAGACCTTGTTAGAAGATACACACTATTTATGCTTTTGTTTGAACATAAATGTGCACAGAAAAATGTAATTTAAAACTATTTACAAATAGGATCATAATGTATGTATACACAGTTGTACTTGCTTTTCTTTTCCCCACTTAGGATCTTTCCAAAAACTCCAGTGCTTGGGATTCACCTCCCTCTTAACTGCTGCACAGTATTCCATACTGCATCCAGGCCCTTGTCTATTTAACCGATTTCCCAACCCCTTTTCTAGTAGAGGTCCTACTGAAGACTCTATTCATAACCAAACAGCCCAGTTCCTATCATCCAAGTCAATTTTATTACCTCAATGAAATCCCTACTCAATCCTGTCCTTAATTCCAGTAAATTATTTTTATTTTTTTATTTATTTATTTTTTTAATTAAATCTTTATTGTTCAGGTTACATTTGTTCCTCTTTTTTCCAGCCGTTATGGTGCCCTCAGTCCTGTTCCCAGAGGCTCTGCTTCTCAGAACCCCCGGAACCGCTGCAAACCTCGGAGGGAAAGCTGCCTTCCAACTGATGCCAGACACTCCCGCTTCTCCCGTTTGGGTCCGAGTCCCCAGCGATTCGCCCGTATCTGGAGCTCAGAGTCTGAGACTCCCCCCTGACCGAAAACGACAACCGCGCTCTCAGCCACCAGCCCGCTTTGCGCGCGCACCTCCGCACCTGAGTATTTTCCACACTGCGCCTCCTCTGAGCCTCGGTGTGCTGTTATTTTTCCTTCTAGTTGAAGAGTCTCTCCTCAGCCAGCCTTCCTGCGGTTCTGGGTGATGTCCGTTCCGTCTTTTAGTTGTATTTTTGAAGTGGTTGTTTGCGGCAGCAGTCTGCGGTGTTTACCTATGCCGCCATCTTGGTCCCAGTAAATTATTTTTAGACTTCTATGGGTTTTTCCTAAAAAAAACCTCTCTGCCTAATAACTACCTTTATTCTTTTTTATTATTATTATTGATTTTTTACAGAGAAGAAGGGAGAGGGATAGAGAGCCAGAAACATCGATGAGAGAGATCGATCAGCTGCCTCCTGCACGCCCCCCACTGGGGATGTGCCTGCAACCAAGGTACATGCCCTTGACCGGAATCGAACCTGGGACCCTTCGGTCCACAGGCCGATGCTCTATCCACTGAGCCAAACCGGTTCGGCTACCTTTATTCTTATATTAATTTAATATCTGGGAAGCTTAAAGAATCTAAATATTGAAAACCAACTTGCTATTTCAATCATCTAACATGGATACTCAATAGGAAAATCCAACAATAATGATATATATTTGTATGCTTAATCTAAATCTAGAAATCAAAACAAATATAAAGAGGGTTTTTTTGGGGTTTTGTACATTTAAGACCCTAACAACAATGCTTTTTTTAGTGCTTACTGTGTGCAAGGCACCCAATTAAATTATGACCTCTGCTCCTCAGAAGCCCACAGGCTGGTGGAGAGGCTCACATAAAAAGCTGTAACCGTAATATAGGGCATTACATATTAACTTCTACAACAAAGGCACACATTAAAAGTGGGACAGGAATAAAGCAGCATGAGATTATATAGCTGAAAGAGTAAAGGAAAACTTAATAGAAGTGGGGAGTTGGGTCTCACAAGTTGTGTAGAATTTGAAAAAAGATGAGAAGGAAAGACATTCAAGGCTGAGGGAAACCTGCAAATCAAAACACAGAGGGAGAAAAGTGTAGGCCATGCTTAAAAGACCATGAGTAGTCTAATGTGCATGGATGTACATGTGTATGCATGCACTCATGTCAATACACACATGTGCTAAGGAGATGGTGGTGGGTAATAGCAAATATAAGTTTCAAAAGTTAGGTTGGAGCTAAGATGATGAAGAAGGTAGCATAATGAATTAAACCTATTAGTATATACCCAGGATGTGATGTGATATGTATTTTAGAGTGTGTAACCTCACTTAATCCTCATAACCCTATACAAGGTGAATATTATTATCCTTAAATTTTTCACATGAAAAAATTAAGGCTCAGAGTATTAAATAACTTTCCCAAGATCTCAGAACCTCATGGAGCTGAAATTGGAATCCATGTCTGACTTTACATTGTATTCGGTAGGCACTGAAATTTGATAAAGAAAACCCGATGACCACACTAAATGTTTTCTGGATCAAAGGTGAAGTGAATGAGCTGTATTAGGTCACAAGGATCTGGGTAGTTGTCCAGTTTATTAGTCAAATTTCCTAGGTTTCAGGCTGTTATTCTAATTTTTACAGACTAAGAGAATAAAATTTTAAAACAAATTATCACAAGTATTCTCAGAAAAACCCTCTTTGCTTGCCCAGGACTAAGCATTCAATGAATATCATCAATACTTAATATCATAGTCAGTACAAGCTAACAAAAAACATCTATCAAAATCCCCACTGACTTCTGTGCTCTTCTAAAAATCTGTTTAATGTTAAAAATATCTGTAAGAATGTTAAATTATACATGTTTCATGAAGGCAGACCATTTTTCTAGTGTATCTTCTCTCTTCCACAGCTGGAAGGATGGTATGTATTTTGCCAACAGCTTGCTAAGAGCAAGGCCTATTTTATTTGACAGTGTGGACCACAGGTTTTCCACTAGGGGGTAGCATTCCCTTTGCAGGCTGCTCTAGCTGTTAAGTAATCAAAAAAATATTAGTACAAGGGACTTCATTTTACAAATGAGGAAACTAAAGATATTACAAAGTTACTAAGTCCTTTGGGTAGAAGACTACGACTAGCAGATCCATGGTCTTTTGACTTACTACCCATGATTACCAAAGCATTTATTTAGCATCAAAACTGCAAAGCTCTGCTGTAAAATGCAAGTAAAACCAAATCCCTGACCTGCAAAAATATACACTTAGTATATTCAAACCCTACCTATCTTTCAAACCTTAGTCATGAAGACTCCGTTAGCCATTCCTGTCCACACTGATTCCCTCTTCCCTAAAGCCCTACAGAACTTACACTAGACACACAATTAAGATTCAATCATACATTGTCATATTTACATTGTTTTTATTTTTATCCTTTCCCCCTACACTAGTTTGGCCCTGAACTCAAGGAAATTTTTAAAATGTATACTTTGTATAGACCCACACACCTGATACATGGCAAACACTTGTAAATTGCCTGTTCTAACCATTCTATGAATTCTTCAAAGGAGCCAACTTTCTCATAGCAGGTAAGTGCAGCTGGTCCCCTGAAGCAAGCGTTTCCTGAATGCTGAGCACTCTACATCTACTTTCAGGAGGCCCACTGTCTAGGAGAAAGCTCTCACTATCACACTCATTGGTAGTGTTTGGAAATGTTACAAGTTATAAAGTCTTTCCCTACATATCTACAACACCTCCAAAATAACTATAAAACTACTCTTTTTAACCCATTCCAAATCTTGCACTCCTCAAATGATGATTTGAATCTGAAGAGTACAGTTATATGCAATTGTACCAAAGAAAGGTGTTAACTCTAAAAAAACTGCTTCATAAAAACACATGTGAAACCAGCCTCTAGATCAGGGGTGGGGAACCTTTTTCTGCCAAGGGCCATTTGGATATTTATAACATCATTCGAGGGCCATACAAAATTATCATCTTAAAAATTAGCCTGCTCTATTTGGTCAAACATTTAATTAACTCACCCCTAATGCCTTGCAGGGCCAGACCAAATGATTTCGTGGGTCTTATATGGCCTGAGGGCTGGATGTTCCCCACCCTGGTCTAGAGAATCATTGGATTCTTTTCCTTGGTGGAGCACCGAGACTCAAAAGAGAAGCTTCTTGTGGTAAGCCAAATTCAGTCAAATTACTTTGCTACCTCCACATCCACTACCACAGCCACTGAAAATTTGAGAAGCACGGCAATAAATTTGAATAGCATCCAGTTTAACACAATGAAGATAAAGAAGACAGAATCACATTCAAGGACAAGTCTACTTGCATGTGGGGTATGTGAATCACAGGCCTCTTCACAGAAGCTGAAAAGGTCAACGTGCCAAAATAAGTCCAGATAATACTGCCAAACTTAGGACTAAATGAAATTTATTAAGATCTTATTTACTCTCTCATAGCCATTTGGCAGTTTCCAGAAAGGGTAGGAGAAGGAAGCTTTTAAAATCTACTGAATTGACTATGCGTCAGGTGCCTTACCCATGTTATTTCATTTAACTTACATCAACAAAGGGATTTTGGTTCTAATACACAGAACCAGAGTTCCTCCTTCCTGAGGGCATTCAGAAAAATAGACATTCTGGAAAGTAAGTCTTCAGATGTTGCTCCAATGAGGGAAACTGTTTTTTTGGTGTATCTGTTGATAGCAAATGACTGACTAAAAGAACCCATGGGCAAAACAGGGTTTATTTTGTAAATCATCACCCAAAAATATGTTTTGTTAAAAATTGATTTTTAGAGAGAAAGGAAGAGAGCCCCAGCTGGTGTGGCTCAGTGGTTTTAGTGTCATCCCATGCACCAAGAGGTCATTGGTTTGATTCCTGGTCAGGGTACATGACCAGGCTGTGGGCTCATTCCCAGTGGGGGACGTGCATGAAGCAACTGATTAATGATTCTTTCTCATCATTGATGTTTCTATCTCTCTCTCCCCCTTCACTTCCTTTCTGAAATCAATAAAAACATATTGAAAAAAATAAAATAAATACTGATGCCAAAGGGCCCAAATCCACTGGAGACAAAGCCTCTCCATTATCTCAAGGGCCTAAAATTAAATGTCTCAAAACCTCTACACATGCTCAGTGCTCCCTGGTAATTAACCAGGGAACAAGTGGTTCTAGTGTCCATTTTCTTGTCACAGTCATTAGCCCAGAGACAACTAACAGCTATATCTAAGCAAAGTTCAAGGGAGCCTAGCCATACATTGAGAAAAGGACTGGTCTTTGGCTTGTGTCATAACTACTTCTCCTCTTCCATCTCAATTTGATCTGCTTTTTTTTTTGGGGGGGGGGGGGGTGACGTTGCCAAAGAAAGCAGTGGGAGTTTTTTTGGTTAAGAAACAGAATTTAGAGCTATGTTGTAACCATGTGCGTAAAGAAAAGCTTAAGACGTGCCAGACTTCCACATCAGGAAACGGCGCAAAGGAAGAGCTGTGGTTTGCTTTCTGCTAGGGATTCCCCTCTTGGGTTAAGCAAAAGGTCAGGAAAGATAATGAATGGCTCTTTCCCGGTGTCAACCAAGTCCAAGGATAATGGAAATTCTAGGAGGTACAGGGGTTCAAAAGTGCTATATGCCAGTGATGTCCACATTATTCTATATGTAAATTCACAATACCATCTGTTTTAGAGAACAAGGTAAGTCTAATCAAGTGGCCCATTTAATATATACCACCTAATGATAGCCTTCCCATGGGGGGAGAGGGGGAGTTACAAGAGATAAAATCCCACATAGGAATTCAATGAATGCTTGCATACAGAATGGTCTGAGCTTGAGGATACAGCAGCAATAACCAAAACCTGAAAATCATTTTACCTATTCTTCCACCTCATAATAACTATAACTTTTTATTATTGTTTTATACCTTACAACAGCACTCTAATATATGTAATCTTAAATATAAATAAGATTCTTCTAAATCATTAAAGTTTAAAAGGATTTTTCACTTTACTTTTTTTTGGCATGGTTCTTTTCAGTTTATTGCATGAATGAGTTAAATTAGTCCAAGTTAAAGTAGACCCCAAATGGTTACATTATATAAGCTGTGAGGTTTTTTTAACTTGTGACAAGGGAGAGAAGGGAAATTCTACCCATTGCAAGGAAATCCTCACTTTAGTTTCAGAGAGGCAAGAGCACTTAAAACCCATGAAACTTCAGCTGGTGGTCTTTAGCCAGACCGATCTCTACTAGGAACTGGTGGATGTTCTTGCGCTGGTCATCTTGTAGCTGAATTACTTCTCCATATTCTGGATGCTCAATTACAGTACCATTGCAGACAAATTTCTTCTTAAAGGCCTTCACTAGTTTCTTTTGATTGCAATCATCAGAGATCCCTTGGACAGTAGGAAGGGTCTTCCTGCTACTTCTCTGTTAAATTTTTATATGGATATAATCCTCAGTGCCGGCAGAAAGCAGATCATCACCTTTACTTGCATCAGCAAAGGAATTGAAAGAGTGTAGGTTCTGGTTAGCGAACATTCGATAATACCATAGGATGATTCCTTTACCTCTGGCACATAGAAAGGTGGGTGGGTGGAGGGATCTGGTGGGGGCAGAGCTTCAGGAAGCGAGGTGAGGCTCAAAGGGAGTCCTTGGTGGCAGCAGCTCAGTGACTGGGGTCTCTCTTTACTCTAAGTTCATCAAAGAGTCTCTCTTGCTTTGTTTCTTTTAACTAAACTAGTTTAGAGACAGAAACAAGCAAATCAAAGTCTCTATCGGGAATCGTCTTCCATTCACTACTGCATACTTGCTCCTGTTTACCGCCTACACATAACTCGATCTAGTTTTGTTCAGTTGAACACTTGAACTAGGAAAAAGAGAAAAGATCTGAAGACCTGCAACTGTTGTACTATTACTTCCTGTTGCAGAATCAGTCACTTCCAATCTTCTTCCATTTTAGGATATTCTGTTCCAAATCCTGATGAAAGCTAGAGCAATTTTCTGGTTCCATCCCTCCTAGAAAATTCTCTTAAATCACTTAAAGCAACTTAGCCTGTTTATTTTAGTTTACATTCTTCAAAAGCTATTTACATTTCCTGTACCCCACCTCTTCTTCATGCCCACAGATACTGTTTGTAAAGACTCTGATCTGGGTAAAAATACTCTTATCTTACTGTAAAGATCAATCCTCCATTCTTAAATAGTTCTTGTGGTTTTTCAAAGGTGCTCTTGATTTGAAGAACCATTTTGTGCTGCCCCCAAAGTCTCTCGTAATAGAGATGAAAAAGGCTCAGTTCCCCTTCCCCTTGCTTTATACACACCTCTACTTCCCTACTACCCAAATAAATGTCAGTTTTTATTCTCTATAATACTTCCTGTCAGCAAAAATTTCTCATTATCATTACTCCTAGTCCCTTGCAGTTTTTTCTTCTATATTTCTCTCTTCCTTAGTCTGAAATAAGTTTACCTATAAGCTACTTATGGCTATTGTTGTTTTTCAAATGTAGCACAGCTGCTCAAGTCTAAACAGTGCTGAATCCATGCCCTAGATATAATATAAGGTGAGGCAATAGAAGGTTTACAGTAGTTTTTATGAAAAATACAGTAATCAATAAATAATGGGGGCGCGCGGGGCAGGGTGGAAGGGTCAGTGGGGGGAAAAGGAGACATCTGTAATACTTTCAACAATAAAGATAAATTAAAAATAAATAATAATAAAGAAGAAACTCTGTTTCGGGTACGCACAACTACTTTTGTCCCACCCTGTATAGAGTTGTCAGTCTGCGAATAAAAGCCTTAGCTTTTAAAAACAAATCACTTTTCTTAACCTTGGACATTAACATTTAAATAAATTGCAGCTTTTAAAAATTATAAATATATATATCTATTTGCTGTCTCAAGAGTGCTAATGGCATATGCTTGAGTGTTTTATAACACCAACATTGCTATGGGACAGCTGGTTTAGTTAGTCATTTGGCTGACGACACAGCTAGAGTTATTGTTTAGGGCTGTTAATACAACTTTTTGTATCAGTAAAATTGTAACTTGGCTGTCACATGACTGCTGAGAAAACCATAGCCTTCTGGTCAAAGCACAGCCTGTTGGCCTGAATAGGTCACAGAAACCTCACGGCCCAGCACACGACTGCCTCCTCTGGCTGTTACAGTGGGACATACCTCTTCATAATTTTTCGCCTCCACTCCATGCTTCATGTCTAGGATCACGAGTTGGTCAGGTAACCGCCCTGTTCCTGAGAAAGAAATCAAAGGATTCATTGTGCGGAATATTTAAAATTCCGGGAAATCACCCACCCAGCCTCCCTCTCCCTAAACCTCCCCCCTCAATAGAGGGAAACAGCCGCAAACTCCTCCCCCTACTCAGCTGCAGAAAATTCCTGGCTCTGGCTAAAATCACAAGCATTCCAGACAAAGCCTCTGTCTGTGCGGGGTGCCGGAAAGCAAATAGAACATGCTGCTGCCAAACATCTCTAAGCAGGCAGGACAGATACTGCAGCTGGAACTACAGAGGAATAGAAAGAAGGAGAGAAAACACGTAGGCTTATTGGGCTAGGAAATAAAACTCAAAAGTCAAAAGAGTATAAAACAGAGTGGCATATATAGACCAACAGGTAATGGGGACCAACTTAGGTTGAAAAAATACATTTCCACACCTGAAAAGGTTGTCCTGTCAAATTTTGAGAAAAGGATTTTTGGGCATATACTAAGCTTGGATTTACTTAATATAAACTAGTACTTAAAAGAACACAGGATTTATCTAAGATTTCACTTTAATTTAAACATTCTGTTAAATGTACGGCCATTTCAATAAATGAACAAAATGTTATAGAATTATTCCCACAGAGCCAAGAAAAAACTTGATAATAAGAGTACAATTCTCAGGATGCTTCTTAGAAAGAGAAATGTCTATTTGGTATAGTAAGGCCAACAGAACCATGTTGATATTTAAAAAGGTAATCTGATTCAGCTTGATCAAAAAGGAATTCTAATCTTATATCATCAAGTAAGAGAAATGGAGACTTCATCAGCCCCAGAAAATTGCTCAGTCCTTTGGAATTCAATCCCCTGGAATTCACCTGATTATTTATAAAATAAAAACTGCCTACATGAAATTAGGACTTTGGGGAAACAGGGCCACATAAGCACTGGGACTCCTGAGACCGAAAGCCACAGAGAATGGTACTGTACCTTCTGCAGCCTGAGAGGCACTGGAGATTTTCTGAAACAGGCTGAAGTCAATGCAATAACTGCTCACTGAGAGCTCACTGGGTGCTACAACTGTCCTGGAGACTACAGTCCTTGCCTTCCAATAATTCGATGGGGATCTAACACATGAACATGAGTAACAGTTACAGTGAAAATGCAAAGCAGTATAACACTTCAAGAGGAAAAAACCCAAACTGGTTCAGATAATCCCAGTTATGGAGCAAAGGTTAGAGGAGGAAAGAGATTAGTTGTAGATGGACCTCACTGAAGAGGGAGCACCTGGAGGCAGGACAAAGTATTCTAGGCAGAAGACAAGCATGGGCAAAGGCTCAGATATTGAAATGAGTAGGGCATGTTTAAATGACAGTAAAGAAGTTCTTTGGGATAGACTAGAAACATCAATTTAAAAGCAATAGAAATAAGACTGAACAGGTAGGACTGGGAAACGATAACAAGTCACCGATGTCTTCTAAGCATTTAAGCCAGTAAGTCTCCAAAACAAAACAACAAAAAGCTGCATCCAGAGAAGCCTCTTCTCCCCACTCCAATGTGTAATCCTGATTTCAGCATTGCCCATAGAGATGCATGCAAATTTTTGCTTCTCCTTTCTCATTTAAAAAGTTGTGAAATGCAAGCAGCTCATAGTCCTATCTGGTCCAAATGATCAAGATATTCTCTTCCTAAGACTCTTCCCACTTTCCTTTGCCACAGCATATAGCATTAGCATTATTCAAACACAAGTGAAACCACAAAGCCACTCAGGCTGGTCTGAGTCCAGACTATACAATCTCTTGCACAAAACAGCCAACCTAATTCCCATCAGCGGTTCTCAACCTGTGGGTTTCGACCCCTGAAAATACATCCTGCATATCAGATATTTACATTATGATTCATAACAGTAGCAAAATTACAGTTATGAAGTAGCAACGAAAATAATTTTATGGTTGGGGGTCACCACAACATGAGGAACTGTATTAAAGGGTCGCGGCATTAGAAAGGTTGAGAACCATTGCGTGATATCAAGACCATAAAGGGTCTCCATTGTAAAAAGACTCATTTATTTCTCTCTACATTTTCCTGGAAAAAAACCAACCTTTTAAAAAGTGTTCCCAAGACTACAAGTTCTCCATATCAGAATAAACAGAGAACACATGTAAACTAGAAATTGAGTGCTTATTATATGTCTGTGTGCGTGCACGTATATATTTTAAAAATTAGTTCCCAGGCATCTGCATGCACAGCATCAGCAGCATATAAGAAAGAAATTCAGAACAAAAGATATATTTAGGGTAATGTTTAGGGTTAGAATTAGAATAGGTTAATGGCTAGGTTTAGGTTTAGGGTTAATTTTAAACTTTTTAAACAAGTTTATGTACATGAGACACATATCTATACAGATATATAGGATGTCCCAATAAATGTGTACATGCTTTAACAGCTGATAACTTAATTTTCACTCCTTTTCAGGTTTGATTGATTTAAAATAATGGGTGAAGCCAGACTAAGCTTTGAACAAAGAAAATTTATCCTAAAGTGCCATTAAACTTTTTTTTAATTGGGACACATAAAAGATAAAAGTTTATGGTACAGAGCCAGCAACAGTCGATGAATTGAGGACACACAAATACCAAACAAAATGATGCTTGATGTTTGAGATTCCATTGCTTCATGTTATCAGCAGTGCCTGGACTGTAGAACGGTCATCAGTTTGAAAACAGGCATTGACAAAAAAAAATTATTTCTGTAGATTCTTTTAATGTTGTGAAAATGAACTGTATGTTAAACACTGACTTTACAATCATTCAAAGTGTGCATAGATTTTTTGGGGCACCCTGTATATATTTAAATACTTAAATTTTACATATATATCTTCAAATGTCTAAATAACTAGTAAGTGATGTACTATTAGAAGAAGCCACATTAACCTCTTTGCTATTTCTGAGACATGCTCAGCGTTTCAAAGTGTTTTTTCTCCAAAGACCTCATTACCACCTGACTTTATTTTTATTGTCTGCTCCAATGAAAATGTAATGTCCAAGAGAGGAGAGACTTCCGTTTTATTCATTGCTATATCCCTAACACCTAGAACAGTACTTAATATATAGGGCACTTAATAATTATTTGCTAAATGAATCAACTGACTGAGAAATTAAGAAGGCTAGACTGTTGAGGAAAGTTCTCTAAAAGAACTAAAGTTAAACTCATGCTTAAATGGGAAAAGAGCATTCCAGTAAATGAGTAAATGTGACATGTTTAGAGGGCAGAGCAAACCAGACTGGCTGGGGGTCTGATGAGTAGTGGAAGATAAGGCTGGAGTGAGAGTATAAGGCAGTGGTTCTCAACCTTGGCTGCACATTAGAATCACATGGGAATCTTTTTAAAATCCTGATTTCTGGGCCTCATCCTCCGGAAATTCTGTTTCTTTGTTATGGGGTGAGGCCACAACATTAGTAACAAAGAAACAGAATTTCCGGAGGATGAGGCCCAGAAATCAGGATTTTAAAAAGATTCCCAGGTGATTCTAATGTGCAGCCAAGGTTGAGAACCACTGGTATAAGGACTATTAAATACCTAAAGTCCGGTCCAGCTCAAAAATTGTATGATTCAGGTTTCATTCTACAGATCAGGAACATTATTGCTACTACCAAAAAGGGAGGCGCCATTTTGGGGCTCAGCCCATCTGGTTTCCAGATGATCTAATAAATTTACAATTCTTTACCAAAAAAAGAAAAAGAAAAGGGAAAGCTTTTGAAAAAAGGACTATCATAATGAAAAATATGTTTTAGGAGATAAATCTGGTACCAGTATTTGGATATATTAAAAACAGGGGTATTAGTTACAAGGCTAATGACATTTAAAAGATTAGAGTTCAGATTTGTGTGGTGACAGATATAGAAGAAATTTTGAAAGAAGTATCAGCATAACTTGATGATAGACTGGAAAAGACAAAAATAATTTCAAAAATATGAGCTCAAGTAACTGGAAGGATAGTGGTAATACTGATGAGAGAGGGGAACTAGTTTAAAAGTTCATGACATCTTAGTTTTGAGGTAAGAGTAGCACAACCATGTCGAAATATCTCAACTGTTGTTGAGACATCTTGGAACTGATAGGGGTGGGGGCAGGGAAAAGGATATCAGTCATGAAATCGCTATTAAAGTATTGAATTTTCTACTAATCTATTATTCCATTTACTTCAGGCAAACACCCTTACCTTTAGGCTCACTTGACCCATTTTAGATCAAAGGAGTCAATTCTTGGTTAACTGTCAAAAGCACCAAGTTGATCTGCTATTCCTGGGACTCTACTAGAGCCGTTGGCCAAGGTGCTTGCTTTTCTGCTAGGATCGGATACTCTGAACATTCTATAAATGTGAAAATGCCAGAAGTCCTTTTGCTACCATACACAGAGAAAGCCTGAGAATAAAGTCAAATGGAGGAAAGGAAAGGTAGAGTTCCAACAATGTTGTTAAAACCCCAATATCCAGCCTAGCCTGAGGTCAGCACCACCATTAAGACTTCCCAGTTCAGAGAGTCAAATGGTCTTCCTCTTCTTTCTCTCTTTTAAAAAATATATATTTTTATTGATTTCGGAGAGGAAGGGAGAGGGTGAGAGAGATAGAAACATCAATGATGAGAGAGAACCATTGATCGGCGGCCTCCTGCATGCCCTATACTGGGGATCGAGCCCGCAACCCGGGCATGTGCCCTGACCAGGAATCAAACTGTGACCTCCTGGTTCACAGGTCAGCACTCAACCACTGAGCCATGCCAGCTGGGCCTCTTCTTTCTCTTTACGCCAGTTTGAGTTATGTTTTTTGTATCTTGTAGCCCAAAAGGGTCCCAAATAATATAACAAGTATAAATACAGACAGCTTTTAGAATCTAGTGTCCTTAAGAGTGAATGAATAGGAAGTAAAGGGGAATCTGCCTTTTCACCCACCACTGATAATCAGAAAGCATTGGGTAACCAGCTTAAAGGTTACTATGGGATCTTGGTCTTGAGATGCACAGAAGATTCCATAGCAAGATATTAGGACTAGAAAATAACAAGTGCTCTGAAGACCAAAACTGCTTTGGACTTTGGAGGATACTGAATAACATTCCATTCAATGTTACTTTGTGATAATGTTGATGAGATGCCATAGGATCTTAACTCTTGTTTATATCAATTAGTCCATGGTAAAACTGGTTTCATTATATGTCGTTTCGCTTAAAGTTGCAGAACCTATCAACAACATTAGTCCTAGCTGGTTTGGCTCAGTGGGTAGAGTGTTGGCCTGGGGACTGAAGGGCCCTGGGTTTGATTCCAGTCAAGGGCACATGCCTGGGGTTGTGAGCTTGATCTCCAGTAGGGGGCGTGCAGGAGGCAGCCTATCAATGGTTCTCTATCATTGATGTTTGTCTCTCTCTCCCTCTCCCTTCCTCTCTGAAATCAATAAAAAATATATTTTTTAAAAAAACAAAACAACATTAAGTGATGACTTACTATGTTTTCTAGCATCTATACCAAATTAAACTCTTTTCATTCAAGCCCAGTGTATCACAGCATTTAAAAAATGCCTACTCCTGCACATGAAGAATGATACTTTCACTTATATGTGTGTGCACCCCAGCAAGTGTAGTTTTCATTTCCTCTTCCTTCTGGCCTAAGAGAGAAAGTTCATGCTCTTTCTTACTTGGGAGAAGATACTTAATTCAGGGACAAACACACTGATTACTTACCCTTGCTCTCAAAACACACTTCAAACATGTCATAATCTTCAGTGGTAAAGGCAAATGCCCCCTTGGTTGCATCCTCCTTGGAGTACAGAATATGGCCAGCAGAATCTGTGATCTAAAATAAAAAAGTAAGTAAGAGCAGGAAGCAAATAACACTCAGGAAGGAAACTGATAGAAACTGGAGAAATAGAAAGAAACACTGTCTATAAAAGACATTTATCATAATGATGACCATGTTCCAACTATTCCCAAAGACAGGAATAGGATGAGAGGATGAAGCCCAAATACAACAAATTTCATTCATTCAAGCTGCCTATCCACACTGTAGGTTAAAATCTGTTGGCACTATAGAATGACAGTTGAGATATAAATTGGGTTTAGTAGCAAAGGTTCACTTTATAGAATGTAGAACAGTATTTCCCAGAAAGGGATATGTCACAAAAATGGAAGTGGACGATTACCAAAAAAATATACTACAAAAAGAATAAAGATACATAAGAACACATCTCTTCTGTAAAATAATTCTTGATAGGGTTGAGAGGTGGGGAGTGGAATGGGATATCTGATATAAGGAGAGAAGGAAAAGAAGGCATGCACAGAAAAGAAAATCTGGTAGCTGTATTCCTCCAAATGTCATGCTAATTTGTCAGTGGCTACCTGGGATGGGAAAGAAGCCCAGGGATAAACAAAAAGTTCTCCTAAAGAAGGCATCCTCGGCTTCCACAAATGATAATGCCTTTCTTATAGGTTGTTAGCTTTAGGTCTCCAAACTTAAACTGCTCCATTCCTAGAGAATGGCCTGTAAAGAAGGGAATTACATGGTAACATGACAGATTGGATCTCAGGCTTCTTTTCTAAAGCATATGCTGTCTTAGCAGAAGGCAATTTCATTATCTAAGGCAGACGCTACTTGCAATGTGCAACACAAAAGTAGTGGCTTCATTATATTAAACTGGATATTCTAACGCTGTTTTTAAAACAAGATTCATTTATAAGTGAGATTTTAAATTTAAAAACTGAGTAGCACACATATAAGCCTATCTATTTAAAGCACTTCACTAGTTATTTCTGAGTAGTGAGTTTTCTTTATACTTTTAGTTTTCTCTCAATTTTCTACAAAGGCACATATCACTTACAGTCTGAAACAAAGTTATTTCGTTTTGAGGGGAAAAACATAATAACTAAAGAATAGTTATCACAGATAAGACAAATTTTAAATGATGGGTTAATTAAAAAGGTTTTATGACATCTTCTAAATTCCCTAAAAATAGCCCTAACCGGTTTGACTAGGTGGATAGAGCGTCAGCCTGCGGACTGAAGGGTCCCAGGTTCGATTTCGGTCAAGGGCATGTACCTTGGTTGCGGGCACATCCCCAGTAAGGGGGGGGGGGGGTGTGTGCAGGAGGCAGCTGATCGATGTTTCTCTCTCATCGATGCTTCTAACTCTCTATCCCTCTCCCTTCTTCTCTGTAAAAAATCAATAAAATATATTTTTAAAAAATAATAAAAACAAATTCCCTAAAAATAACAGCAGTAATAGTAAACAAGTATCTTCTGCCATGAAAGATGCTGATCATTCATGACGGTCAAGCATTTAAGATCCCTCAATCTGCATTGGTCACTGGGGATACAAGGATGTGTAAGATAGCTCCTACCTTTAAAGGGCTTAAGAATCTAAATGTGGAGAGGAATAAGAAAGGAGACCACTACATTGTGAAAAGTGCATTACTAGAGGTATGCACAGGTGCCCCGGGATTATGGAGGGTCAGGGAGTGTATCATGAAAGAGATGACACATGAGCTGAGTCTTCAAGGATGAGTTGCAATTTAGGGAAGAATTGGGGAAAAGGCATTCAGGATACAAGAGACAGCAAATATGAATGCCTGGGGTCCAGGAAAAAAACAAAACAAAACATGGTATCATCATAATACCAGTAAATGGTGCTTACTGAGCACTGACTAAGTGTCAAGTACTATGCCAGGTGCTTTATACGCATTTTAATTTAATCTTTACTATAACTCTATAGGTAAGAACTATTATTTCCCCCATATTCCACAGGAGAAAAGTGAGGCTCAGAAAGACTAAGAGGCTGGAGAGGTACTGACACGCTCATGTAGAACTGTAACAACATGCTAAGAAGTTTAAATTTCACTGAGTACAAAGTGGAAAGGCAATGAAGAATTTGAAACAAGAGAGTGCTGTGATTCAATTAGGAATTCAGAAAACATGAATCTGATACTACTAGGAAGACAGACTCAAGAGGGACAATACTAAAGATAAGAAGATGGGTTAGGACACTATTCTGGTACTCCAGATTAAAAATAATGAGGGCTGGCCAGGCTGGTGTAGCTGAGTGGTTGAGCATCAACCTATGAACCAGGAGGTCATGGTTCAATTCCCAGTCAGGCCATATGCCCGGTTTGCAGGCTCAAACCCAAGTGTGGGACGTGCAGATTCTCTCTCATCACTGATATTTTATCTCTCTCCCCCTCTCCCTTCCTCTCTGAAATCAATAAAAATATTAAAAATAAAATAAAATAAAAACGATTAGGGCGACTTTGAATATAGAGAAAAGGTGACAGATTGGAGGGATTTTAAGGAGGAAAGGACCACAGGACAAAACCAAAAAATAAATGCCCTGAAGGATCAACTGAGCAACATAACAGAGTCTAATGGACCAGTATAAGTCCATAGGGTGTGGTTGACAATGTGGAAAACTGGAAGGGTCTGTCTTAAGGAAGAAAACAGTGACATGCCAGGTTTTCAAATCATCCAATTTTTCAAAAGAAGTTGTGGACATTTTAACTTTTATTTGAAATCTCCTAATTTTTAAATCCTCACAACAAATCCCAACATTTGAAAAACTATCTCAAGACCAAACAAAAGATGTCTATAGGACCGAGTTCCTCTGATCCACCAATTTCTGATCTTTGCATAGGACAGGAAGAAAACTGACTAAAATTACATAAAAGAACTGGGGGACAACACTAAGGTCTCAGCTGAGATCGTGGACCATAGATTTCTAGCAGCCAGGATGCAAAAGCAGAGAAAAGTATTAAGTGATTTAGGCTTGGGGTTCTGCAGCTGAATGGTTTTGAAGGCTAAGGGGATAAAGGAATTATGCTATAAACTTTTTATACATATTCTTTAATCCTCACAATCACTCCATAAAAGCCAGTCTTATCATCCTCATTTTACTGACGAGGAAACTTAGTAACTTGTCCATTATCACCGAGTTAATAAATTGTGTATGTGCATTTGAAGCAGTCTAAAACCCATGTTCTTTTCACATTCCATGTTGCATCCCCACAAAAGGAATGTCTGAAATAAGTGGTATGCAAAGATGCCAAGAAAGACTAACAGAATCTGATGAATTATTTGGGTCAGTGCATGGCAGAGAACCTGTGAGTCTTCTTGAGTGGGACATGGCACTTTTCAGTCTGTATTCTCCTCCTTAGAGATTAGCAGGCAGCCACAAGGTAAAGTCCTTGATGTCAGCAATAACTAACAGATAATCTGCAAACGAATACATAGTCCTAAAGATTCTAAAAGACCTCAACTAAAAGAAAAATCCTAATAAAGAACTACTTTAGAACCTGGGATACACATATCATAGGGCAAACAGGTCTGGGAATGAGTAAAATCCCAGTGATGTGTAGTCACCAGTGTGGTGCCACTCTTCCTTTCTTCAGAATCTATTCATCCATCAGATATTCACACTTCCCCACTTTCCAGTCCCCAAAAGCACAATGACAATTCCTAAGAGTAAAGAGGAAGCTCAAAAAGACAGACTCTAGGAATAACAGATTTTCACATTCGAAGCTGATCTAAAAACTCAAATTTGGATTTGGCTTCTATGTATAAAGTTACAGAAAATGTAGAACTTCTCCAAGGCACACCTGGATAAAAATAAGTTTCTGAATTTGCTCAGTGTACTAGCTTAGTTCTTAAGGGAAAAAGGAAAGGATTACAGGTTGCTAGAAATGTTTAAATGTAAATGAAACCAGTAGAGGACAGCAGGAACTAAACATCGAGGGTATAAGTACTGCACAGTCATCACAGAAGAAATCATCTTCAGTCAGGCAGGGAAAGAGGCTAGGTCACTGGCCTACAACAAACAACCCAACTTAATTGGGCTTACAAGATTTGGCACACATTTGCCATCTTATGTCCTAGAATAATAGCTTATGATCTCTTTGTATTCTCCTAAGATATTAAAAGGGTTCTTTAAAAAAGTTATTAATTTAAGGAAACTCTATAGATGATAAAAGAATCTAGATGCAGGTCAAAACACTCTTAAGGTATTGGCAAAAATCCTTTATCGAGTAACTTGCAAAATGAATCAAGAAGTCTGTCATGTTCTTCTGAAAGGCTCTGATACAATCCACTCTTCCAACTGGTACTTGGAGCGATAAAAACTGTTTAAATTTTCCTCTACTTTGTACTGAGGAACTATAATCATGGTAGAACATCTTGCTTTGTTGTTTCTTTCTATAATATCTGAAAATGTATTAAAAGTTCATTATAGGGCAAAAGCTCAAATACTTTATGAGAGGCTGAAGACAAAGGACCCATCACTGCATGTACCTTCTTCAACATGAAATTTACCTCCCAGAATAGTGTGTGATAATGATCACAATTCTCTTGGCGCCTCCACATTTCTATATTCCTTATGATATTGAGTTGACAGAACTATATATGAGGGTATTTGTCTAGAAATTTGGAAATCCATGCAGACAACTTGACAACTTAACCTTCAGGTCAGGCTCTAACAGATCCTAGAATTTTTCTGAAAATCAATCGATTTTCCATGTAGTTCATAACTGTGCAGCTATTTTAGGAGCCAAATCACTGATCTTAAGGGTAAAAAAAAAATAAATCACATGACCCCAACATAATTACATAAATCAGCAGGTAGCTAAAATTAGGGAATAGAAAACTGGGCCAAGCTAAATGACTAGCCAGAACTGGCAAAGTCTATTAGGCCAAAATGATGGTTTTAAATTTCCTTTAATTAAGATGTTCTAATTATAGATCACCTTAAAAACTCACCTGGTTTCTCAAGAATTTAGACTTTACTTTTTTCTTCTTCTTCTTAAATTTTACTAGAGAACCATCTTGGTAGTGTTAAATAACTGCCACTTTCACCTACCATAATAGCAATCCCTTAAAGGATTCCTTTCTTCACTTTTAACAATAAAAACATGTATAATACATATTGTAAAGTTCTTAATTAAACAAGGGTAATATCAAGCTATAAAATTTGCCCATATAACATCAAAGGATAGGAAGTAATAAAGATTTGTTTCCAGATAACACCTTCTGGAGAAAAGCAAACCAAAGGTCACAACTTAAAAAGTACTGGAAAAGCTGTTAATTGTATGTGCAGAGTAGCTGATGTCAAGAATATGTGAATATTCTCACACTGAAACTATCAAGTATGTAAGAATACAGGCCACTGGGAATATAAACTCATTTAGAACTAAATTTTCTTGGACCATTCTAGGCAGTGGCTGGAAAACAGGTTCTTGAGCAGGTCCTGCTTCTGAAGCCTGCTCCTATTCCTTTACCAAACAGTCAAGATAATAAATACCTGCTTACTTCAAAAGGATTTTAAAGTAGCTTAGGCCCAAACACTAGGCAAATAAAGCAATTAGGACTAAAAAAGAATAGAGTTCTCCTGGAAGAAGAAAACAAACAGGCATCATCAAGAACCTGAACTGAGCAAATGAAATCTGCATTATAAATTTGACTCAAGTTTTCTGGAAGCCAAGATTAAAAGATTAAGAGAAACACAAGTTGGGTTACATATAATTTATTTTCTAATGAAATCTCACAAATTTATCTTCAGAGATAATTTTCCTGGAACTAAACAGCAAGAACAACTTACCAGGAAGGTCCTTGCAAAAGGACTGTGACCAATAGACTCTCCATTTTCAACCATGGCCTTCCTACAGTTCCAATGGGAGCGTTTAGTGACCTTCCGTATGATCTGCCTGACCTAATGTAGAGGAGGGACCTGAAGGAACTAGATGAATGCTCCTGTGCTCTGCTTCTCTGTCCTTCAGCACTTCTCTCCCTATTCTACCTCCTCTTGCAGCTCATAGACTTCCCAGTCTTTCTCTAAAGTTGCAAGAAAGCTGAGACTACTTTTGGCCACTCGCTATTACCAGTCTGTTTAAAAAAAAAAAAAAAAAAGTGCCAGGAAAAGATGTCTTAAAAATAATACTATCCACCCAGATCTCATGTCCTAATGACATTCTTCAATAAAAAGAACCAGGTCTCCTTGGAGAAATGGCTGATCCTGAGATTGAGGCAGGAAAAATACAAGATGAGCCTGGAGCTTGTAGTGCCAAAAAGTAAGGAAGTGCTCAAAAACAAAATAAAACAGAAAAACAAGAATGGAGATATGTCAACGGGATACAGGAGCCACATGAAAGCACTCCCAATCGTCAAAGCTGAAATAATTTGAGTGCCCAGTCAGAATGGCTCAGTGGTTGAACATAGACTATAAACCAGGAGGTCACCTTTTGATTCCTGGTCAGGACACATGCCTAGGCTGCAAGCTCAATTCCTACTTTGGGGCGTGCAGGAGGCAGCCAATCACTGATTCTCTCTCATCACTGATGTTTCTATCTCTCTCTCCCTCTCCCTTCCTCTCTGAAATCAATAAAAATGTATTTTCTTTAAAATGAAATAATACGAGCAACAAAAAAGTAGCATTTGGACTATAATCCAAAGTATAAAATAAATATCCATGAATCCACACTATTATAAATTAAACAAACAAACAAACAAGGGAGAAGAGACAGATCTCCTGTGCAGGAGACTCTCAAATAATTTACGTAGAAACAGCACCCTCAAGGAAGTTAAGAATAACTCCCCACTGACCATAGTGACTTCCCTGCAAAGAGCACAGTATGGAAAAGGGAAAGAAGTGATCTGACAATGGAGAAACCTGACAAACACAACCTCAGCCAGGTGATCACGGTCAATATCAACAGTGATAAATCATGTTGATGGCAAGTTCCCTTGATGTGATGTGATGTGATGTGATGAAAATGACATTTTACCTCTGTAATCTTCCTCCCCCAGATCCATAATCCCAACAGAGGGGCATCCTATAAAATACTTGACTAATACACCTCAAAACTCACAAGGTAGTCACAAACAAGAAAATTCTGAGAAACTGTCATAATCTAGAGGAGCCCAAAGAGATACGACTAAATGTAATATATCCAGGATAGGATCTTGGAACAGAAAAAATGACAATAGGCACAATTAAGGAAATAAGAATAAAGTATGGACTTTAGATAATAATAATGTGTCAATACTGGTTCACTCGGTGTGACAAATGTACATACCAATGTAAGATGTTAATAGGGGAAACTGAATGTGGGGTATATGGGAACTGTACTATCTGCACTGTTTTTCTGTAAATCTAAAACTGTCCTAAAATAAAAAGTTTATTTAAAAAAAATTGTGTACTATCCAAAAGAATAAAGTCAAGAACACATATATATACACACATATCTCCAGAGTCTCAAGAAATTCTTAGTCTACTCAGAGCCAAGCAAGCAAACATTTTCACATATTTTTTATGAGGTATATTACAAATAATTTGAACAAGTCTAAACCTACTCCTGGAAAAATGACATATGATCCATGGAGGAGGTGGCAAGTATGTGTCTTCCTGCTAGTATAGGTCACACGGTATTTTCATTTGTTGAATCAGCTTCATATCGTACCAGTCCAAGACTATGGTAGTGTTTTTTTGTTTTGTTTTTTAAACCTTCTTTTCCTGGAGTGCTACCATAGCAGCAGAGGTCAATCAGCTTGTGGCTTTGCTGTAGTTGGTGAAAATCTGATGGTGTAATCTCCTTCAAATAGGCTCCTACCTGTACTCCATCAGGTTTATGATCAGTCTGTAGTATAATACTGAATATAAAATGTGTACATATTATTTTAAGGAAAACCATCAACTTTGTAGCTCCTTAATGACAAACTCTGGAATTTAGAATCAGCAAGTCCCTTGTAGAGCTCTATACATTGAATAAAAATGAACTGAAACAGAGATACCTACCCTTTTCTCTCTTTGAGACAGTAAAGCATAGCAGTTAGACTAAAGATTCTAGAGTCAGACCTCAGGTCTGTGTTCAAATAAGAACTGTGCCACTTACTAGCTGTAAGGCCTTGGGTATGATCCTTAACCTCTCTGTGCCTCATATGTAAAATAAGGACAACAGTATGAACTTCACGAGGCTATTGTGAGGATTAAATTTAACACAAAGGCCCTGGAACAGTGTCTGGCACATGGCAAGCACTCAATAATGTTATCATTGTCATTATTCGAATTATTATAATTGTTAGAGATAACTAAGAACTCCATAAACATTTAGAACACCAACCACAGTTCCAACCTAACAGTGCTAATGGATGGCAAAGTAAATGAAGTTTGCTACATTGACTAAATCCCGGGATGGTTAGGTCCCAAATGGGTATTGCATGAAAACAAAAAGACAGACAGGTAAACTCTTAAGGAAGTAGCAGCAAGATGTAGAACCTGAAGAGGTACCAAAATGCCTAACAGAGCAGGTATTCAACAAAACCTTTAGCTAACAGGGATAGCAAGAAATGCAACATGACTCCAGCATTTCCTGCACGTATTTTTTAACCTGATGAGTAATAAACTACCTGGGGGAGGGAAGAGAGGATGGTGTGTGCATATATAATGATCAGAGGTTGTGGGTCTACACTCTTCATTTACTCTAAGATATAAAAAAAGCAGAAAGAACTACCAATCATTGAATGTGTTGTCGTCTTAGACTAGAAAAATAGTATGAGAAATACCTTCAAAAGACTACCACAAGTTACCACTGTTCTCTAACATGAGGAATATGGACAACTCTAACAGCCTAGAACAGTGATGGCGAACCTTTTGAGCTTGGCGTGTCAGCATTTTGAAAAACCCTAACTTAACTCTGGTGCCGTGTCACATATAGAAATTTTTTGATATTTGCAACCATAGTAAAACAAAGATTTATATTTTTGATATTTATTTTCTATATTTAAATGCCATTTAACAAAGAAAACTCAACCAAAAAAATGAGTTCGCGTGTCACCTCTGACACGCGTGTCATAGGTTCGCCATCACTGGCCTAGAAGCTATATTTAATGGCGTAAAATGAATTTATCCTGATCTTTTAACAAGAGCAAATACCAACTCCGCGTCTGAGTCCCTGAAATCAAAGAATCACATCTAGAGCTCACCCAGAACAAAGTCAAACTTAGGCCACAAACAGCATTTAGCAACACTAAATTCTTTAAAATTTCCAACACAAGTCAGCGATGGCATAGCACAGCAAAGAAGTATTGCTTGCCCTAGCCGGCTTGGCTCAGTGTATAGAGCGTCAGCCTGCGGACTGAAGGGTCGCGGGTTTGATTCCGGTCAAGGGCATATGCCTGGGTTGCGGGCTCGACCCCCAGTAGGGGGCGTGCAGGAGGCAGCTGATCAATGATTATCTCTCATCATTGATGTTTCTATCTCTCCCTCTACCTTCCTCTCTGAAATCAATAAAAATATATATATATTTTTTTTTTAAAAAAAGAAGTATTGCTTAAGGAGGCTTGTCGAAGTGTTGAAAACTAGAAATGGAAAATTTCCAGGCACTGGTATGATTATGGATAGATGGTCTCTTCCTGCTTCTATCAGCATTTGCTCCTAACTCAACATCAGCAATATGTCATGCTTGACTGAGGAGGGGGAGGGGCAGTTGGGGGAAGAGAAGAAGGGAGAAAGAGGAAGGGAGAAGGAAAAACCAGTTACTGCCCTAACAATACTACTGCGTGGGTGAAGCCAGATCAAATGTTTTTTTTCATACTGTTCCAAAGTTATTTACGGTAAAAACCTCCAGTGTGTCCCTTTTAGGCACAAACAAAGCCTTGTTCTTTCTTAACAACTAGTCCCTTGACTTCCCACACGTTATGTAGAACAATGAGGTCCAGCACAGGATAAAGCAGATGACATCAACCTCCCTCAAGTCAGAGATTTGTTTGGGAGCCCAAATTCTGGTTTGTGGCCAGCTGGCTCATTTTACAGAGGGCTCTACTGTCCAAGCTGCTAGGTTGCGTAAGCGTATGGGGGCAATGGCTCAGGATCAACCACCAGTCAGCAATTCACACAAGAAACAGCATAGAAGACACCGCACCTCACTAGATTACCTCTATAAATCTGTTCCATTTCCCTAGAAACTGGATTCAGTGTTCAGATGTCATAAAAAAAGATATGGCATACAATTTCAAATTCTAAGCAGCTCCCTTTCTCTAGATTGGTTCAAAACAGATATGACTGTGGATAACTAACTGTTCACTGAATAGGAGAGATTTAAATGATGTATCATACCATGTAGTTTTTATGGAGAAGAAAACACAGTCAGGTTTTAATTTAAAACTAGACATTTTGGATACAGTACGGAAAGAAACTAGATTTTAATACTATTGAATGCTAATGTACCAATCACCCTTCTGTACTAAACCACCTATTTATTGACCTGTTTCTAACCCATTGGACAACAGTCATAGCAAATATAAATTTGAAAGAGACACAGCTTTCCCAACAGAAAAAGATCAGCCCTCAGTACAGACACCGATAGTAATAAGCTGAAATATAACTGTTCCAAATAAAATCATCTCAAAATTATAGTGCATGCGCACACACAAACGTCTTTTATCTTTTCACACAGATTTTAGCAGAGGGACCGGGGCTTAATAAGCCAATGGTTTCTCAACTGCCAAGAAGCTTCTTGATAATTGTTAGGCTTAAATTGTGATAGGCCTGTAACTCAAGGCTGAACTCTTCAAATGATCTATTTAGCTTTCTCATCTATAAGCTAGTTAGGAAAGATAGGGACCATAATTGAGTAAATATCCAAACTTAAAAATCTCATTTAGCAAAGTGAATTGTTAATTTTCTCTCTTGAAAAATGACAATGAAAAAAATGTAGACCAATTAGATTATTTGGAAGAGGCTCAACAAGTATAAATGACTTAAATTATTACCATTGGGCTTTTCTTTCCTTTCTGGTGATGATTATGACAACTCCCCACAGTTGCCTTTTCTCTTTCTGTAATTTATTTCCAAAATATAAATCACCCTTAGACAACAACTCATCTCATCCCCTAAAATTAATTCATCCTCCATTTTCCACTATTAACAAGCACCCTAAATAATAAATGGTACTGGAGCCTATTAAACTATGATGGTATCATCTAGTCTTAATGAAATGTGATTTCCAATTCAAAATCAAAAGAGATGAGATTCTGACCACACAAAAATACTCTTTATGCCATCAATCATTCCCTAGCTCTATCACTTGATTTTTCAGTATAGTACTTAATCACTACCTATTATGTGTATTTGTTAAGTTGTTTTTTCTCTGTTCTCCACCAGAGTTCAAGGACCTTGTTTGATGTTCATTTCCATATCCCCAGCTAGGTCTGGAATATACTAAATATTAAATATTTACTGAGTGAATGGAAGAATCACAAACAAAATACTCAGAATTCCTCCCATTAAAATACTCTGTAACTGGTCGCTACAACGATATATGACTGGGAAGTCAGATTAGCAAGTCAATTATCATTCAAGAGAGAAGAGTACTAATATCTATGGCCTACCATAATGAGCCCTGTGCAATAAAGAACACATCTCAATAAGTCCTTCTATCAATTCTTTGAGATCTATCATCCCCATTTTATAGATAAGGGCCCAAGGAAAGGGTTAAGTAATTCCCCCAAGACCATGCACCCTGTAAGTGGTGAACTGCTGGGATTTAAACCCAAAACTGTCTGACTCCAGGTCCAGTCTCTTTCCAATGTACCACATAGCTCCTCAGTAACACTAAGATATTTAACTTAGTTGTACAATAATGCATATATAATACATTAAACTGAGGACTCAAAGGTGAATAAGACATCAAGGAGTTCACAAAGTAAGCACCATAATACATGAAAAGTGCCTTACCAAACAGGATGTAATGGGAGCAAACAGGAGGGGAGTATGGGCAAAGACTGGTCCAGATTAAGAGAACATTGTATTCAAATAACTGTAAGGTGTTCAGTACAGCTAGAGTTGGGAGTGGGAGGAGGAAGTGAAGAGAAAGGGAGAAGGAAAGATCAGAGATGAGGCTAGGATAGTGACAATTCATTTATGTTCATTTATCCCTTACACTGAAGCCCTAATATATGCCAGGCACTGTATTAGACACAAGCATTTCAATGATGAATGAGATAGTCTCTGCTCAAGGAGCTTTTAGTCTATGAGGAGATGGGTAAACTCACAGTACAACATAGAGTGACATATGATAACACTGATGTATTTATTGGACATTAAAGTGCTCTTTGACAGGAAGAAAGTGGATTAGACAGCTCAATCAAGGCACTATATTCTTCTAAGAGAGACTGCTTCATTCAGAGCAACAGCTAAATGCCAATCCCAGTTGACCAGGTTTTGCACTACACAAAGTCTCCAGTTCTCCTAACCTCAACCCAAACTCCTGCTGCTTGAACCAAGGATGGACATATGACCAAAGAGAAGACCCAGAATGTGGCCTGGCATAAAAGGAGCTGAACCAATCAGATATTTTTACGTTCAGGGGCTGCATTTCAGAAGTTGAATGATGCACAGAGAGAATCACTGAGGCAGAGTCTGGTCCACAAGTGGTCAAAATTTAAGAGAAAGCACAACTGAGCGAACAGATACTATGAAAAAGGTGGCAAACTGTGATAAAGAGCTGGATCAAACCCACAAATGTATTCTGTGGCCTACATAGTATATTAAAATTTTAAAAATAATACCCAGCTTGTGGTCTCTAAAATACCACTCCTCACAAAAAGGAACCAGAACTCCTTGGAGGAAAAGCTGCCTTCAGATCAGGGGTTGGACATACAAAAGATGCGCCTAGGACACCTTACTGTCCCACAAAACAGTGAAGCTATCAAAACCTTATGCCAGGGATTATGTCAAAAGGATAAGGGAGCCAGAGACATAACGAATGCAACTGACTAAACCAATGACTCTAAAAACTGAAACAAACAACAAAAAATAATTTCAGAATAATAGTTAACCCTCTGGACTACACTGGAAATGACAAGGGCAAGAATGCCTTACTGTGAAAAATGTCAATGAAAAGAATTGAATTCTGCCCTGGCCCATTGCTCAATGGTTAGGGCATCAGCCAGTGTACTGAAAGATCTTGGGTTCAATTCCCAGCCAAGGGCATGTACCTCAGTTGCAGGTTCAATCCCCAGGCCTGGTGGGGGTGTGGGGGGGGCAAGCGGAAGGCAACCAATTGATGTGTCTCTCTCACATCAATGTTTCTCTCTCTCCCCCCTCCCTTCTATTCTCTCTAAAAAAGAAATATCTTTGGATGAGGATTAAAAAAAAGAAAAAAAGAAATGAAGTCTATTTTTCCTACCTTTCCTATATGAATTATAAATTTTTGGCTAACCAAGTGGTCTTAAATTCTTTAAGAATAATTCCAGCCAATAAATATGGAAGGAATATAATTCCTTCCATAAATAATTTCATAACTTTAATGAAACAATAAATTCATACAAGTCATCAATGGACTCATAAGAGAAAAATTAATGGGAAGCTTTATAATGGAGGCTTCAGGGCACTACCATCTCAGTAGGCAGAATAATGGCATCCCCTGCCCTCCCACACCACCCAAAATGTCCACATCTGCCCAGCCAGTGTGGTTCAGTGGCTGAGCGCCAACCTATGAACCAGCAGGTCACACAGTTCGATTCCCAGTCAGGGCACATGCCTGGGTTTCCAGCTCAATGCCAGTAGGAAGCGTACAGGAGGCAGCTGATCAATGATTCTCTCTCATCATTGATGTTTCCATCTCTCTTTTCCTCTCCCTTCCTCTCTGAAATCAATAAAAATATATTTTAAAAAATCTTGTGAGGTGTGATTATAGCTGCATAACATTGTGATTTTGTTCATAGTTTTAAGAAATTCATGCAGCAGTATGCAGGACTGAAATCCATGATATCTGGGATTTATTTTTAAATAATTCAGCATAAAATGAGAATGGGGAAGCAATTACAATGAAAAAAGTGTGGCAAGATCCTATTGATCGGTGAATCTGGTTATTGGGTATATGGTCAACTGACTGTGCTCTTCTCCATAAAACTGAAAATAAATAATGCCAAAACCAATTTGAATTAAATGGTGACATTTAAAAATCAGAGGCTTGAATTTCTGACTTTGTTTGAATAATCAGATATGGCAACAAGGCCCATATCAAGAAATGAGTACTGACCATTCCAAATTAAGTTTCCAATACTCCCAGTTATCCCCCAATTATCATCACTGCTGTCCTTTTTCTTATACCTGGCTTAGTTCATGCATTTATGTTACCTACTTGACAACTCGGTTTAGGACCCCAGGAGTGATGAGAAGCAAGAGAACAGAGCAGGCATGGGGAGATAAACTGAATAATGGCAAAGTGCTAGCATATAGATACAGACTCCTACTGTTGACGTTCCTTCAGCAGCTTTGGACATAGACATAATTCCCATAAGGCCATGATGCACCATGCTTCTTATATTTATTAAGTGCTTACTAGAAGCAAGGCAGTATGCTTGACATTCTGAAAAATACAAACATGGAAATAATTCCTGCCCTCGGGATACTAACAGTCTAATAAGGAAGACAAGGTATAAACGTAAGTGGTTACAATGTAAGATGAAAATAAGTGAGTTTAGGATACTGTTCAGGGTGCCTCATATGTAAAATGCAAAGTATGGAGTGACCAAGTATATAAAGCTTCAGGAACAGATCATGAAGTCACTACAGGGCATGTTGGAAAACTGAAACTTTATCAGATGAGCACACGTACGCTGCTGAAGGATTTTAAGACACAATTACAAGTCAGATGGGGCAGCACTGCAAATGAGAGGGAAGTCTCCTCCACCGTTCACATCCTCTGATTCCAGGCACAGCATCTGTTGAAGAGCCAGAAGCATGACCCCCAAAATGTTACGCCATCATGGCTTTCTTGGCTAGACATTAGTTTGGTACCTGCGGAGACTAATAGAAGGATGGGTCACTGAGCAGTAGCCCTGCAAACAGTTTCTCTCTCTATTACCACGACTAGGTTCCAATACCTTACACAGAAACTATGGTCCCCTTATACCTAAGTGCTATTAAAAAGTAAAAATGAGGGGAGGGTGGGGGTAAGGAGGAGAGATCAACCAAAGGACTTAAATGCAAGCATATAGGCCTAACCAATGGACACAGACAACAGGGGGGTGAGGGCAGGAGTGAGGGAGATGGGGGGTAACGTGGGGATAAGGACACATATGTAATAACTTAATCAATAAAAAAATTTTTTGAAAAAGTAAAAATGTTTCTTACTATTCAGTCTAAGACCCATTCTGTTAAAAACAAAAATAAAACCACGTGCTTATTGTGAGTGAATAAAATGATCTCAAACGCAATCAATCTTAATACCAAATTACATGAGCGTTTCAAAGATCACACTCCGGTCACCCTAATGACAAAACGGGACCCAACCGGCGTCGTGGCGGTAACTGTCACCACCGGAGAGAGTAGGGCTGAGATTCACAAAAGGCCTGGCCGGGCCCAGACTCTGGGGAGCCAGGAAGGACAGCCCTGGAAGCCGAGACCATCGGATGGACGGTCTCAGTTTTAACAGACTAAATTGTCGTCAATTACAGGAATGACAAATAAAGAGCAAGGCGAGAACAAAATTCCAGCACTTTTCTTTCCCTTCACTTCCAAACCAAGAATCCGTTCCAGCCCCGGCATCCTCTCCGGGCCTCGGTGTCCTTAGGTGGGAAATGACGCTAATGCACCCGCTTCACAGAGGAGCGTCCGGACCACACGGAGATGTACGTAAAAGCACAAGATCGGACACAGCTAACGCTCAATAAACACCCGGTTTCATTATTCCCAGGAAGCGCCAATGCCTCCATCATCTTCCTTACAAGGGTGAAACCTAATTCTACCTCCACTATTGAGCGGGCTCTGCAGGTCGCAGGATGTCTTTGTGTCGATCCCCGCAAGTACCCAACATCTGAAGGCTTCTCTGGAGAATCAAGTTACAGTTCAAGGTACCAAAGACCAAAACAGACACGGGCCCCGCCAACGACCGAAGTGGGGGTCGCCCCGGCTCGGCGGTCACCACATCCGCCGAGGCCTCGCTCCCTTCTCCGGGTTCCCCCGCCTTGGCGCCCAGCCCCGCTCCGCCAATGCCAA